>NC_135371.1:170196803-170522803 GCF_049243985.1 Paroedura picta | reverse complement strand
GATTCCTCTTCAACAGCTTTTATTCATCTCTGTGCCTACTAATTCAGTCTTTACAGATTCCACCATTTTACCCACTATCAACATTAGTCTGACTGGTGTGTAATTTCACAGATCTCCTCTGGAACCTTTTTTAAAGATGGAGGTTACATTCGCTGCCTTCCATGCCTCAGGAACTGAAGCAGGTGTTAATGTTAGAATCACAGAATCATAAAGTTGGAAGGGACCTCCTGGGTCATCTAGGCCAGGGGTAGTCAACCTGTGGTCCTCCAGATGTCCATGGACTACAATTGTAGTCCATGAACATGTAGAGGACCACAGGTTGACTACCCCTGATCTAGTCCACCCCATGCATATTTTAGAGACACAAGTTCACACTGGAGTTCTTTCAGAACCCTTGGAGTCATGCCGTCTGGGCCTGGTGATTTGTGGGTTTTTAATTCGTCCATCAGCCTAGGTCCTCCTCTTGCCCCCCTATAGATCCGTCGAGCCATCCAGCAGCTACTTTTCCCCAAGAAGGACTTCAGCTGGAGCCGTCACATCGCCATCGCCACCTGCCTCCTCGTGTTGGTCAACATCCTTGTCATCTTCGTGCCGAACATCAAGGACATCTTTGGAGTCATCGGTAAGTGGGTGCTGCATTCCTGGTTACGGAGTCTTCTTTATCTCGGGTCTTCGCTGGGGTCGTTGAGCAGCATGCCAAAGAAACAAACAAAAAAATCCTGGAAAAATATTATTTAAATAACACCAAAGAAGGAAAGTAACAACATCAAGAACCCCCACCCCTGTGACTTAGCTGGACCCTACCTGACTCGTGTTCTTCTTCCCCTCAGGAGCGACGTCCGCCCCCAGCCTCATCTTCATCCTTCCCAGCATTTTTTACATCCGTCTTGTCCCCAATGAAAAAGAGTCGCTGCTTTCCAAATCTAAAATCCAGGTACTGGATACTGGGGGAAGGATGGCCAACGTTGTAGGAAGGGCTGCTTGGGAATAGGAAAGACGTTTGGTGCCATTGGAGGGGCCTTGAGTCGTGGATAGGGATGCCAGCCTCCAGGTGGGGCCTGGGGATCCCCCGGAATTCCAGCTCCTCTCCAGACTGCAGAGATCAGTTCCCCTGGAGAAAAGGGCTGCTTGGGAGGGGGGACTCAGTGGCCTTGGACTCCATTGAGGGTCAGGGATGCCAGCCTCCAGGTGGGGCCTGGGGATCCCCTGGAATTCCAGCTCCTCTCCAGACTGCAGAGATCAGTTCCCCTGGAGAAAAGGGCTGCTTGGGAGGGGGGACTCAGTGGCCTTGGACCCCAAGGTCAGGGATGCCAGTCTCCAGGTGGGGCCTGGAGATCCCCCGGAATCCCAGCTCCTCTCCAGACTGCAGAGATAAGTTCCACTGGAGAAAGTACCTGCTTTGGAGAGGGGACTGTGTTGGGGATTCCTGCATCATGACCCCTGTTTTGATAACTGCCAGTGTAAAGGCAGCACTTCACCTATCATTTCTTCTTCCCTCCGCCAGGCTGCCTGTTTTGCTACTCTTGGCTTCATTTTCATGGTGATGAGTCTCAGTTTCATCGTTGCTGACTGGGTCACAACAGGAAAAAGCAGTGTCGGGGGGCACTAGCCCTCTGTTGCCCGCCCCAAGAGACACAGTGGTTCCAACCAGGGAGAACCCTTCCGTGCCGGGGAGAGGGCAACATCACCGCCTCTTTATCCTTGTTCATCCTGGAGATGCCGCAGTTCCTCACCGCGAGGGAAGTATTGAATGGCAGCCTGTCTTGCCACGGCGATCGCAAAAGTGCCCTGGAACAGCACTGGGGGCCTCTCCGGAGGCCTTCCGGGCTCGGGCGTCCATGAAACGGCTTCTCAGACGACAGGCTACCCCGTTGCCATAGATGCAGCATAACCTCTCCCCATTGGTCGGCTTTGGTGCTATGATAACATGGTCAGCCGGCAAGCGCTTTCATCCTCTGTGGTGTCCACAGAGTGTCCCACGTTTCCTCTCATCTGTGGCACCGTGGCCACGTGGCTCGTCACGCTAAAACTACGTGGGTCCGTTTACTCTCCAGCACCTTGGGACTGCCTCTCAGCACTTGCTCTCTCTCTCTTTTTTTTTTTTTTTGCCCCGTCCTGGAGAGAATCCCTGGCCGGTCCTACCTTATTTTCAGTTTCGGTCTCGACAGCAGCCCGTCTCCCCCATGTCACTCGCCATGGAAGCAGGGCTCTGCCCTTGCTGTTACCTCAGCCCTGGCTTCCATGTGCTTGTTCTTACTGCAATGCCAACTGTGCCTAAAGCGTTAGACTCTCCAACACGGAGAAAGGTGTATTTGTCGAAGAACCAAATAGTTCAACCGCCCCTTTAAGACTAACAAGCTGAATTCTGGGTATCCGCTTACAAAAAAGGGGCGTCCAAGCTGTGGCTCTCCAGAGGTCCGTGGACTACAATTCCCATGAGCACCACACTGGCAGAGGCTCATGGGAATTGTAGTCCACGGACCTCTGGAGAGCCACCGTTTGGTCACCCCCGGCTTATACCCGGAATCAAACTTTGTTGGTCTTCACGGTGCTGCCGGACTCAAACTTTGTTTTGCTGCTTCAGACCCACACGGCTCCCCACCGGAATTTAATTTATTCATTAGGACTTGATTTGGATCTGGCTACCGGACCAAAGATCATAGTGCAAACCTCGCACGCAGTCCTCAGCCGGATTCCGGGTTTCCTCTGACCGAGAGGAGAGGTCTGGGATGTACTACACAGGGCTGTCTTCTCAGCTCTGGCAGATCACAGATTACAGAAGGAACTTTTGAAACACGGGTTCTGAGGTCCTAGGAGGAGGGTCCTTTATTTTGGTGGCGGGTCCTTTTTTTTTTGTCCTGTCTGAGGGAAGTTACGTCTCTCCTGGGGCTGTCCAGGAACGCTTCCTTCCTGCTACACTACAGTGCTCCCCTTTCCGTCCTGTGACAGAGCGGACAACTATCCTTTGGGACGGGGGCTTCCCCCATCGGCTCCCACGTCGTCCGTAGACTGAAATTGTTCAGCTATCCCCAGATTGTCCTGTTTGACAACTGTGACTCATGTTACTTAGGTGGGGGTGTCTATATGGTCATCTCACCTGTATTTCCCCCCCCACACACACACCCAATTCCAGAAAACCCCTGGGGAGGGGCCCGCCACAAAACAGCCGTTGCGAAACTGTCCTCTAACAAGAGTCCCTGACTTTTTTGGAGCCCACGGGCACATTTGGAATTCTGACACTGCACGGTTGCCCTGGCGACAAAATGGCTGTCACAAAATGGCTGCCGTAGGAGGCGGAGCCAGCCAGAAAAACAATTGCCACGGCCTAACTTCAGGCACCGCGGGCATCGTTAGGGACCCCTGCTCTAACCCTTCACAGCTTTGTGAAACGAATGTTTTCCATGAGCCACGATGCTTAATGGTAAGGCGCCTGTGCCCTGAGGAGCACGGGTGCGCCCAGCCCTGCCCAGAGATGTGGAAACTACCTTCGCACAGCCTGTTGCAGTAGGCCGCATCAACAGGAAATTAGTGCCCCCCCCCAAAAAAAAATACAGCATTATTTAGGAGTCAGGATTGAAATTGTGCCCTGCTTTGGGCCCTGGTATGTGGGCTGGTTGATGAATCTCCAGGTTCTGGGGCACAGTTGCATGAGCCTCCACCTCTTTTCAGATTTTCTGCCCTCCCTGAGCAGTTTCTGAGGCAAGATGGACTAAGGCAGCTCTGATTATTCTGCTCCATGTGGCCTCTTCTTGCGCCTCAAGGCCAGACCGAAAGGCTCCCAGATCCACACTAGATGCAGGGCCTGTTCACATCAAACTATAGCCACATTCCCATTTAAGGGAGTCAAAATGAAGGGTGTGTTTAGGGATGCCCACCTCCAGGGATGTGGCAATCTAGAATTACACCTGATCTAGAATTACACACCGACCACTACACCGAGTTGACTACGTAATCCGTTCAAGGTCTGGCTCTTGTCCTTTAAAGCGGTGGTCCCCAACCGCCGGGCCGCGGCTCCCTCCCCCCGCCCCCCTCCCCCCCTGCAGTAAGAAACTTCCCAGGCCGCAAGCAAATCGGCCGCAAAAGCTTGCGGCCCGGCAAGCTTCTTTTTGTGGGGGGGGGAGGGAAGCACGGCCGCGCATGTGCATTTGCGCCATGCGTTGCCGAAATTGTGCATGCGCGGCACTTTTGCGCATGCACCGCCAGGAGATCACCCTCCCCACCGCAGCTGGTCCGCAGCCTTTAAAAGGTTGCAGACCACTGCTTTAAAGCACTTAAAAGTCCAGGTCCAGAGTGTCTGCAAGACCATTGGGCTCGTCTTCTGAAATCTGTTAATTTTAACAATTTTACATTCTATTTATTCTTGTTGTCGGCCAACCTGAGCCCATTGGAGGATGGGCAGCTCGTAAACTGAATCTGTAAATAAATAACTGCTGAAGGCAAAAGAGCTCCTTTGCAGAAAGGCGTGTCCTCCCCAAATTAAAATATTTCCAAACTTAGGCAGCATTCAGCTGAACTCTAGCAGCTGTATGGCTCAGCAACCCTTGGCCCTATTTTGTACAAAAATAAATAGGGTGTAGGAAAAAATGGTTCCTCCCTCTCTCGTTTCCTTTAATAATAGCTCCCCTCTCTGGGATAGCATCATGGTGACGTAAGCCACTGTAGGTCCCCGTTGTGCGGAATACGTGAGTGTCATTAAATTGCAGCACAAAGGCTCATTCAGTCCAACACACTCTGTCCCACAGGGGCCAAACTCAGGTGCCATCAGGAGGACCACCAGTAGCCTTAAGAAGCCATGCTGGATCAGGCCAATGGCCCATCCAGTCCAGCACTCTGGGTCACACAGTGGCCCAAACCCATGTGCCATCAGGAGGTTTGCCTTAAGCAGCCTTAAGAACATAAGAGAAGCTATGTTGGATCAGGGCAATGGGCCATCCAGTCCAATACTCTGTGCCACACAGTGGCCAAAACCCATGAGCCATCAGGAGGTCCACCAGCAGCCTTAAGAACCTAAGAGAAACCATGTTGGATCAGGCCAATGGCCCATCCAGTCCACCACTCTGTGTCACACAGTGGCCCAAACCCATATGCCATCGGGAGGTTTGCCTTAAGCAGTCTTAAGAACCTAAGAGAAGCCATGTTGGATTAGGCGAATGGCCCATCCAGCCCAACACTCTGTGTCACACAGTGGCCAAAACCCAGGGGCCATCAGGAGGTCCCCCAGCAGGCTTAAGAGAAGCCATGTTGGATCAGGCCAATGGCCAATCCAGTCCAATACTCTGTGCCACACAGTGGCCAAAACCCATGAGCCATCAGGAGGTCCACCAGCAGCCTTAAGAACATAAGAGAAGCCATGCTAGATCAGACCAGTGGGCCATCCACGATGCCATGCAGTGGCCAAATGCTAGGGGCCATCAGGAGGTCCACCAGCGGAGCCATGTTGCCTCACTGTATCCCTTCCTAGCTACCTGGTTCAACATCCCTGGCCTTTTGCAAATTCATGTGTTCTCACAGAGACGGATTGGCTTCTATTGCCCACCCTTCTCCTCGCCGTGAAATGTCTCCATTTGCGGCAGGCAGTTTAAGTAGACTGTTAAAGTAGTCACAAATCATAAACCACTCGCAAACGAACGCTGCCAATAAAATCCTACCCTCCGTGTTCATCAGCGTTGACCCCAGAGACACAATGGGCTTGAATCAGCAGCAGGTTTGAGCACACACAGGTGTGTGTGGGGAGGCTGATTCAAACCTGTTTGGCTGCTGGTTGCAGCTATTTTGCATGAACCAAATAGGTGACCTTCAAAGGCAGTATGTTGGACTATCAGACACCAGGGCAATTACACCATCCTTGAGTGAAGCTGTAAAGGGAAGCAGTGGGAGTTCAAGGTGAGACGGGTGGCCAAGCTAAAAGCTGGTATGGATGTTCCATTTTCTGAGCACATAGGCTGTGCGCGCCTCTGCTGCCCAGCCAGACAGGTTTTCCCAACATGGCGCGCATATTTCATAAACACATTTCCTCTGTTCCTTCCTCTCCCCCTAGGTTTTCTCGTTTTTTCAGTCTACGAAAAACCTCAGGATGGCTTTGGGTGTCTGCTCAAGGGCTCTCCTTCAGCCTGACGTGGGGGCTTGGGTTTCAGGGGAGGAGGGAACACCGAATCCAAATGTGAAGTCGATGTAAGGACACAGTATTTGTTATAATGTTCAATAAAATTCAGTAAAAAGAAAGCAAAACCCGCTGACTCACGGAAGTTTATACCTGGAACATTTTGTTTATCTTTTAAGGTGCTAGTGGACTTGGATTTTGACCTACGACAGAGTATTAAACCGTTATGTCTATGTTTATATTTGTGTAGGCATGTGTGGAAACTCAGGCTAATTTTTTTTAAAGAGTAGGTAGGAAGACTGCCTCAGATTTCCCCCCTGATATATTATCCTGGCAAGCTGGGTTTGATTCCCTGCTCCCACACATGCAGCCAGCTGGGTGACCTTGGGCTCGCCACAGCATTGAGAAAGCTGATTTGACCGAGCAGGAATATCAGGGCTCTCTCAGCTTCACCCACCTCACAGGGTGTCTGTTGTGGGGAGAGGAACGGGAAGGTGACTGTAAGCCGGTTTGAGACTCCTTCGGGTAGGGAAAAGCGGCATATAAGAACCAACTCTTCTTCTTTTTCAGTAATATCAGGGCTGTCTCAGGCTCACCCACCTCACAGGGTGTCTGTTGTGGGGAGAGGAAAGGGAAGGTGACTGTAAGCCACTTTGAGAATCTATCGGGTAGAGAAAAGCGGCCTATAAGAACCAACTTTTCTTCAGTAATATCAGGGCTCTCTCAGCCTCCCCTCCCTCACAGGGTGTCTGTTGTGAGGAGAGGAACGGGAAGGCGACTGTAAGCCACTGAGAATCCATCAGGTAGAGAAGAACAGCATATGAGAACCAACTCTTCTTCTTCAGTGATATCAGCTCTCTCTCAGCCTCACCTCCCTCACAGGGTGTCTGTTGTGGGGAGAGGAAGGGGAAGGCGATTGTAAGCCGCTTTGAGACTCCTTCGGGTAGAGAAAAGCGGCATATAAGAACCAACTCTTCTACATTCACCTGCGTATGTAAGAACGTGCCCCTCGAACAGCTTGTTCGGATGTTGAACCACTTCTGCATTTCCAAAGCAGTTCCCGTTTTAGGCTGCCTCCCCTCCCATGCCAATGGCCAGGGAAGACCTAGCGGACCTGTTTCCCATTGAGTCCTCTACTACCGAACGACTTGCGTGTTGTACTGTTTCACTGCCACGGTTTGGAGTTTTCAGAACAAAGCCCATGCCCAGAGTGTGTTAATGCAGAATAAACAAATATTATGTTTCCAGGAGTTCCAGAATTCATTTTGAACACCGAAATTTCCGTGGCCAAAAGACCCCTGCGGATTTCTCTTGGTTGAAGTGGGTTGTCGGTTCAGAGTACCAGCTTGCACCTTACACAGGCCTGGCATCCGTTGAGCTCTCAGCCTCCTCTGGGTTGGGTGTGACTGGGATTTCGAAGCCGGCGGGGAACCCAGCTCTTTCTGTCTCTGTCTCGGTGGTTTCTGAGCTTCCTGTTGAAAAGACTTCACAACGCGGAAGTTCCCCGCAGTCGAGATCGTGGAGCGGCGACCGAGAGCCCCTGACTAATCGGACGGGACCAAAGATGAACCAGAGGTCCAAGCCAGCAGTCCGGGGGCAGCCGGACAACGTGCCCTCCTTCTTACTCAAAGACCACGAGAACCAGCAAGTGTTCGAACTCTTGGGCAGGAAGTGCACGGTAACGCTCTCACTATCATGGGAAGCAAGGCCTCGGTAGGACCTTGAGGTTTTCCTGGGCTCCGGGGTAAAGGAGCAGGAGCTTACAAATGGGGAAGGGGCTAGTTGTGGGCTGAGGTGCCAGGGCTGGCATCAAAATACCCTCTTATGGGCAGCTGCCGGAGCCCAGAACTTCTGGAGAGGCCTACCCACGCATCTCCCTTGCCACCTGTCTATACCCGTGTTCCCGACAGCCCATAATAATTGATTAAGGGCATGTCGGTGGCACACACTTGTGATATTCCTGGTGCCCAGTGACACGGGCAATCCCAGCCACTGTTTTCGGGGAAAGGGGCATAGGTGGTGTGAAGAGGGAAAGCCTGTGAGGGGGAGAAGAACGTACAGGTAGGGGACCCTGGGAGTGGGCAGACGGGCCCCTCTGGGCACCGTCTGACCCCCAACACCTGGAACTGGCCCTTGAAGGTGTTGTTCTAAAATCTGGGGAAGTAGAGCGGTTTGGTTTGGAAGGGAGCGACTCGGCCTGATCCCCCACTTAGTGTGTTTTTGAGGATAATTGCTATGAGAAGAGGGCTTCTATTAATACTGGAAGGCCTCTTGTGGTGCAGGGTGGTAAGGCAGCCGACATGCTGTCTGAAGCTCTGTCCATGAGGCTGGGAGTTCGATCCCAGCAGCCGGCTCAAGGTTGACTCAGCCTTCCATCCTTCTGAGGTCGGTAAAATGAGTACCCAGCTTGCTGCTGGGGGGTAAACGGTCATGACTGGGGAAGGCACTGGCAAACCACCCCGTATTGAGTCTGCCATGAAAACGCTGGAGGGCGTCACCCCAAGGGTCAGACATAATCCGGTGCTTGCACAGGGGACACCTTTACCTTTATTAATACTGGAATAGTAATGCTGGTAGGGAGGGAAGGCAGAAGGGTATAGCCTGGACCCCAGGCCCTCCCTCCACCACCAAGAGGGCTGCCAATGGGGGTGGGGGAGCTTTCCGGGAGTGGGGAGGAGTGCTGTGACTTGGTGCCACCCAGAAGTGATGATGACACGTCAGCAACATCGGGGGGCGAAGCTCTGGCTTCTGTTCAAAATTCTATGGTAAAATTTACCTCAGACCATAGAGTTTCGCCCAACAACCAGAGCATCCCTCCCACAACAATGACCCCGGCGGCTTTTCCAGAGGACGTCACTTCCAAGGGTTGTGTTCCTCTTAAAGGTAAGTTTGGAGGTGAGTCTGGAAAGAGTGGGGACCCCCACCCAGACTGGTAGACCTGCACCTTTAGCCACCAATCAGTGGACCAGTGGGGGAATTAACCAGCAGCAAGAGAGAAGCCCACTAGGGACATAGTGACATCATACATATTGGAAGTGATGTCATAATGTCAGTGACCTGGTATGTGGGCAAAAACTCTAGCATAGGAGTGATTTTTACTGTGATGATGTCACTTCTGGCACACAATGTGATGACGTCACAGGAAGTGACCTCATCATATCACTGGCAACACAGCCTGGGCTTCCCTTCTGCTCCTGGTAAGTCCTCCACCCCCACTCTGCCAACCCTTGTCTGTACTTGGAAGGGAGACCATCCAAAAAGATTCTGCAGGGGCACACCGCCTCTAGGGTTGCAACTTGACAGTATTTTACCCACTCATGCCATCATCCAATTGAGGGGTGATACTAGAGCTCAGGATACATCCATAGAAGTAGCAGCTGGATTATCATAGGTCTGTAAGAGGGGCTCTGCAGAGTCAGGCCAGTGGTCTTTCTAAACCAGCATCCTTTGTCACATCGCGGCCCACCAGTTGACCCAGAAGGCCAACAACAGATCACAGAGGCTGTGGCCATCCCCTCCTCAGCCAGCTTGGTGTAGTGCAGGGGTAGTCAAACTGCGGCCCTCCAGATGTCCATGGACTACAATTCCCAGGAGCCCCTGCCAGCGAATGCTGGCAGGGGCTCCTGGGAATTGTAGTCCATGGACATCTGGAGGGCCGCAGTTTGACTACCCCTGGTGTAGTGGTTAGGAGTGCAGACTTCTAATCTGGCGAGCCGGGTTTGGTTCTCTGCTCCTCCACATGCAGCCGGCTGGGTGACCTTGGGCTGGTCACAGCACTGATAAAGCTGTTCTGACCGGGCAGTGATATCAGGGCTCTTTCAGCCTCACCCACCTCACGGGATGTCTGTTGTGGGGAGAGGAAAGGGAAGGCGATTGTAAGCCGCTTTGAGACTCCTTTGGGTAGAGAAAAGCGGCATATAAGAACCAACTCTTCTTCTCCAGTATTCTCAGGGCTCTCTCAGCCTCCCCTCCCTCACAGGGTGTCTGTTGTGGGGAGAGGAAAAGAAAGGCGAATGAAGGCCACTTTGAGACTCCTTCTGGTAGAGAAAAGCGGCATATAAGAACCAACTCTCTTTCCTCCTGGCATTGAGAGTTTTACTGCCTCTGGAGGTGGAGGTTCCCTTTTTGGCACCATGGCTAATATCAACCTATTTTCCATGACTTTGTCTACATTCTGTTTAAAACCATCTATCCTTGTGCCATCACTATACCCTTGGACATGAATCCCACAATTTCAGTTTGAAAAGTCTTTTTTTTTTTTTGTCTGTTCAGAATCCCATCTGCCTCAATTTCATTTGGGGGCTCCCAAGTTCTGGTATTATGGGATGGGAAGAAATTTTAGCTCTCTATTTTTTCCGCTCCACATATAATGTTATAAACCTAATTTGAAGGACATTGATTGATTTAAGTACTCATAGATCTAAATGGTGGGGTTGCCAGCTCTGGGTTGGAAAATACCTGGAGATTTTTTGGGGGGGGGGGGCTGTGGAGGGCAGGGTTTGGCAAAGAGGCGGGGCCTTTGAAGGGTATTATGCAGATGTACTCAAACTGCGGCCCTCCAGATGTCCATGGACTACAATTCCCAGAAGCCCCTGCCAGAGAATGCTGGCAGGGGCTTCTGGGAACTGTAGTTCATGGACATCTGGAGGGCCGCAGTTTGACTACCCCTGGTATAATGCATAGCGTCTACCCCCCAAAGCAGCAAAGTTGTTTGAAAAACCGGAGAGCCAGCAGTGCAGGAGGAGGGATGCTTTTGATTGAGACGTCTCTCGAATGCTCCATCTTTGTGACCAAAGTAGCCGAGGGCATCGGACTAGAAACCTGAAGTGTGGAGGGGGATTCCAGAAGCTCACAGCTTCTAGGCGGCTTCATTTGCAGGAAATGGGGAGGGGAAAAAACAACAAAACCACTTCCCCAAAAGGACTCGGGCAGTGATGACAGGCCGCAAGAACCAGGTGGGAGTTGCTGGTCATAACCGGGCCTGGCCCTGCTGGGGGAAAAAATAAATTGTCTCCTTGTTAACTAGGGTTGCCAAATTTAGGGGTGGCGGCTCTAAAGATCGAACAATAATGCCTCCAACAGTGGGAAGCAGGTTGTAATATAAAGCAGAATGAAGCAAACGTGGGGGATAAAAATATCGGGGTCTAAATTTGTATACAGAAATTCAACAGGTGTTGATCAAAGAATTCGTCCAAACAGAAGTCTAACAGGTGTGGTACAACAGTGAAATCACACTGAAGATTATAAAGTAAGACCATTTCCTTCATTGATAACTAGGGTTGCCAGCCTCCAGGTGGTGGCTTGAGAGCTCTTGCAATATAGGGATGCCAATCCCCAGGTGGGACCTGGAGATTTCCTGGAATTACGAGTCATCTTTGGGCAACAGACATCAGTTCCCCTGGAGAAAATGGGAGGGGGCCATTGGCACACTGGTACACTGGTTGGGAGGGGGGACTCCGTGGTACCAGACCCTCCTGAGGTTCCTCCCTGCCCCAAATCCTGCCCACTCCCAGATCCATTCCCAAAGTCTCCAGCTATTTCCTGGAGTTGGCAACCCTATCATCTCCAGGTGAACATCCTATAGCATCCTATCTTCATTTATGCCAGGCTTTCTCAACCAGGGTGGGAGTTAATACAATTTTTAATATGCTTTAAAAATTCGTTAAACATTTACCAGGGGTTTTGACCATATATGGCCATGTCAACCTGCCCCCCCCTTGCCAAAATGGCCAGGAGGGGAGGAGCCCCAAGTTGTCAGGTGATGAGAACATGCTAAAAAGGCAGCTGTGGAGGGATGGAGAAGGAAGGTAGCCAGTAGGCAGGGAAAAGGAAAAAGACTTTCTGGTGGTTTTCAGAGGCAATGCATGCTTGTGACTCTCGGATCAACATTTTCTGCTGGTTCTTCCTTCCTTTGTGCCATGAGCCTAGGGAGCATGGTAACATGCACTCTGTTCTTTCCTCCTAGACGCTGGTCACCACGGTAGCCCAGCTGTTTTTGGCCTTGCCCCAGAGCAGCAGGATCTGGTCCAAGCAAGGCTCGGGAGTCCTGTGCTTCGTGAAGGACAACCCCAGGCGTTCGTACTTCATCCGCTTCTACGATCTGAAGGTACCACCAGCCTGGCCCTGCCTCCCGTCTCCATCAGAGGTTGATGGACCGTTAGTGTCTTGTTCACTAATATGATTTTATCCCACCGTTTTGTGCTTCTGCAATCTCATGCAAGGCACTGCTTAGGTTGAAACAGAATGAAATCCTTTGTGGCAGAGGTGGCCAGACGGGGGATCTCCAGATGTCCATGGACTACAGTTCCCATGAGTTCCTGCCGGCAGGGGCTCATGGGAATTGTAGTCCATGGATATCTGGAGAGCCACCGTCTGGCCACCCCTGCTCTAGGGCATGACAGAAATAGATGGAAACACTTCATACTCCAGATGGGTAGCCTGGATAGGCTGTCGGTAGCGGTAGAAAAGAGCAAGAGTCCAGCAACACCTTAAAGATTAATAAAATTTGTGGGGAGGGAGAAGCTTTTGGGAGTCACTGCTCACTGCAGTTATCTGAAGAACTGAGTGGTGACCCATGAAAGCCTGCCACAAATTTGGTTTAAAGTGCTGCCGGACTCTGGCACTTTTCTATTACTTCAGACAGGGCAATACAAATTTAGAATAGGTGGGATGGGGGCACTTACCAAGGAGGCCCAGTTGAACCTGCAGCAAGATGACCCTCGGATACACGCCTATAAAGACACCAAAGCAGACTCAAGAGATGAGTAAAAAGTAGCTTTCTTGGGAATCTAGGGGAACATCTACAGGAACTTGACATTGGAGAGCAGGGGTAGTCAACCTGTGGTCCTTCAGATGTCCGTGGACTACAATTCCCATGAGCCCATGCCAGCGTTTGCATGGACATCTGGACTACCCCTGTTGTAGAGGATACATTGCTGAATACATCTCATGAAGTTTTCCAGGAGTCGATATACCCTTAGCCTCCCGCTTCCCTGGGGATTGCACGCCAAAAGGCATTCCCACGGAAAGGCAGTGTAATCTAAACTACAAAGTGAAACCATTCTTCAAATGTTTTAGCACCAGGAAACGAAGAGCCAGGAAAGGTCATTTACATTTCTTACAGGTCTAAACAGTACCATTCATGAAAGATAACAGGAGCAACTTCAGAGGGCAGAAAGAACAAGGGATGGGGAAGGGAGTCTGGGAGATCCCCCCTGAGGAATGTAGGCCCCTTCGCGGGCTCCCTCGACGGAAGACATATATCCCAGCTGTGGGTACACGACAGTATCTCATTTCCAATGTTACCTGGAAGTGATGTCATCATGCAGTGACACTCTGGGGGGAAACTCTATGGAAAGTTTGACTACTATCATAGAGTTTTCCCCGAATACCAGAGTGTCGCCTCAGCATCACCAATGTGATGACAACACTTCCAAGTAAAGTTAGAAGTAATGTAGACGCATCACTGCATCATTGACTGGGTGTCTTATCTTTTTCTGGGTAAGTCCCCAAGCCAGCTAGCTGATAGGTGGCAGGGCCTGGGGGTGGGGGACTCCTGCCTCCACTGGGAGATCTACTTGAGAACCACAGAACTTTAGCACAATCTGCCAACTGTCCGTTGTGTGGCCGACTGTCTGTTGCAGGATAGGAAGATGATCTGGGAGCAGGAACTGTACAACCAGCTGGTCTACAATGCCACCACCTCTTACTTCCACACCTTCCCGGGAGATGTGAGTATTGGCACTGGAGGTATACATGTATACGTGTTGAGTGAAGGGGTGGCCAGACTGTGGCTCTCCAGATGTCCAAGGACTACAATTCCCACGAGCCTCTACTAGCATGTGCTGGAGCAGGCCCATGGGAATTGTGGTCCATGGATATCTGGAGAACCACCATCCGGCTACCCCCTGTAGCTTGCCATAGGGAGAAGACACTGGACCGGGGAGGCATTGCCACCTAAAAACCTGGCTGGGTTCTGTTACTACGACTGGATTCAGTTATTACTGCCATCTACTGTAAGTGGAAAAAGGAAACCAGGCCGACAAAGAAGAGGTGGTTAGACACAATCAAAATGGACACCAGCCAGAAAACTGCATGGCTAAGGGAGATGGTGCGAGATCAAGGATCATGGCGGAGGCTGGGCCATGGGGTTGCCAAGAGTTGGACACAACTGAGTGGCTGCCGACAACAACAAGTATCACTAGTGTTTTGAGCTGTGATGGGGGAGCATTGTGGGGGATGTCAGAGGTTCTTTAGCTCTCCCACTAATCCATCAGAGGATCCCCTCCAATACTGAGATCTCTAACATCGAGATCATTTTTAGATCCATTGCATTGGCGCCACCATCTTCTGAATATTATTCTCATCACCAGGCTGAACTTGGGGGAAGTTGGGTAAATATGATTAGAATTGTGACCACAGCCACTTATATGTTATATGTGACTTGTTGTTGATTGTTAATTGGGGTTTTTATGGGGATTTTATTGTGTTTTAACTGTTATGTTGTAAACCGCCCTGAGGCCTATTTGGAGAAGGGCGGTCTAAAAATTAAATAATAATAGTAATAGTAATAATAGTAATAATAATAATAATAATAATAATAATAATAATAATAATAATAATAATAATAATAATAATAATAATAATAATAATAATAATAATAATAATAATAATAATAATAATGTTGTATTCTGGTTGCTTGCAGGACTGCCAAGTGGGGCTCAGCTTTGCCAATGAGGGTGAGGCTCTTGACTTTCAGCAAACCGTGGAGGAAAAGATCCAGAAAAGGAACCAGAGGATAGGTAGGTGGGGACTCGGGGGAAAAAAAACAAGAGGCACATGCTCCCAAGAGGTCCCGTACTCTTAAGAAAGTGTCATAATGCTTTTCCTTCAAAATGGCCACTCTGGAGAAGAACGTCCTGATATGGCATGGGCCACTCGAGGGGCAAACTTCACCGAACTAACAAAGGCACAGCAGCAGCCATCTTGTCTCCTCAAAGCAGCTGAAAGGGTAGTTTTTTAATGGAGCAGGGACTCATGGGAGGGGATGTTTAAGCTATTTTGCTGCTTCTGTTATTTCTTCCATGGGCCAAAGGACAGCTTGGGGGTGGAGACTATTTGTATGGGGAAACGGCAAAGGGTTAATCCACCATCACCCTCGCAGTGTCCACGGTCCACGTGAATCAGGCCTCCCAACCCTGCTATTAAGTCTCGAAAAAGCAAGGGAGTTGATCACTCCCCTGTCACCTCATTGATTTGTACCCCCAATTTACCGCCTCATTGTCTAGAACTCCCCCACTCTCAGGATACTTTGAGGGCGGGGCATGGGGGGAGGAAAGGATGCCAGTCATGTATTGATGCCACTTCCTGCAGGAACCCGGAAGTGACATCACCAACGTTGTAGGATCTCACTACAAATGACAACTGGGTCTCACACTCTAGTGCAGGGGAGGCCAAACCATGGCTATCCAGATGCCAATGGACTACAGTTCTCATGGGAATTGTAGTTCATGGACATCAGGAGAGCTATAATTTGGCCAACCGTGCTCTAGTGGGACTCCTTGTGCTGGCAGCCCTTGACCTCCACTGCTGCTCAGGGCAGTGGGAGGAAGTAGGGACAGTTGCCATTAATTCTGGTGCAAACCAGGAAGTGACATCATCCCATCAGGGTTTTGGTGGAACCCTACAGGGCTTCCCTACGGGGCAACCCTACAGGGCAACCTACAGGGCAAACCAGGAAGTGACATCATCGCATCAGGGTTTTGGTGGAACCCTACAGGGCTTCCCCGACCCGATGGCATAATTTCTGTTATTGAAGCTTTCCTTGGTGAGGCAGTAATCCGTAAAAGGATAAAAAATTGGGGAAAGGGAACATAGGAACGGTCACTATTTGCCTTGACTCAGATGCTATTGGAAAGCATGTTCGCCCCCAAATTCTCCAGTGCCTCCCTTCATACAAAGGGAAACAACGTAGATACATGTTACCTGTGGAACACCTCGCCACTTGGAGAAATTGGGGATGTGTATCAGGGGCCTGAACCCTGTTCCCCTCTTCATAAATCTCTCTTTTTGTCACAGAAAAAAGAGAGCTACCACCTCCACCGCCTCCTGTCAATGAAGGTATGCTCCCTTTCTGTCGTCTCATACTTAGCGTTGCCAACTGGCTTGGGAAATTCCTGGAAACTGGGAGTATGTGTCAGGGGACAATAGAGCTTGGGGAGGGTAGAGAGCTCAACAGGACGTGATGTCCCTCTAGAATTCAGGGTTGCCCAAACGGTGGCTCTCCAGGTGACCATGGACTACAACTCCCATGAGCCCCTGCCAGCAGGATTCATGGGAATTGTAGTCCATGGACATCTGGAGATCCACCGTTTGGCCACTCCTGCTGGGCATCTGCTTCTTTGCTCTCTAAATCCTGTCCTGGATAGCCCAGGTAAAACAGATCCCATCAGATCTCAGAAGCTAAGCAGGGCCAACCTCAACTAGTGTATGGATGAGAGGCTACCAACAATTTGGGTGGCCGTTCCTCCAAGGATCACTAGGGGTCACGACACAGAGACAGGAGATGACAAATCAGCCCTGAACGTCCCTTGCTTGGCCGCCAGGTAATCCACGAACCTCCTGGCTACACTGCATGTGCCATACGATAAATAAATCTCCCTCTCTGAAGGTGCCATTTCTTCCCCAAAATGTATCTCCGCCCACCTGGAGATCACTTGTCAATCCAAGACAGAACTCCAGGCCCTACCTGGAGGTTGGCAACCCTTGCATGAAGGGAAGCGGCCGCTTTTCTGCTTTTCCCCCTAGTTGTTTTTCCGTCCTGAAATGGAGGTGCTCTTTGCTCCAATTGGGGGGTGCCAACGCTTTACGTCCATGGCTCTAGTCCTAGAAAAGTTAAGATCTGTAGTCAGAGAAACATCCACGGTAGGCTTGTGCACCAGGGCCCGATCTGGACTGATTTGGCTTCGGCACCCATTAAAATCAAAGGCGCCATTGACTTTAATGGGAAGTCTAGCGTTCCCACCTTTCTCGGGGCCTGGGTGGTGGGAGTTCAAGTTACAGCCTCCAAACTTTCAGGATAGCTCATGGAGGCCCGTCTCTGACCGCCCTCCGAATTTCAGAACAGTTGGACCACCGGGTCCACATCCAGGGGTTCTAAAAGAGGGTTCCCCCTTCTCTCCATACTATTCATTGGAGAGTGTCCCATTGGATAGAATGGAACAGATGGGGCACCCTTTTTCGGAACCCCTGCACATGGACCCCGTGTGTCAATCATTGTGAAATTCAGAGGGGGGTCAGGGAAGAGCCTCCCAGAGCTACCCTGAAAGTTTGGAGGCTGTAACTGAAACCCCCACCCCACCCCAGGCCCTGGGAGAGGCGGGAATACCGGAATCCCCATTAAAGTCAATGGCGCCATTGACTTTAAAGGGCGCCAAAAGCCAAATTGGTCCAGATTGGGCCCCTGGTGCACAAGCCTAAAGGTAAAGGTAAAGGTATCCCCTGTGCAAGCACCGAGTCATGTCTGACCCTTGGGGTGACGCCCTCCAGCGTTTTCTTGGCAGACTCAATACGGGGTGGTTTGCCAGTGCCTTCCCCAGTCATTACCGTTTACCCCCAAGCAAGCTGGGTACTCATTTCACCGACCTCGGAAGGATGGAAGGCTGAGTCGACCTTGAGCCGGCTGCTGGGATCGAACTCCCAGCCTCATGGGCAAAGCTTTCAGACGGCTGCCATACCCCTCTGCGCCACAAGAGGCTCTAGCACAAGCCTGTTGTTATGTGCGAAGTCGTGTCCGACCCATCGCGACCCCATGGACAATGATCCTCCAGGCACAAGCCTAGAGGTGTTTAAAGGTGAAATCCCTCTAATGCCTGGCCTCTTTGCCTCTGTTAGAAAGAAGAGTAACCCTTCCGCGGAGCCCGCCTTCTGGAAGTAACTCAAACGGTAAGTTCCTTGTAGCTCTGGCCGATGCACGACACACTCCGGATCCCAGAGCCAGGAGACAATGTCAAGAGAAAGCCTCAGCCTCTATATACCAGTGATGGGGAACCTTTTGGAGCCCCAGTGCCCAAACTGCAACCCCAAACCCTCTTATTTATTGCAAACTGCCAACGCGGCAATTTAGCCTGAAGAGTTTAGGAAAAACAACTCGCACGTTGACATCTTTTGTCTTAAAAGAAAAACACAATAACAGATCCCTTTGTGGTTGTTTCCCCCCTCTTCCCCTCCCGCACTTTTCCCTTCCCTCTTCACCTTCGCTCCGTTGAGGGGAGGCGGAAGGGCCGGGCGTGTGGGCAGTGGGGTGTGGCATCTCCAGCGGGTTTCTGGCTAGGCTGGGCTCTCCCCAGGCTCCGTTCAGTGCTGCCTTCCCGCTCCTGCCAAGGCTTGCAGACGCCAGCCCAGCTGAGCGACCCGAACCAGCCAATTGCTTTCCAGGCCAAGGATCACGTGAGAAGAGTCCTTCCCCATCCTTTGGCCGCCAGGAAGCTGGACCTTGTGCAGAATTACTCAGCAAACTCTGTACTGGGGTGACAATATGCATGCCCACAGAGAGGACACTGAATGCCACCTCTGGCACATGTGCCAGAGGTTCGCCATCACAGCTCTATACTCTGTTGTTGGGCCTCCACAGGAAGTGGTTGTGTGAGAGCAGATACTGGACTAGATGGACCCTTGGTCTGATCCAGCAGGGCTCTTCTGAGGTTCTTACGAGGGCCTGGCCTCTCTGCCCTGTTGTTGGCTGGCCAGAGGAACTGGGTGGTCACTGTGTGAGGCAGGATGTTGGACTTGATGAACCACTGGCCAGGTCCAGCAGGGCTCTTCTTATATTCTTATGTGAGATAGGACTGTTCAATTCAGTTCAGCTCATTTTGATACACGATCAGATCGGAAAGTATTAATAAAAACAATAAAAGCTACCACATTCAGTACCCAGAGGCTTGGAAGCTGACGTGGCATCGGGACAACTGTGAGGAAAACTAGTCAAACAGGTTTTGGTTTTTCAGGGGCTTGTGAGTTCCAGTGCTGGAGAAAGATGCGGCCTCTGAAACCAAATAAAAACATATTTAAAAGAAGGAAGGAAAGAACCAAAAAGATTCATGAGAGAGCAGGAATTACCCTGTGGGAAAGAGAATAGGGCTGAATCTGCATGGAGCTTTTATTCCAATCCCAGGTTGATTAAGTCCCTGCTGTCTCCACTGAATGCGATTTCCATTCTGATTTTGTCCGATTTAAATTTTCCCTCTGCAACAAGCAGGATTGATCCGGAGTGACCCTACCTTTTCCTCGCAATATCCTGGAGTGGATATACCCCTCAATATTTGAAAAATCAGCATGAGAAAGCATGCAGCTCTCTGCTGGTTCTGAACTTGCTGCTGAGCCTCTGTGGTAGAGAAGCCCTGATTGGCCAAGGCTTCAGTTCAAAGGCTTCCTTGTTCCCAGGCTGCAAGCTTGCCTTAAAGGGGAAGCACAAACTTCTCTCAGCAGAAGCTCCAGCTCCAGAAGCCCTAACTTCTCTTGGTAGAGATTTGCCTCTTTTTTCCTCCCTCCTCCTCTGCTGTCTCCAATCCTCTCCCCCCACCCCTTCAAGAAAAGAAAGTGTCTCCTGCTGCGCTTGGCTTCCCCTCCCTTCTCCCTAACCACATGCAGAACACTTTTCTGTTTCAATGGGGAGGGGGGCGGGATAGAGGAAGACCCGAGTTCAAATCGATCTGGATTCAGCTGCATCCACAACGGAATAAATAAAGTAAGTGCAGATTCAACCTGGGTTTCCTTGCCTTTAGTTCAAAATCTCATCATATAATCCAAACAATCATTTGATGCTCACAACAGGTCCGGGCAGGCAGCCCAGTTCCCCATCACTGGCTCCATCCCTGGCCACTGTTGACATCCAGAATCCAGATATCACCTTCTCCCGTTACCGCGGCCTCCCCGTCCCTACTGCCGTGGATAAGAAGAAGGGGAAAAAGAAGATTTCGAAGGCCGACATCGGAGCTCCGAGCGGGTTCAAGTGAGTGCCTCCAGTAGAGGGAGCAATGGAGAAGGCCGGGTACTGAATGGCACAAGGCCTCTCTAGGCAGCGCGGTTCTACCGTCTCCATGATGGACAGGTGAGCGGCTGCTGTTGGCTATTGGCTGGGCGTCTCTGCTCAACGGATCTCTTCTGTGATTCCTTTCCAGGCATATCCAGCACATCGGTTGGGATCCCAACAGTGGATTTGATGTATGTACCTCTTGGGTTTATACAGGAGACTTGGCAGCCTGAGGTAGGGGTGCCAACCTCCAGGTAGCGCCTGGGGATCCCCTGAAATTACAGCTCACCTCCAGGTGACGGAGATCAGTTCCCCCGGAGACAATGGGTGCTTTGGAGGGGGGGCTCCGTAGTGTTATATTCCACTGAGGGCGACCCTTGCCCCAAATCCCACCCACTCCTGCCTCCAGCCCCAAAGTCTCCAGGTGTTTTCTAACCCAGAGTTGGCAACCCTCCACAGAAAGGCCTGCTGGCGGAGTCAGAAGAATACACTGTCTTCCGCCATTCCTCCTAGTGCAGAACGCATCAGGGAAAATCTTTCAATGTTTTCCTTTACTCCAGCATGATACGGGCTCCAGGGGCCCTTCAGCTGTTTCCCCTCCTGAAATTTGTCGCTCCAGGCTCCTCATCATGGTCTCCCTTCACATGCCTCTTCACTGGACAGGGAGCGGGTCTTTAGAGCTTTCTAATTTTAAGGAATTAGAAAGAGCCTCTTGTGGCGCAGAGTGGTAAGGCAGCAGACATGCTGTCTGAAAGCTCTGCCCATGAGGCTGGGAGTTCGATCCCAGTAGCCGGCTCAAGGTTGACTCAGCCTTCCATCCTTCCGAGGTCGGTAAAATGAGGACCCAGCTTGCTGGGGGGTCAATGGTAATGACTGGGGAAGGCACTGGCAAACTACCCCATATTGAGTCTGCCCTGAATACACTGGAGGGCGTCACCCCAAGGGTCAGACATGACTCGGTGCTTGCACAGGGGATACCTTTACCTTTAATTTTATCATGTTGTTGATTGGACCATGTTTGTGATGAATTTTGAATGTTGGAAGCCACCCTGAGCCGGCATGCCGGGAAGGATGAGGGTATGCATTGAAAGATAAGTTAGATAAAAAAACATATGCAATTTTAAAAAATGCAAATACATGCAATGAGAACAGATCAGCAAGCAATATCTGAAGTGGGGAGGAGGACCAATAACCATCATAGGGGAAATGCCAAGTGAAACCAACATTTTGGCGTCACGAGGGAGAAATCCCGTTCTCTGGTTGTTTCCTGCCAAGGCTCCAAATAGCAGAGGCCTCCAAAAATGAGCAGAGCAAATGAGAAGATTCATAGGGAGAAAGGTGGTCCTTAAGGGGTGTTGGTCCCAGGCTGGAGAGGCCTTTAAAGATCAATCCCAGTCTACTGAAATGATCAGATCAGAAGCGAGTGCACATAGAACAAATCTGGAATGACATGGTGCCTCTCACCCACTGCAATCACCTGGCTGCAGCATTCTGCATCAATTGCAATTTCCGGACAGTCTTCAAGAGCAGCCCCACATAGAATGCATTGGAGTAGTCTAATCTAGATGTCACCAGGGCTTCAGTAGCAAGATCTTTTCCTGCGTCTTGGCTCAAGAAGGCAGGCATAGCGCAAACGACGGCAACAGGGTCTTGCAGCACAAATGCACACTTCTCTGTGTACGTCAAACTTTCTGTTTCAGGTGAATAACTTAGACCCTGACCTGAAGACGCTCTTCTCCCGGGCGGGAATCAGCGAGGCCCAGCTGACTGATGCAGAGACCTCCAAGATTATCTACGACTTCATTGAAGGCCAGGGCGGGCTGGAGGCCGTGAAGGAGGAGCTAAGAAGGCAGGGTGAGCCACTGGGATAGGAGAATGTCTGTGATGGGGGGCAAGGGCTCATGGGAAATGTAGTCCATGGGCACCTGGAGAGCCACAGTTTGGCCGCCCCGCATCTATGAGGTCTGGTGTCCCCCTGGAGGCTTCAATAGCACCACTCCTACTATTAAATGGCTTGCCCGCGTGGGCATTTCCAAAACCTTTTGAGCTTGTGTGCACATCTGGAATTCTGACACGCCGTGGTGGGTGCAGCCATTAAGCGCCTGTCCCAACAATGGCTGTCTCAGGAGGCAAATGGCTGCTGCAGTTTCCCTTCGGTCACACAGCGGCAATCTTTGTACTGTGGTGGCAGCTGCTGCCAAGGCAACATTTACACATCTGCACAGCCAGTTCAATCTCCACTGGCCAATCAGAAGCCTTGCTGGGCAGAAACCCCACCTGGCCCCACCAACTTTCTGAAATATTGGGAAAGGTGCCACGAGGCACTAAGGTGCTAATATACACAGACAGTCACTTGTGAAATGGGATCTGAGCGTTCCTCTTTGTTTCTTTTCAGGTCCGGCGCATCCCCCGCCCCCCCCCGCCTAATCGATCCGGCTACGTCCCCCCACCCCCTGGGCATTCCCGAAGTGTCCCTCTACCACCTGTCCCAGGCCCACTGCCTGGTGCTCCCCCCATATCAAACCGGGGAGCTGTCCCCCCACCACCGCAACCGGCTCGGGTACCTCCCAACACTCAGTGGGGGACTCCCCCATCAGCTCCCCGCTTCGCCCGAGCTCCCCCACCTTCTTCTGGGTCAGCCCCACCACCTCCTCCTCCTCCTCCTCCTCCACCTCCCCCGCCTTCCTTCCAGAGTTCTGGATCTTGTCCTCCACCCCCTCCTCCCCCTGGAGCCACAGGGACCCCACCTCCTCTTCCTCCTCCGGCCTCCTCTGGGCGTGGAGCATTGTTGGATCAAATACGCCAAGGAATACAACTCAATAAGGTGAGACATGATGGAGGGGCTCAGGGGACAGATAGTGCTGTGTGAACTGGGCTGCCAAAATTGGGGTTTGAGAGGGGTCATCTTCCCAGGTTCAGGTTGGCGAGAGCCGGGAACGGTCTGTGGATGCTTTGGGAATTCTGCTACAGCATGTGTGATGCAGCCACAATATGGCTGCTGTAGGAGGCGGGACCAGCCACAAAATGGCTGCCATTGAAGGCAGGAGCAGCCACAAAATGGCTGCTACAAAATGGCTGTTGTAGGAGGAGGGACCAGTTGGGATGGGGAAGTAGGTTGGGAGATCATCCACCATGTTATGGGTTTTTAAGTCTTTTAATAGGGGTGTTTTAATGGGGGTTTTAAGACCATGTTATCTGCCACGAGCCCATTGGGGAGTGGCGGGATACAAATCGAAGAAATAAAATAAAATAAAATAAAATAAAATAAAATAAAATAAAATAAAATAAAATAAAATAAAATAAAATAAAATAAAATAAAATAAAATAAAATAAAATAAAATAAAATAAAATAAAATAAAATAAAATAAAATAAAATAAAATGGCTGCCATGAAATGGCTGCTACAAAATGTCTAATGTGGGAGGCAGGACCAGCCACAAAATGGCTGCCACAGTTTACCTTCAGCCACACAGTGAAAATTTTGTACAATGGTGGCAGCTGCTGCCAAACACGTTTCTTGAAAACCTGCCCACCTGGCCCTGCCCATTTCCTAAAAACACTTGGCAGGCACCAGACAGAACTGCTGAAAATGACTTCTGCAAAATCAGATGGTGCCAAAGAGGCGGTGGTTAAGGTGAGTGGAGTTTCAACCCACACATCAGTGAGAGAGAGACTTGGACAGACAGTGCAGAACAGTTTGTACTTGCCCTGGAGCTCAAAGGTTGGGCCAACACAGCAAAGACTGAACATTTAGGAATCTTTTTCACAAGGGGAGGTTTGTGAAACCCATCTTGTTTCAGCCTAGGAATTGTCAGTGTTATAACCCACTTGCAAAAAGTGCGAGGACTAACCACTTCCCCTGAGTGGGACCACCCTAAGGATGTTACATCCCACGCACCCACACACCCCCGGGCACTGGCCGAAGTCCCGGTTTTGGGTGGCCCTTTCCACCCTCCCAAACAGTCAAGAAGTCGGAAATAAATGTGACATGCCTAGAAGAAGGAGAATTGATTTTTATATCCCGCTTTTCACTGCCCAAAGGAGTCTCCAAGCGGCTTCCAAATGTCTTCCCTTCCTCTCCCCACAACAGACACTCTGCAAAGCGTGTAGGGCTGAGAGAACTGCTCTGTGAGAACAGCTCTAACAGAACTAAGATGGGCCCAAGTTCACCCAACTGGCTGCATGTGAAGGAGCAGGGAATCAAACCCGGCTCGCCAGATTAGAAGTTGCTGCTCTTAGCCATTACACCCAGTTGTCCTAAGTTACTTGGTGACATCAGATGCTCTGGTTTTTGGGGAAAACTCTATGGTAAGAGGCTAATTCTACCAGAGAGGTTTTACCCACAAACCAGAGCACTAACTCCAACGTACCTATGTCACTCCCAGGTTTATAAATGTTATTTATTTGTTTGTTTGTTTCCAGTTTCTTCCCTCTCCCTCCTGATCAGTTTACCTCCTTCCCCTGCAACTCTATACCACCCTATTAAGGTTGCCGATCTCCAGATGCCCAGTAAGAATTATTAGGAAGTAAGGTAAAGGTATCCCCTGTGCAAGCACCGAGTCATGTCTGACCTTTGGGGTGACGCCCTCCAGCGTTTTCATGGCAGACTCAATACGGGGTGGTTTGCCAGTGCCTTCCCCAGTCGTTATCGCTTACCCCCCCAGCAAGCTGGGTACTCATTTTACCGACCTCGGAAGGATGGAAGGCTGAGTCGACCTTGAGCCGGCTGCTGGGATTGAACTCCCAGCCTCATGGGCAAAGCTTTCAGACGGCTGCCTTACCACTCTGCGCCACAAGAGGCTCTTTATTAGGAAGTAGGTGGGGTCTTTTGCCCAGCAAGGCTTCTGACGGGCCACTGGAGATTTGATTGGCTGTGCTGCCAGCAAGTCAGAATGACCTACACTGTATTACTGTCCTTAATCAGTGGCAATCATTTCGTGGCTAGCTCGGCCTCTTGCAGCAGCCATTTTGTTGCTGTGCCCCACCCCCACCCGTGTCCAAATTCCAATGTGCCTGCAGACTCCAAAGGGTTGGGGACCCCCGGATCCAAGAAGAAGTCAAAGGGCCTGCCTGACTGACAAAGCCAACCCTCTCTTATCCCTTCTCCGTTCATTCCAGACGCCCGACGTGTTGGACAGTCCGCCGCCACCAGCGCAGAGTGAGGAAGGCCTGGTTGGGGCTCTCATGCACGTGATGCAGAAGAGATGCAAAGCCATCCACTCCTCAGGTGAGCACGGAAGAGTGTTGCGTACAGGTAGCGGGGGCGGGAATTGAAAAGGGGCTGCAACCTATTCAGAGAGCAAAATTCTTCAGTGACTATCTATCTATCTATCTATCTATCTATCTATCTATCTATCTATCTATCTATCTATCTATCTATCTATCTATCTATCTATCTATCTATCTATCTATCTATCTATCTATCTATCTACATACCTGCCTACCTATCATGTATCTATCTACCTACCTACCTATCTACATACCTACCTACCTATCTATCATCTATTTATCTACCTACCTATCTACATATCTATCATCTACCTACCTATCTATCATCTACCTACCTACCTACCTATCATCTACCTACCATCCATCCATCCATCCATCCATCCATCCATCCATCCATCCATCCATCCATCTATCTATCGGATTTATAGCCCACCACTCTTGAAAACTGGCTCACGGCGGGTTACATAAGAAGAAAATCCATACAGTAAAATCCACATTAAACAAAATTATTATGTGCCGGCAGCTCCATTTATTTATTTGCCAAATTTATAACCCGCCCCTGTTGGCCCAGCCATCCCTGGTTGGTTTACAAGCAGTCGGTAAAACAATCAATAACATAACAGTTAAATATTAAAAATAGTTAAAAACAACCAAACTGTTGAGGACATCCATATTGATTTTCCCTTTTCAAAACAGCCTGCGGGGGGGGGGGGGGGGTATATTCACTGGGACCGGCCTCAACCGTAACCCTGACGGAAGAGCGCCGTCTTGCAGGCCCGGCGGATCTAGCTCTTCTGCCGGGCCTCCAGCTGAGGGCAGTCCCGGACAAGGGAATATACCATTTCAAGTATTTTTCTTCAGAAACTGGAAATTACAATTCAGTGCCCTTAAGTCACAACCCAGCGTAGAGTGATCCTTTGTGGTTGTTTCAAGGCAAGAGACGTTCAGGGGTGGATTGCTGCCGTTTGCCTCTGTGTAGCAAGCCTGGCCTTCCTCTCCGGTCCCCGTCCAACCCTGCTTCTAAGCCAGCCTTCCTCCACTTCTTTACCATTGAGAAACCCCTGAAACATTCTTCAGGCTTCAAAAAACTCCAGAAATGGTGCGATTGTGCAGAATGTGGCTGGGAAGCAGAGCTGTGGACACGCCTACCCAAGGCCCCTCCCCTTCCCAGCTCCTCAAGGCCCTTCATTGGCCATTTGGGGAGGGGAGGGCGAGAGGGCGGGCCAATATGACCACATCCGGTCCTATCACCTGATAAATGTTTAACAAATTTTTAAAATATATGAAATATTAATTCGCTCCCGCCCATTTGGGAAACCCTTCCAGGGCCATCAAGAAACCCCAGGGTTAGGGTTTCACGAAACCCTGGTTGAGAGAGCCTGGCCTAAGCACTGTTGATCTTGAGCTAGTCTGGCCATTCAGGTTCCTATCTGGAAATACACACTGGCTCCTTTTAAAAGCCATCATTACTGATAAAGTACAGAGCAGGGGATCACGGACCTGTTTCTCATGATAGGAAGTGATTCTAGTTTGAACCAGAGGAATGATATTTGAATCACTTTTCAGCTGCGTGGAATGTTGTCCTCTGAATGTTTGGGGGAAATAGGTTTGTGTCCAAGGATTAAACGTTTCCACCCTCCATGCATCTTCCCTGATTAAATCAGCATGCGCATGCACCCATGAAAGCAGCCCATTGGGCTGATCCTGCGTTGAGCAGGGGGTTGGACTAGATGGCCTGTTTGGCCCCTTCTAACTCTATGATTCTATGATTCTATAATTCTGATTCTATGACTCTATGATTCTGATTCTATAATTCTATGATTCTATGATTCATAGCCGCATGGATTAAACCAGGGGTAGTCAAACTGCGGCCCTCCAGATGTCCATGGACTACAATTCCAAGAAGCCCCTGCCAGCATTCGCTGGCAGGGGCTTCTAGGAATTGTAGTCCATGGACATCTGGAGGGCCGCAGTTTGACTACCCCTGGATTAAACAGAAGCTACCAACAGGCATCCAAGACCAATACTTTGACACTAAGGGCCCAGATCAAGCTGAAATCCCTCATCTGTAACAATTTTGGAGGTGCGGGTGCAGGCTCATGGCCACGGTGGTGCAAAAAGGGTCCTGGTCCCACCAATTATTTGTCCTGTCCCTCCACTCGGCACTCAGGCTTGGCGGGAAATCTGTCAATAGTCGATCAAGTGTAAATTGTCTGCATGGAATAGGAAGGAGCTGAGGCAAAAACGAGCGAATCCTGTCAGAAATCTTCCAGAAGTGAGTTCTCTGTGCAGTTGACTAAAACAGAGTTAGTGGTTAGGGCTGACAAGTCCTCCTGCTTAAAAAGAAATGCTGGCAAAGGTGCGCGTGAAAATCATGACAAAATGAAGCAAAGAAAATAAATCCTGACGGCCGATCGTCCATGTACTCATTTGCCTCCCACCCTGTAAGAATTCTCTGGCTGTAAGACTGTCTGGATGTACCCAGAATGCACGTTTATCGCTATTTGTAAGGTTCCTTTGGACAGCCTTCCACCTTAGCTTCTTCCCGCCTCCTGCCTTAGTTTCCTCCCACCTTCTGCCTTAGCTTCCTCCCGCCTTCCGCCTGTTTCCTCCCACCTTCCGCATTAGTTTCCTTCCACCTTCCACCTTAGCTTCCTCTCGCCTCCCACCTTAGTTTCCTCCCACCTTCCGCCTTAGCTTCCTCTCGCCTTCCGCTTAAGTTTCCTCCCGCCTTCCGCATTAGTTTCCTTCCACCTTCCGCCTTAGCTTCCTCCCACCTCAGTTTCCTCCCACCTTCTGCCTTAGCTTCCTCTCGCCTTCTGCCTTAGCTACCTCTCGCCTTCTGCCTCAGTTTCCGCCCACCTTCCGCCTTAGCTTCCTCTCACCTTCCGCTTAAGTTTCCTCCCGCCTTCCGCATTAGTTTCCTTCCACCTTCCGCCTTAGCTTCCTCCCACCTCAGTTTCCTCCCACCTTCTGCCTTAGCTTCCTCTTGCCTTCCGCCTCAGTTTCCTCCCACCTCCCGCTCGCTTCCTTCCACCTTACATTCCTCCCACCTCCCACCTTAGCTTCCTCCTGCGTTTTTGACTGGTTCTTCTGCATCCACAGATGAAGACGAAGATAACGGAGTCGACGATGACGATGATGAATGGGAAGACTGAGGGGTCCGGCACCAGAAAATCCCTACCTGCAATCCGGCCATTGTCTGGATTGCTGTAGGCACTCTGATCATCATCCCCAGCATCCCATGACCCGTTTCCCTACCCCATCCAGCGCAGAGATCCAGGAGCAGACGGCTTGTTCTCTTCGGCACACCTGGACGCCGTGGCCAGTTATAGAGTGCGAGGCTGTAACCCTAACCCTTTTCACACCTTTGTTCTCGAAAATGCCATCGATAATCTTCCGCTGCTAACTTTCTAAAGGTCGTATTATCTTCCAGCCAGCCCCCTTCATTGCCTTTTCTTTCCCCTCGCCATATAATCATTGGGTTTTATTTTTTTAAGTGGTCCCCTTTTTGGAGGCCAGGTAGGAAGAAGACCGGAATGTAAAGCGAAGCCCCTGTCATAGAAAACCACCTGTGCTTTGTTAATTCATCCAGAAATCCTACCTGTCTGGATTCCTTGCACCTTCCTTTCTTTGGCTAAGAACGTTTTCTCTTGCTTCTACCCTGGGAAAAAGCCGCCTCCCAGTTTTAAGACGGGGGGATTACCTGTTTGCCTTCGAACCTGGCTGAACGCTTCTATGGCGGCACGATCTGAGAGGAAAGAAGCTGCGGGATCTTTCTGTCACACTCGGTTTGTGCCGTTGTAAAGAAATAGTCGCTGTGAATTAAAGTATTTTTTAATGTACCGGTTGGCCGAAACGTTAAAACCAAAAGCAGTAACTTGGAAGATGGCAAGCCAACAGGGAGCCATCCCAATTACTTTTGAATGGTATAGTAGAAACGGGAGAAAGTTCAGTTTGTCTGCTCTATGGTGGGAATTCAGGGCCCACCTGTTGTTGAAAAGTTGAGCATCTGTCTCAAGGATCCCAGCTCCCTTCCTTTGGGCTCTGGGTACCCACCGCTCTCTCCTTCTGAGAGTCAACCTTTTTAATGCTGGTTCTGTGAACTTAGGCAGATGGTGAGTGGGTGGGCAGAAGGGACTGTGTCAGTGCTTGGCTCCTGTGGCCCTTGCTTGGATGCCCAGGGAAATGCAGAGAGCCAGTTTGGTGTAGTGGTTAGGAGTGCAGACTTCTAATCTGGTGAGCCGGGTTCGATTCTGCACTCCCCCACATGCAGCCAGCTGGGGGACCTTGGGCTCGCCACGGCACTGATAAAACTGCTCTGACTGAGCAGGAAATATCAGGGCTCTCTCAGCCTCACCTCCCTCACAGGGTGTCTGTTGTGGGGAGAGAAAAGGGAAGGTGACTATAAGCTGCTTTGGGTAAAGTGGCATATAAAAATCAACTCTTCTTCTTCCGATTGCCACTTTGGGATCACGAGGCAAATTTCCTCCAGGCAGACTGGCCAAGGATTGTTTTATTTGGGGGGCGGGGGGCATCATCTGGGCATGAAATTGGCGTGGCTGTGGGTGGGCAGCTGGTTGTGAATTTCCTGCATTCTGCAGGAATTCTGTTTCTATTCTAGGATTCTATTCCACTCATAGTTTCTTCTGTCCGTACACTGGAAATTCCGAGGAAACTATGAAAAAAGTAGATTTCTCTACCACTAACACTTCAGCCTACATCAGGGCTTGATAAGCACTGATCTCATGCATGCAGGAGCTCTAGCAGCAGGGGGGGTGAACACCACAGCAGAGGAAAGCTTCTATCATGGCTGAAGAGTGTCATGAGGGGTCTAAAGTCGTGGGATCCAAGCCACTGTGTGTGACCACAAAGGGACTAGACACATGGTAAAATTGGTTCTGTACCGGTTTAAGTGTCATGGCTTCCCTCAAGGAATCTCAGGGACTCTGTTGAAGATGCTGAGAATTCTCCCTAAAAGATCCCCTTGGAGATCTATGGTTTTCCATGACTACATGGAGATGAGGAATCATTAACCCAGGGTGTAGTGGTTAAGAGCGGTGGCTTCTAATCTGCCAGTGTTTGATTCCCTGCTCCTCCTCCATATGCATTCAGCTGGGTGACCTTGGGCTCTTCACAGTCCTGACAGAGCTGTTCTCCCACAGCAGTTTCCCAGAGCTCTCTCAGCCTCACCTACCCCACAGGGTGTCTGTTGTGCGGAGAGGAAGGGAAGGAGATTGTAAGCCAGTTTGAGACTCCATTTGGCAGTGAAAAGGAGGGTATGAAAACTAACTTCTTTGTAGTGGCCACAGGGCATCCATATGAGGGTGGTGGGGAAGGGGCTGAACACAAGTGAAGCTGCCTTCTTCTCAATCAGGACCTTGATCCATCAAGATCAAACTGGCAGTGGTTTTCCCAGGGTCTCAGGCAGAATCTCCCACTGTCTGGCACTTTCAACTGGCGATGCCAACATTTAAGAAAAACACAGAAGGCGCTATAGCGTTATAGTATTTTAGCATGGGGTCGAGATGGGTCGGACATGACTTCGGACCCAACAACAACAATTTTAGCACTATAGCAACATTGCAGCTGGCTATTTTAAAAGACCAATCTCAGGTTTTCTTGGTATTCACTTGTGCCTGCTAATAGGGCTTGTGCGGGCCTTAACAGAAACAAATAAGTTGCTATAGCATTATAGTATTTTAACACTACAGCAATATTTATTTATTTATTTATATTTCTATATAACAACAGTCAGTTTAAAAAATTGGAGGGGTGTGCGTGGGAGGAGGGACCCAGAAGGTCATGAATGAGGAATGTAGGATGGGGGAAATGCTAAAAATCTAGGCCTCAAGGTGGAGCTTGGGACCCAGGCCCAGGAAAAAACGGGGGAAATCAGATGGTACCATTTTACTACCCTTTGCAACAACGCTTCTGTGCGCATCAAACTCCACAAGGTTTACTTCTCAGGAAACAAGCATGATGGAGCACTGCAAGTAACGGTAGCTGTCAATACCTCCTGAGCCCAATTTGTGGTTCCTTGGGCGTTGGTGCCCTGATCTAGATCAGTACACTGCTCACAGAAATCCCCTTTAACAGAGAGGGCCACGTTAAGTTCCATCCTTGGCTTGAGGTCTATACCTCAGGGCAGCTCGTAGCTCCCCTGTTCCTCCAGCAGGGGATTGCTCCAAGGTGGAAACCACTTGCTAACGTTAAGCCCCACCACTCCTTTCCCCCTGTTGGAGTAGGCAACATAAGATCGGTGGAAAAAAATTTTCTCTCCTTGATAGCGTCCAATGAATAAACTGGGATGAACCGTCTGGAAGAGCTGCGAGATTTTCAGATTTGGAATAACGCCACCTCCTGGTCAGAAGCCTTCTGATTCTACAGTAGAGAGGCACAATAAAATCAGAGTCCAGTAGCACCTTTAAGACCAACAAAGATTTATTCAGGGTGTGAGCTTTTGAGTGCAGACACTCTTTGTCATACTCTGATCTTCTTAGGGAGGATTACATGACAGTAGAGAGCCTCTTGTGGCGCAGAGTGGTAAGGCAGCACACATGCAGTCTGAAAGCTCTGCCCATGAGGCTGGGAGTTCGATAACAGCAGCCGGCTCAAGGTTGATTCAGCCTTCCATCCTTCCGAGGTCGGTAAAATGAGTACCCAGCTTGCTGGGGGGTAAACGGTAATGACTGGGGAAGGCACTGGCAAAGCACCCCATATTGAGTCTGCCACGAAAACGCTGGAGGGCGTCACCCCAAGGGTCAGACATGACTCGGTGCTTGCACAGGGGATACCTTTACCTTTAGAGAGGATTACTCCACCTACAAAGGTCATCTATGTCTTTACGGAAAGTAAGTTTTGTTGACGATTTGCACAAGGCAGCTTATTGGTTGGGGGACCTCGCTCTGTGTAAAAGTCAGATGACAGTTGTGTCTTTTCTGTAGGGTGGCTGGTCTCCAGGTGGGACCTGGGGATCCTCAGGAAGGATAGTTCTTATCCAGACTGAAGAGAGATCAGTTTGCCTTGAGAAGTTGGCTGCTTTGGAGGGTGGTCTCCATAGTATTATACTACATTGAGGTCCCTCCCCACCTGAAATCTCACCCACTCCCAGCTCCACTTCTGAATTCTCCAGGTATTTCCAAATCCAGAGCTGCCGACCCTAGTTCTGTGAATGCCACAGGCTACTAACACTTTGGGTGACACTGACAGCCGTATCTTATGTCTTAAGTACTTCCTCACCCTCTCTCTTTTCCTCCCAACTCAGGCTGAGTGTGCTATTGACCCAAAGTCCCATAGCAAGGTTGCCAGCTCTGGGTTGGGAAATGCCTCTAGACTTTGGGAGTGGACAGAATTTGGGATGGGGAGGGACCTCAGTAGAGTATAATGCCACCGAGTCTCCCCTCCCAGCCCTTTCCTCCAGGGGAACTGATCTCTGCAGTCTGGAGAGGAGCTGGAATTCCAGGGGATCCCCAGGCACCACCTGGAGGCTGGCATCCCTGACCCTCCGTGGGGTCCAAGGCCACAGAATCCCCCCTCCCAAGCAGCCCTTTCCTCCAGGGGAACTGATCTCTGCAGTCTGGAGAGGAGCTGGAATTCCAGGGGATCCCCAGGCACCACCTGGAGGCTGGCATCCCTGACCCTGTGGGGTCCCAGGCCACAGAGTCCCCCTCCCAAGCAGCCCTTTCCTCCAGGGGAACTGATCTCTGCAGTCTGGAGGGGAGCTGGAATTCCAGGGGATCCCCAGGCCCCACCTGGAGGCTGGCATCCCTGACCCTCAGTGGGGTCCAAGGCCACAGAGTCCCCCTCCCAAGCAGCCCTTTCCTCCAGGGGAACTGATCTCTGCAGTCTGGAGAGGAGCTGGAATTCCAGGGGATCCCCAGGCACCACCTGGAGGCTGGCATCCCTGACCCTGTGGGGTCCCAGGCCACAGAGTCCCCCTCCCAAGCAGCCCTTTCCTCCAGGGGAACTGATCTCTGCAGTCTGGAGGGGAGCTGGAATTCCAGGGGATCCCCAGGCCCCACCTGGAGGCTGGCATCCCTGACCCTCAGTAGGTCCAATGCCACAGAGTCCCCCTCCCAAGCAGTCCTTTTCTCCAGGGGAACTGAGCGTCATCACCTGGAGATGAGCTGTAAAACCAAGGATCCCCAGCATCCACCTGGAGACTGGTATCCCTATCCCATAGGGTGCCTTGTCCCTAAGTGGGGCTTTGAACTCCTCCGCCCCCTCCCCCATCTCAAAGCCCTTTTACAATCTGTTCTCCCCGGTCTTAAAACCACACGATGAATCGTTGATGGCATATATACAATATTTCAGAGATCAGTATTTTCAAACAGATCACTAACTGGGAGGCAGGGCCGGGTTCGACACCCCTGGACAGAAAGAGATAGTTTTTAGGGGAAGGCGTCAGCCCTTTCCCCTTCCGCTTTTCAACTCTCTGCGCCAAACTCTTGCAAAAGCAAACTGTTGCAAAAAGCAAACTCTTGCAAAACAATCGCGGGGCAGCCGGGTCGGCTGTCAGTTTCCCTTGCACGGGCCGCCGCTTACACGGAAGTCAAACACGTGGAGTCCAACGGGACTTCCTCTCCCGCCGCCGGCAAGAGTCGGCGGCCCGCGCGCCGCGGAGCCCATGCAAATGAGGTCAAGGGAGGCGGGCCCTGCTGGGTCGCTCGGGGGCGGGACTCCGCCGCGCTCCCGCACTTCCCATTGGCCGAGGAGCGCGTCGCTCCAAAAGCGAGCCTCAATGGGCCGGCGCGATAGGGTCGCTCGGCGCCGACCCACTTTTTTTTTTTTTTTCTCCCTCCCTCCCGTCTCTGGTGAGATGAAAAGTTTCTGGCGGCCTCAGCGACTGGAGGGAAATTGAAATAAATAAATAATTCTTTTTTTTTTTTTTTAAAAGAAGGGGACTCAAAATGGCGGAAAATTTAAAAGGTGAGTGAGGGAGTGAGTGGAAGGCGCGGCGTGGAACGTTCAAGGGCGGCGGGCACGTGCGCGCGCGCCCCGCGGCGGGGAGTGTGTGTGTTGTGGGGGTGGGGGGGGGGAGTTGGACGGCCCGGGGGGTTGAGAGGGGAAGAAGCGCTGCCCGTCGCGAGCGCAGGAGCCAATCGGCGGCCGTCGCCGCAACGTTCGGAGGGCGGGAGGTGGCAGCGGCGGCCGCGACCGTTACAGAGCCGGCGCGCGCGAGAGGGAGAAAAGTCCGAGCCTGAGGCGCGTTGGCGGGGCCGCCGCCGCCGTCCTCTCTGTCCGCGAAGGCGGGAAAGGACGGGCGTGTGGCCCCGAAAAGCCCGTTGTATAAACCTCCGGGCGAAGCCGGCTTTCTCTTCCCCTTCTCTCTCTCTTTTTCCGTAATAAAATTAACGTTTAAAATAAACGTCCCTCAGGGACGCCGACTCTGTCCTCCTTGGCCTCAGCCGCTCCCGCGTGTTTCTACCGTTGAGGGTGGATTCTCTCGGAAAGCCGCCTAATGTTACTTTCTTCCCGTTTCGGCCTCACAACAACCCTCTCTGAGGGAGGGAAGGAGGACCAAGGTCATGCAAAGATCTTGAGGGCGCGGGATTCGCACCCCGGTCTCCTCACTCGTTCTCCCTAAACTCCCCTATTCCAGCCTGGACCCATATAATCCAACACCCCCCCCCCGGGCTTCTTTATTTTTTATTATTTTTATTTATTTAGATTTATATACCGCCCTCCCCGAAGGCTCAGGGCAACATAAGTTGCCCAGACAAAATTTTGATGGGGACAAACTTCAGCAGACAGACTTTTGTCCAATGACAGCTTTTAAGACCAGCCAAGATTAATTCTGGGCATAAGCTTGCTGGTGGCAGGCCCACTAAGCAGTATTTGAAGGACTGAGCATGTAGGTCGTAAAAATGCCCCTGGATTTTTGCGGCCCACCTGAATCTATCACACAAAAGTTTCTACCCAGAATTAAACTTTGTTGGACTTAAACGTGGTCCTGGACTCAAACTTCATCTTGCTGCTTCAGAACAACAGGGCCACCGACCTGAATGTATCTGACGTGTGCATGCACACAAGTTTGTACCCAGAATTAAATTTTGTGGGACTTAAAGTTGCCACTGGATTCAAACTTTGTTCTATTGCTTCAGACTAATATGCCTGAATCTAACTGAAGTGAATTTTCCATGGACCAGAAGTACATGCTGCTCAGACTTGTGGTTTAGCCCCTCAAGGCCTTGTCTGCCCGACCCATTAAACTTGGTTCCCTAAACCATCCATACGATTCTGCCCACAATTCTGTCTTAAGGGCTCAGTCATAATCAGTGTTGGTCTGAAGCAGCTGGACAAAGTTTGAGTCCAGTGGCTCCTTTATGACTAGCAAAGTTTTGTCCTGGACATAAGATTTGGTGTGCAGGCATGCTTCCTCAGATGCCAACAGGTGTGCAAGCACGAGAAAGCTTATACCCAGAATCAAAGTTCTCACAAGTAAGTCTCGCGAAGTTTGTCCCTGTCGGAAGGAGTGTGCATGCACACAAAATCCTATACCCAGAATACGGTAAATCTTTGTCGGCCTTAATTGTGCTACTGGACTCCACCTTTCTATTGCTGAGTTTGATTTGAGTTCAATATCACCTCAGAGACCAACAAGATTTGGAAGGACTAAGCTTTTGAAAGACAAAGCTGCCTTTGTCAGATACCTAACGAAAGGGAATTTGGACTCTTGAAAGCTTGTACCCCAAAACCTTATTGGTCTCTGAGGTGATCTTGTACTCAGATCTAGCTAATCTAATGCAGAACGACATGGTTGCCTTTTGAAACTAATGTAGAGTTTGTTTCTCTATGACTTAACTTGATGTAGAGGGATGTAGACAAACTGGAGTGTGTCCAGAGGAGGGCAACAAAGAGGGTGAGGGGTTTGGAGACCAAGACGTATGAGGAAAGGTTGGGGGAGCTTAGTCTGCTTAGCCTGGAGAAGAGACAGATGCATGCAGAGGATGGAGCAGAATTGTTCTTTCTTGCCCTGGAGAGACAGACCAGAACCAATGGGATGAAATTAATTCAGAAGAAATTCCGTCGAAACATCCGGAAGAAGTTCCTGACAGAGCAGTTTCTCAGTGGAACAGGCTTCCTCAAGAGGTGGTGGGTTCTCCATCTTTGGAAGTTTTTGAACAGAGGCTGGAGAGCCATCTGACACAGAGGCTGATTCTGTGAAGGTTCAAGGGGGTGTCAGGCTACAGTAGGTCCCTTCCAGGAGGTCCCTTCCAACTCTATTATTCTATGATTCTATGTGACAGCCTTGACTTTTTGTAACCACTAATGCTAATCTGTTTAGGATCACTGGGGGGCAGGGGGAAGATCCTTCAGCACTAAGGAGGTGGCTCAGCTAAATGGCCTTTGTCAAACCTCTGTCATCAGCTTGGCCTCCAGAATAACTTTAGTCGATTTTGGGGGGGAAATTGCTAATGTGTTTTCTTTATGAAAAAGAAGAGTTGGTTTTTATACCCTGCTTTTCACTGCCTGAGGCAGTCTCAAAACGTCTTAACCAATCGCCTTCCCTTCCTCTCCTCACAACAGACAGCCTGGGAGGTAGGTGAGGTTCAGAGAGATTCTGACAGGACTGCTCAGTTAGAACAGTTCTGTCAGTGCTCTGATGAGCCCAAGTTCACCCAGATGGCTGCATGTTGGAAGAGCATGAAATCAAACCTGGCTTGTCAGATTAGAAGCCGCTGCTCTTAACCACTACACCACACTGTAACTATGACTCCTATGTTTTTGTTGGTCTTTGGGGTACTACTGGGCTCTAGCTCTTCTCTACGTCTATCAATGGCTACCAGCCCTCGTGATAAAAGGGAACCTCCACGTTTAGAGGCAGGTACTCTCTGAATCCCAGTATCAGGAGGCAACATCTCTCTGCCCTTTTATTGTTCCTCCAGAGGAACTGGTTGGCCCCTGTGTGAGACATGATGCTGGACTGGATGGACCACTGGTCTGATCTAGCAGATCTTTTCTTATGGTCTTATGAAGGCCTCGTCCTCTGCCCTGTTATTGGTCCTGTAAAGCAGTGATCCCCAACCTTTCTGAGGCTGGGGACTGGCAGGGCATTGGGCCGCGCCTGCGCGGGCCACGGCCACGCATCGGGCTGTGCCCGTGGGCCGCGCCCACGCATCAGGCCGCGCCCACCCGGGTCCCGGCCGTACATCGGGTCGCACCCGCGGGCCGTGCATGCGCGATGCGCAGCCCGGCCCTGATTCCCTCTCCCCACCCTCCCGCAGTAAGAAACTTCCCGGGCCGCAAGCTTGCGGCCTGGGAAGTTTTTTACTGCGGGGAGAGGGAGCCGCGGCCCAGCGCCATGGCCTTCACGGCCCAGCACCGGGCCGCGGCCCGCAGGTTGGGGACCACTGCTGTAAAGGAACTGGTTGGCCACTGTGCGAGACAGGATGCTGGACTGGATGGACCCCTGGTCTGATCCAGCTGGGCTCTACTGATATTGTGTTTGATTTAAAACCTCCATCCTAAGAAATTGAGCAGGTTACTACCTGCTAGTCATAAAAGGTAATCTGTGATCCTTTGACCCCATCCATTATGTGAATGCGCATGCTAACCTTGCACCTAGTGCTTTCAGTATTCTGTGCTCTAAAAGAATGAATGTTTGAAAGTTATTTTTTTAAAGCTAGTTCCCAGAGACTTCATGAAGCTTCAGGTCTGTCTGATTTATTGGTCTGCCTGGGCTTAATTCACCTGAGCCAAAGAATATCAAATTCCTAAAGGAGGTTTTGAAGCTGGAGATCCTCTTTGTGCACGGCACTTACTGAAAAGTGAGAAGAAATTCTGAGGTTACTGGGTCCAACTAATGACTACAAATCGCTCACTAATAAACTTGTACTCCTGTGTATGCTTATTAAGATGTAAATCTTTATTCAAGCATGTTTACACCAGTTAAGTGTGTATGGGATTGCAGCCTTAAGCAGGAAAGTTTTTAACTGTTAGAAAGGTGACGTTTTGGAGTTGTCCCCTTTGGAAGAGTTCTAGGAGGAACATAATCAATAGGATGGACGACATTAAAAAGGGATCTTGTAACTTTCTGCTTCCCCATTCGTAGTTCTCATTTAGTCTTCTCTGTGTTGTTTGCTATCTCACTCTTCTCCCACATGGGGTGGTTTAGTGGGGTACATGTAAATTGTGCGGTATAGCACAGGGATCTGGGAGATGAAAGGTATGAATCTCCACTCGGCTATGGAAGCATGCTGGCCAATCTTGGGTCAGTCACCTTCCCCACCCACCGGCTAACCTTTCTTACAGGGTTGTTGTCAAGATATCAGGGCGGAGAGGAGAACAGTGTAAGTTATTTTGCAGAAGAAAAGCAGGATATAAATGAATAGAATAAAGAATCTCTTACTGCCACCTTACATCTTCTCTGATCAGGATTTTCTTGGAAATAGAATAGCAGAATGAATGAACTGCAGAACTGTGTCAGGTGACCTGAGTTTTTGTGGACCCCTGACTTCAATGTTTGTTAATCACAGTGGTTTTTAAATATGAATTACCCTAGAAAAGCAGATTCTTTGGGGAGGGTGTTTCTCAACAAGCTGCTTCCTCATTTTTTTCTTGCCATGTTGCAAATGGAGGAAACTGTGCTGTTTCTTAGCGCTTGAACAAGTGGGATGTCTCTTTGCTTGGGATGTGAGAGCGGTCATACAATTTGGGTGGTGTATTTGTTCAGATTGCCTGCTCTCCGCCCCTAACTGTTTGCCCATCCATTAACATTCGGTACCAGTGTGTTTGAAAGACATGAGTTCAGTCACCCTCACTGCCATGGAACTAACTGAGTAACTCTGGAAGGCTGACATACATTCTCAGGCTAACCCGCCTTGCTGGTCTGTTGTGCAGATAAAACCAGCAAGTCTTGTACACAGCTCTAGCTTCTTGGAGGAAAAGAACTTTCATGGCTATTTTTTGTACTTGTATGGTTTTTGCATTGTATTGTAGGCCATCTTGAGTTCTGTAAGGTAGAAAGGCAGTTAATAAAGGCTTTTTAAATAAAGAAAGATACATATAAACTGGATTAGGCATATGTAGGGGTTCCCAGATGGGCCAGCTGAGAGCCGTAATGGGAATCAGAATTGTACAAGCACAAGTCCTGTGCTACTTTCAGAAGTGGTTAAGAGTGGTGGACTCTTAATCTGGAGAAGTGGATTTGATTCCCCATTCTTCCACATAAAGCCAACTGGGTGACCTTGGACCAGTCACAGTTCTCTCAGAACACAGCTCTCTTTGAACACCTCATAAGTTGCCTGTTGTGGGGAGATGAAAGTCGATTGTCAGCCACCTTGAGGCTCCTCGTGGTTGAAAAAAGTGGGGTATAAAAGCCAACTTTTCTTCTTCTTCCTCATTTGTACGAGTGAGTGGTCTATAAAACTGGGCCGGCTGTTGACTTGTCAAGGGATTCATACCTTCCAAGTGCATATGTGAAAGAGGACAAAAGCAAACAGGAGATGCAGATAAGTGAAGCGCTAAGATGGAAAGCACATGCCTGGGATAAGTGGAAAACTGGAATGGAGTTGACATGTGAAAACAGATCTGGGCGTGTAACGGAGGCCCTCTGAGATGATTTCCTATAGATGTTTTACCTGCTGTTCCTTGCAACCAGCCTTGGAAAAGTGCCTCTGGCACAACGTCCCGAGATTTCCTTTCCCCTAACGATCCTGTGAAGAAATTCATTTTTGAGATAGAGACCTGGCCTGTGTGAAACCTTTACCAGGAGGTTTAAACAGTTTTTCTCTCTGTCCATAGAATCATAGAATCATAGAGTTGGAAGGGGCCATACAGGCCATCTAGTCCAACCCCCTGCTCAACGCAGGATTAGCCCTAAGCATCCTAAGCATCCAGAGCAGGGGTAGTCAACCTGTGGTCCTCCAGATGTTCATGGACTACAATTCCCATGAGCCTCTGCCAGCATTTGCTGGCAGGGGCTCATGGGAATTGTAGTCCATGAACATCTGGAGGACCACAGGTTGACTACCCCTGGTCCAGAGGACAGGCAGAAAGAGGGAAGGCAGTTCAGGCCATTCTCACTTCAGCTATCTATTATGAAATGCTAATAGGTCCAGCAAAAGTCAGTAGAGTGGTCCAGTCTCTTCTCCCCCCCCTTCCTAGAAGGGAAAAGAGATGTGAAGTTATTAAAGGCTAAGCCAGTGGTTCTCAACCTTCCTAATGCCGTGACTCTTTAATACAGTTCCTCATGTTGTGGTGACCTCCAACCATAAAATTATGCTTTCACAGAAATTAAACCAAAACTGAACAATGGCGTGAAGATCCATTGTTCACCATTGTAGATAAATTGTTTTTTTCCTGGGGTTCCTCAGTTCAGTTCTGCCTCTTGTCCCACCATGCCGATCTCGCTCTTTTCCGCTGCTCCAGACAGAAGAATGCTCTATCTCAATCTACCCCGCAAGGCTGTTGTGTGGATGGCGCCCCCCCCAGCAAAGCTGCTTGCCCTGCTACGACCATTGTGAAAGGGTCATTCGACCACCAAAGGGGTCCCGACCCCCAGGTTGAGAACCACTGGGCTAGAAGGTTTCCAGGAAAATAACTTCTGGGGACCTCAGAAAAAGCTTTCACTCAACCTGACCTGGTTAGAGGAAGAGGGAGCAAGGGGAGAGAGGTCTGTTGGGTTCTGATGCTGGGTGAAACAGGGCCTGCAGGGGTCCACCACAGACCCCTAGGCTAGAGGCCTGATAAGGCCAGAGAACCCATCTTTTCAGTGCTTCTTCTAACACTTTGTATCTGCCCCTTTTCCTCCTTCCCACCCCCTCTAGCCTGCTCTGTTTGTTGCAAATCCACCTGGTCCCAACTCCAGGATATGTGCCGCTTGGAAAAAGTATGCTGCCCATCCTTGAGCGTCACCAGGAAAAACCTGTATGATTTTGAAGTGGAGTATCTGTGTGACTACATGAAAGTCCGGGTGAGTTTCTCAGGCCTTCCCGCAGCTTTTGCATTACCTTCTTTTATGTGACTGGGCATCTTTCTTCCTAGTTCTCAGTTGACGGTTTCTGTACAGAGTATTGGCAATTTGGTGGGGGGCTGCCTCTGCTTCCACGCCCCTCACTTTCCCGCTTCTCATTATTATCGGCAGAATTGAAACGAAGAACGAGTCTCCCTTTTGTGGCGGGAAATCTAAAGTTGTTACAGAACTGGAATTGTGGGGAAGGTGTTATGTAAAATCTAATGTAAACAGATTTAGGATTGCTCAATTCTGCTCCGGATTCTTGGGTTCTGTCCTTGTCTTGGGGCTTCAGTCGTGATTGCTCTGGGAGGAGAATGTGATAGGATAGCCATCTTCAAGGATCTGAAGGGCTGTCACACAGAGGATGGAGCGGAGTTGTTTTCGGTTGCCCCAGAGGGCAACCAGAATCAATGGGTTGAAATCAATTCAAAAGAATATTTGGCTAAACATCCAGAAGACGTTCCTGACAGTTAGAGCGGTTCCTCAGTGGAACAGGCTTCCTTGGGTGGTGGGGTGGGCTCTCCTTCTTTAGAAGTTTTTGAGCAGAGGCTAGATAACCATCAGGCAGAATTACTGATTGTGTGAACTTGGTCAGATTGTAAGTGGATGGGCAGAAGGGACTGTGTCCTTGGTTGGCCTTTTCTTGCATGCCCAGGGAAATACCAATCACCACTTTGGGGTCACAAGGCAAATTTCCCCCATGCCAGACTGGCCAGGAATTCTTGTTTTGGGGGGGGGGGGAAGGGAATCATTTGGGCACGAGATTGGGGTCACCGTGGGTGGGCAGGTAGTTATGAATTCCCTGCATTGTGCAGGCAGTTGGACTAGATGACCCTGGAGGTCCCTTCCGACTCTATGCTTCTATGATTCTTTGTCATGTTTCAAGCTGACACGGGGCATGGTTACCTTTTGCACAGGACGAGGAATACTACCTGGTGAAGTGGCGGGGCTACTCCGAATCGGAAAACACCTGGGAGCCCCGCAAGAACTTGCGCTGCATCAGTATCCTCAAGCAGTTCCACCGGGACCTGGAGCAGGCGTTGATCCGGCGGGGAGACAAGGTCAGAAAGAACATGCGCCTGCTCGACCAAGGCATCACCAACTACCTGGTGCAGAAGGCCAAGCAGCGGCAGGCCCTCCAGCAGTGGGAGTACGAGCTCAACGCCAAACGCAACCACAAGGGGCGCATTGTGGTGGAGAACGAAGTGGACTTGGATGGGCCTCCCCGGGACTTCGTTTACATCAACGAGTACAAGGTCGGGGACGGCATCATTCTCAACCAGGTGGCCGTGGGCTGCGAATGCCGGGACTGCCTTTTGGATGCCGCAGGGGGCTGTTGCCCAGGGGCTTCGCACCACAGGTTTGCCTACAACGAGCTGGGCCAAGTGAAGATCAAGGCCGGCATGCCCATCTATGAGTGCAATTCCCGCTGCAGCTGCGGGCTCGAGTGCCCCAACCGCGTGGTGCAGAAAGGCATCCGTTACGACCTCTGCATTTTCCGGACAGAGAACGGGCGCGGCTGGGGCGTGCGCACGCTGGAGAAGATCCGCAAAAACAGCTTTGTCATGGAATATGTAGGAGAGGTAGGAAGGGCGGGCGGGAGAGGTTTACAGGCGGTGACCCCGTAGGCGAGAATAAAGGGTGAAGATGCAAGAAGGGAAGCCATCCTGCCTCTGCACAGTAAAAGAATAGGTGCTTCCGAGAGGACAGTTAGCGTGTGGTCATAACAGATAGTCTAATCTGGGATTGACGATATTTTGGATGTCTGGGCACGTTTGCCATTTTGAAGTAGGGCAGTCAGCACCACAGTAAAGCGGCTGCCACGAGAATCATAGAAGAGTTGGAAGAGGCCTCCAGGGTTGGTGTAGTCCAACCCCCTGCAGAATGCAGGAAATTCACAACTAACTGCCCACACACAGTGACCCCAATTTCGTGCCCAGATTATGCACTTCCCCCAGAACCAGAATCCCTGGCCAGTCTGGCCTGGAGGAAATTTGTCTCCCAACTCCAAAGTGGCGATTGGCATTTCCCTGGGCATGCAAGAAAGGGCCACAGGAGATAAGCACCGACACAATCCCTTGTGCCCACCCACTCACAATCTGTCTAAAATCACAGAATCAGAGGTGGACCCAAGAACATGCAGACCAAAGGAAAGGGGATTGGGGATAGAAATACACAGACAGGTGAAGCCCAAGGGGGGAAGGGTTACACACACACACAAGATGATCAATGGTTGAAAGGGAAGATTCTGTTTACAGAAACCTCTTTTAGTTCTCTGAAGGAATCCAGTGACTGCTTATGCTTATCTTCATGTACTTTTGTGAAGCACATGGAAATGCTTGCGTGTACCTACAGGCGCCACATTGGGAACCCTGGCCTAGTTCATGGTTGGAATCCCATGTATGTTAGTGTTCATAAAATGGTAGCTGATAAGGCCACTTTATCGGAGACTGGTGGGGCATTGGGAGGATAATAGGATAGACAGGCAGCGTTTCTTAAGGAGCCTGCGTTATCGCTTAATGAAGGAATCTGCTAACCGAATGGCAGCTTCCCTGGTGTCAACCATGTGTCCACTGAATGATCCCATCCTTCATTTTATGTAAATAATAGCAGTCAGCCTTCTGCATTCCAGGCCCAATGTAAACACAGAGAAGCGCTTGGCCTCTTTGCTAATTCAGGTGGGGTAGGAAGAACAGAAAAGATACTGGATGAATCTGCTTGTTAACACTCTGAAATAGTCATCTAATACGCCCATTTTGTCTCCTTAAAATCTTTTTTCTCTCCTCCTTTCCTGTCCTGAACTGCTGCTGGACAGTCCTGAGATTACTATATCAGAGTAAGAGATTACTGTGCGTGGTCAGCATTAAGATACTCTTCTATTATACCTCCATGGCATGCAATACCTCCATTGTACGTTATTACTTCCCTCAATAAGGAGGTCATAATGAGAAAATCCCACCTAATGTTTATTGATGTGGAACACCTACTGTCACGTCCCCTCCAACGGAAATCTACACACATAATATCTGTAGTCCCGCCCCCAGGGACCGCACCAGTAGATGGATCACAGCAGCAGCGCCAGAGCACTGAGGCGCACTCAGTGCTCTGGCGTAACCGCTACCGCTGCTGCCGCCAGTCTTCCAAGGAAGTTCTGGAGATTGGGGCAGCCATGGGAGACTGGTGGGGGTGGGGCCAGCACAGTGATGCACAGTGATGTGTCACGCTGGGCTGGCCCCGCCCCCACCAGCAGACATGCTAGCAGCTAAGGGCAGACATGCTAGCAGCTAAGGTGGAGGGATGGAGCAGGGAGCAAAGATTCTCGCCCATTATGTGGATATTCCACATAAGGGGCGAGGTATCCTTGTTGGTTGATTTTTTAGAACATAGCTTGCTTCACAAAATGAAACTTGTGCATCAATAGTGCGATTCTTTTGAACCATCCACCGAACATCTGCAGCACAAAGACACTTGAGTGGGAGGGTTAAAAATCACACAGAAGAAGGTCTAATTTACCATGACTCGCTGCAGGAACCACTTCAAAGAATCCTTGAAATTTAAGGAATCACTTGTCATCTTCTCTGTTCTGGTGAGGTGAGAATAGCTTAAGGTTTGTAAGTAGAGAACTGTCAATAAAATGCTAATGGAGATGCTTGCTGAAGATCCTGTTTTTGTCATCAATTGTAGCCGACCTATGGCACTCCCATGGGCTTTCAAGGCAAGAGATGTTCAGAGGTGGCTTGCCATAGCCAGTCTCTACACAGGAAAACCCCAGGCATTTATTTATTATATTTATATGCCATCCTCCCCTGAGGCTCAGGGCGGTTCTTATCCAAGTACGATTCAGGGGTCTACCTTGCTTAGCTGCCAGGAACTGATGGGATAAAGCTAGTCTGGGAAATCATAGAACCATAGAGTTGGACAGGGCCATCTAATAGAGGCAGTCTATAAATCCACCAGTAATAACGATGGTAGAAGCAATGGGCCCAGAAATACAGGGAACTGAAAGGGCAGTTCACAGAAGCGGGCCAAGGAAGCGGAAGCATCTCTTCAGCATCCGGTGTTCACTGTCCTTCTTCTCTCCCAGATCATCACCTCAGAAGAGGCAGAGCGACGGGGTCAGATCTATGACCGGCAGGGTGCCACTTACCTGTTTGACCTGGACTACGTAGAGGACGTCTATACGGTGGACGCTGCCTATTACGGCAACATTTCGCATTTTGTCAACCACAGTGTGAGTAGAGTGAGGCGCCACTGGGGGGAGTGGTATTTCTTAGCACGGCATAGGTGGAAAGTGCGGTTGGGTTGCATCCGATTTAGGGCAACCCCATAGGGTTTTCAAGGCAAGAGGTGGCTGTCTGTTGCCTGCCTCTGCAGAGCAACCTTGGATTTCCTCGGCAGGCTCCCATTGGAGCGCTAACCACGGCCGACATCCATCCATCCATCCATCCATCCATCCATCCATTCATCCATCCATTCATTCATTCATTCATTCCTTCCTTCCTTCCTTCCTTCCTTCCTTCCTTCCTTCCTTCCTTCCTTCATTCAATAAAATCAGAGTCCAGTGGCACCTTTAAGACCAACAAAGATTTATTCAAGACGTGAGCTTTCGAGTGCAAGCCCTCTTCATCAGACATGAAGAGTGTTTGCACTTGAAAGCTCACGCCTTGAATAAATCTTTGTTGTTCTTAAAGGTGCTACTGGACTCTGATTTTATTGTGCTACTTCAGACCAACATGGCTACTTAATTAATTAATTCATTCATTCGTTCATTCGTTCATTCGTTCATTCATTCAATTTATATTCCGCCCTCCCGAGAGGCTGCTTATCTTCCAAGATGTGATGAGATTGGGCTGGCTAACAATGCCGCCTTAATCCAGGATTTGGCTTGATTTCTCTCCTCCTCGTTCTCTGCTTTCCAGTGCAACCCCAACCTCCAGGTGTACAACGTCTTCATCGAAAACCTGGATGAGCGGCTGCCGCGCATTGCCTTCTTCGCCACACGACCGATCCGCATCGGGGAGGAGCTCACCTTTGACTACAACATGCAAGGTAACCTGCAGAAACCGGGAAGGGCCTTAGGGCCTGGTGCAGTTTGCGCAATGCAATTGGCTTGCAAATATTAGGACACCAGAGTCCTGTCGAACCCAATTTGATTCTGTCTGCCTCAAAACACTCTATTCATAACGTAGCTGTGGTTGCTTCTCTGCAAAGGCCGGGTAATTAGAAGGCATTGATGTGAGACCCAGTGAGGTGTAGTGGTTAAGAGCAGCAGACTGATCTGGGGGACCAGGTTTGATTGCCCTCTTTTCCGTGTGAAGCTGGCTGGACAGCCTTGGGCCAGTCACCGTTTTCTCTGAACTCTCTTAGCCCCACCTACCTCACAAGGGGTCTGTTGTGGGGAAACATGGTCATAAGCTGCTTCTCTGCCCTAAGTAAAGGGGGCTATAAAAAACAGCTCTTTTTCTTCATTCTGCCAGTCACTGTTCAAGAAAGCTGGGCTTTGCTAAGAACAAGTCTGTTGGGGCAAATAAACAACCGGGCTGTCTGGGACTATGTGTTGGGAGAAGAACTATTTATTTTCATTTATTTGCTTATTTAATCTAACCCCAGTGGTTTACATCATTCTCCTTCCCCCCGGTTTGTATCCTCACAACAGCCCCGCAAAAGGGGTTAGGCTGAGAATGTGTGACTGGCCCCCGTTCATTTTTTTTTTCTTATATGCCGCTTTTCCCTACCCGAAGGAGGCTCAAAGCGGCTTACAGTCACCTTCCCATTCCTCTCCCCACAACAAACACCCTGTGGGGTAGGTGAGGCTGAGAGAGCGCTGATATCACTGCCTGGTCAGAACAGTTTTATCAGTGCCGTGGCGAGCCCAAGGTCACCCAGCTGGTTGCATGTGGGGGAGCGCAGAATCGAACCTGGCATGCCAGATTAGAAGTCCGCACTCCTAACCACTACACCAAACTGGCTCTCGTCCTGCAAGCTTCCATAGCAGAGTGGCATTTTGAACCCGAGTCTCCCACATCATAGTTCAACACTGTAATCACTATGCTATGCAGTTATGATGACAGGTATGCTAGAGCCAGCTTGATGTAGTGATCAAGAGCAGCAGCCCCCAATCTGGAGAACCAGGCTTGATTTCCCACTCCCCCACCTGCAACCAGCTGGGTGACCTTGGACCAGTCACAGTTCTTAAAGAGCTGTTCTCAGAGAGCATTTCTCGCAGAGTTCTCTCAGCCCCGGGGTGTCTGTAGTGGGGAGAGGAAAGGGAGGCGATGGTAAGCCGCTTTGAGACTCCTTCGGGTCATAAAAAGCAAGGTACACAAAACCCAGTTCTTCAAAAGTAGTGTTTTGATTTTATATTGATTTTGCCCGGTTTCCTCCTCCTCTCACCCCCCACCCCCGCACAGTGGACCCGGTCAATGCGGAGAGCACACGGATGGACACTAATTTCAGTCTCGTGGGAGGCCTGACCGGCTCCCCGAAGAAGCGCATGCGCATCGAGTGTAAGTGCGGCACAGAGTCCTGCCGAAAATACCTCTTCTAGCGCCTTGGCAGATTTGCTCGTGAGACGTCTGGCCACGCTTGAACTGGGAGGCAAGAGACAAACTGGCAGCTGCTGCACAAACGGCAGCCTGGAGGGTAAGAGTGACTGTCCCTGCTTAGGAAAATGGGCGATCGGGACTGAGAACGACAGCGGAGGGCAACGACCCGCCTCCGTTTGCGCCGTCCTGCCTCCGCATTGTGGCATCTCGTGGCCGAGCAGGAGCGTCCTAACGGCGTACGAGGGACTTTTAATGGGCAGGTGATTCCATTGACTTGTCTGACTCGCTGCTGAGATGCTGGCTGCAAGGACAACAGCCTGGAACCCACCATGAATCTGCCACGGGCGTCTTCTCCACCTCAGTTGATTATTAGGAAGGCTTGATTGCAGGTGCTGCGGGGCAGAGAACTCTGGCTCATTTCTTTTCTTCGTTGCCATTTCCCAAGAGGTAGAAGGTCCCGCTTTCTCAATGGGAAACATTTCCTGGTTGCCTTACAGAGGGGTGGGAAACTGCCCCCGCCCCCCACCCCTATCCAGCCACTTGGTTTTTTAATGGATTCGGCAGGGCCCAAGCTCTGCATTACCTCAGTGTGCTCCGTACGACTGCTGTCCATCTCTGTTCATTCATGGAACCTCCTCTCAGCGTAGCGTAGCACAGGGGAGAGTCTCCACAGTAATTTGTACTTGAAGTCGCACTTATTGCTTCTCTCAGAGTTGTCCTATGCAAACAGACACGCCATCGTCGCCTCTTTTAACTAATGTATTTCCCCCCCCCCCCTCCCCTAAAAGGACAATTTTTTAAAACGTTATTTGCAGAGGTGAGTCGGGGCAAGGATCTAGCTTCTCGGGGCAGCTTATTTTGGGAGCTGCAGCGAAGCTTCCGACTGTTGGGTTGATGGTATTAATTAGATGGTTGGATTCATTATTCTGTTGGACTTTTTATTCTGTTCGCGACTTAACACTTTTTTGTATCGTTTCTTAAAAAAAAAAAAACCGAAACAAAAATTCAGATGGTTTGAGTGGTGCGACGGCGGGTGGAGAATGGAAACCGGAAGCCGTTTCCAAGCTAGCAAGAAGGGCAACATTGAGGTTGGCTAACTTTTGATGAAGTCCTACCCAGCCTTCGGGGCTTTCGCTTGATTTGCGGTGTATTTTATTGGTCTTCAAGTACTGGAAAAGAGGAGTGAGGGTTGCTAAGGGTGTTGCATTTTTTGCTTTATTTATAGAACACGGGAAGTAGACAAACTGGAATGTGTTCAGAGGAGGGCAACAAAGATGGTGAGCGGTTTGGAGACCAAGACGTATGAGGAAAAGTTGGGGGAGCTTGGTCTGTTTAGCCTTGAGAGGAGGCAACTGAGAGGGGATCTGATAACCCTCTTCAAGTATTTAAAAGGCTGTCATGTAGAAAATGGAGCTGAGTTGTTCTCTCTTGCCCCAGAGGGACGGTCCAGAACCAATGGGATTAAATTAATTCAAAGGAAATTCAGTCTAAACATCTGGAAGAAGTTCTCAGTGGAACAGGATTCCACAGGAGATGGTGGGTCCTCCATCTTTGGAGACTTTTAAACAGACGCTGGAGAGCCATCTGACAGAGAGGCTTCTGTGAAGGTTCAATGGGGTGGCAGGTGACAGTGGATGAGCGAGAGGATTGTGAGTGTCCTGCATAGTGCAGGGAGTTGGACTCGATGACACAGGAGGTCCCTTCCAACTCTGTTATTCTATGATTCTAAGTTGCCTAGTACTGAATTGGACACCCTCAAGGTCAAGGTTGTCTGCTCAGAATTGGCAGTGATTCTTCAGGGCCTCAAGCACATCCTTCTCCACCTGAGCGTCTAGAGATACCAGGGAATGGATGTGGAACCATGTGCCCACCAGGGATACGCTCTACCACTTGACCATGGCCCCTTCCATAAATCAGGTCAGGCTTTCTCAAGAAGGGTTTCATGAAACCCTGGGATTCCTTGACAGTCCTGGAAGGGTTTCCCGAATGAATGGGAGTTGATTATTTTTATATATATTTTTTTTAATTAGTTAAAACATCTATTGGGTGATGTGACCATATATGGCCATGTTAACATGCCCTCCTTCCCAAAATAGACAGTGATGGGCCTGGAGCGGGTGGGAAAGGGAGGGGTCCCAGGTGAACTTGTATTCAGCTGTGCTTCCCAACCATATTCTATACGATTGCTCCACTTCTGGGGTTTCTTGAAGCCTGAAGAATGTTTCAGGGGGTTCTCAGGGGTTAAAAATTTGAGAATAATAATAAAAGGCTACATTAGGCCTTTAATCTCCTAGCGTTCATCTCTTTTTCAGTCAGACCCACATTCAATTGGCTGCCCTGAATATTTCTGAAGCAATGAGATTATTTCTCTCCCTTTCTGCCCTGAAGCGGATCTTCCCACATCTCAGGATATAAGTGAAATGACAATTCGGCTCCTGTAAACAGAGAGCTAATGGAGATTGTGCTGCTCCTATGTTAGGTTTCAGTGGGGTTGAATTAGAAACAAGATTAGTTTTGTGGCCATTGAGGACAAGACATTCAGTTTGAGGAGAGAGCGCATGAAGGGGCTTATAACATCGCTATTCCTTCCGTGCTGCAAGACATAAGAGAACAGCTCTTATAGACTTACGCGCTGGAGGTTTCATGCCGGGCTGCAGTTTTAATCATGGAAGGTTGCCCCACCTCTTCCTGCACCCACATGGGGGAACATTTGGCCCGGTACACCTTATCCGCCCCCGATTTGTGTTCTTGCATGGAAGCTGGGGCAGTGAAGTTCCCAGTGCATAAATGGTCATAGTGGTGCTCATTTTCAATGTGGAAGGGTAAACAGAACTTCTTATATGCCAGTTTTATTATCCATCGGTTACAAGCAAATGGAAATTGGGCGTTCATACTTGGGAAACCTAGCTTTGCAAGCTCGCTGGCACCTTTGGGATTCTGACACAGGGCAGCGGGCACAATCGCCACCACAAAATGGCAGAGAGCAAGGCTATATATCCGAGTGTCCGAACGGTGGCTCTCCAGAGGTCCATGGACTACAATTCCCATGAGCCCCTGGGGCTCCTGGGAATTGTAGTTCATGGACCTCTGGAGAGCCACCGTTCGGACACTCCTGTTCTTCCGAAGTCATCCTGTGCGCCGGTTTCATTTTGGTCAACTTCTTCCCTGCTTCTGTGAACTGGAACTGGTCCTAGTTCTTTGACTGCTAGTATCTCAAAATCTCAGTGTGCCAAAACTGTAGACCCATACTGGGAACACACAATCTGGTATGCACTCAATGTTTTGCAACCATAGAACACACTGCTGAAAGTGCAGGTTCATGCTTTCGGGGGGGGGGAATAAACCTTTAGTATCAGTCAAAGACATCATCAATTTATTTTTTTTCTAAATTAGAATTAAGATAAACTGCCGTTAGCAATTCATTAGAAATACAGCTGCATCACCTACATAAATACTGTGGGGAAAATAGTTTTGGGATTCCTATGCCATTTTAAACCGTCCCTTTACAGTTGGTTCTCTGTTTTTCGTGCCCTCGCCCATGCAAAGAATTTCCTTGAGCTGGAACAATTGCATTGCTTGTTTTACAAACATCGGTGGCAAACATTGGATCACCCCAATTAGCAAGCTGTTGTGATTTTTCTGATCCCCTGTGGCATCACAGACCTCAGCCTTGCAAAAGGTTCTGCAGCTTGCTCATTAGCCTAAACGTGGGATTCGCGCGTATTTCAACTGTTCTTGGTCCCTTCTGCTGATCTCACGCTTAACAGGGAATCTTGAAATCTCCCTCATTTAATTAGATTTTAAGCACCTGGACACAGCATCTATCACCTTTCCTGGTGCTGCATAAACTGACACCCCTTTCCCTGGTTCACACTCGAGAAAAACAAAACGGTAGGGAAGTCACTAACACAGCCACAAGACAGAGAAGTTTCGTTACAACTTGCCCCCGACCCCTTATTACAACGCTGTACATTCCAGAACAGCACACGGCTGTATCTTCCTCGTGCCGCTTCCGCAGCATCTTAATAAACTTGGCCTCGTCCGTGTTTAGGCTCCAGCTGCTAGAAGCGTTTTGAGTATTCCAGCCGCAGGTTGTGTGAATCCCGCAACCCCTAGCAGCAGCGGCATTCAAAACCATCAGGACTTGCTTCTACGTAGCATTCGCTTAGCCCCTATGTTAACTGTCTCCTTTCAGTAATGGATAAGCCATACAATCACTGGAAGTTTGTTTCCGAGAGACGGGGTGGGGAAGAAAGCCCTAGGCAGAGACGAGCAGCTGGAATTTTCTCATGCTAAGGGGTGGGTGGGTGGGAGGTGGGTTAAAGCTTCAGCAGTCTGCAAGCCCCGAAACGTAGATCGATCTCGCCAGCTGATCCTTCTGAGCAGACTGCTCAGTCTGGTACCTGACGGGGCATGGCAGCTGGTCCTCATTGTGATGCAATGCTAGCCCTTGCCATTCTGGGAGGGACCGGGTAACCAAAGCTGTTTCACAGGGCAGGCTGTGCTTTCGAACTGCGGCCGTCAGACCCCAGAAGAGAAGTCCCACACCTCCAAGATCCGATCTCGTCGATTAACCGTCAGCTGCAGATCCACCAACCCTCTTCCTCAGACAGCTCTGGCAACTGTAGCTGCCGTCAACAGGAGAGAACATCCGGGGAAAGTCACGAGTGAGAAAACAGCGAACAAAAGGTAGCGTGTAGTCTTTTGAGTCCCCTTCCTCTTGCGTGAAGCTCCGCTAGCTGAAAAGCAGGGAAGCAATGACTGCTGTTCCAAGGTAGCGATGCACTCGGCGTCTTCCTACGTGCAGGGGGTGCAAAACTGCCATCAAGAGGAAGAGAAGAGCCAGGCCCCCCTGTTCCTGTTCAGGGCTCCCGGCCGCTGTTCTAAGCGGCTCCCTTCCGCGACCCGTTCGGTATGTCTACTCTTCTCCGCTTGCCGGAGGGGGACAGGGCAGGGCTGCTATTTCTGTTCTCTCCTCCAGACAATGACCATCCCTTTGGCGTCGCTGGAAGCCAGAAGGCTCTCGTCGCAATTAAAGCTGACGTCCAGCACGGCGGCGCTGTGGCCCTGCAGCTTGTTCACGATGGCCTTGGTGGCACGCTCCACGTCGAAGAAGTAGACGCACATGTCCTCGCTACCAGTCACTTGGGGGAAGGGAAAAATGTTATTAGAGAAGAGCTCTCTGGAACTACATTGAGGGAAACTGCAGCCGGCTTAGGGTAACCCCTGCGGGCAATAGACCAGCCTTTCCCAACCCTTCGACTGTGGAGGAGCCCGGGAACCAGGCCGGAAGTGATGCCAGCAGGCCACGTCTCCGTGCCGTGCCTGAGGAGGACTGAGGGGGTGAGAGAAAGGTGGTTGGAGGCGGGAGTAGACATCCGGGCTCCACCCCCTTTCTCAAGTGCCGTAAACACAGGAGAATGCCAATACCCTGCCAGTGGAAGTGGCTGGTTCTCTGCCTTGGGAATAGCTTGTGGCCGAGTCCATTCATAGAATCATAGAATCATAGAGTTGGAAGGGGCCACACAGGCCATCTAGTCCAGTGGTCCCCAACCTTTATTAGGCTGGGGACCAGCAGGGCACCGGGCCGCGCCCGCGCGGGCCACACCCATGCTTCTGGCCGCGCCCGCGGGCCGCGCTCGCGCATCGAGCCGCGCCCGCGGATCGGCCCGCGCCCGGAAGCCGCACCCGCGGATCGGGCCGCACCCGCGAGCCACGCCCGCGGATCGGGCCGCACCCGCGGGCCGCGGGCGCGGCCTGCACGGGCGCAGCCCGGCCCTGATTCCCTCTTCCCGCCCTCCCGCAGTAAGTAGCTTCCCGGGCCGCAAGCTTGTGGCCTGGGAAGTTTTTTACTGCGGGGGGGGCAGGGAGAGGGAGCTGCGGCCCGGCGCCATGGCCTTCGCGGCCTGGTGCCGGGCCGCGGCCCGCAGGTTGGGGACCACTGATCTAGTCCAACCCCCTGCTCAACGCAGGATCAGCCCTAAGCATCCTAAAGCATCCAAGAAAAGTGTGTATCCAACCTTTGCTTGAAGACTGCCAGTGAGGGGGAGCTCACCACCTCCTTAGGCAGCCTATTCCATTAGGATATAGGGGGAAATCCAGGGAGCCCCTGGGAAGCTCTTACGGAGTCCCAGGATTCCAAGGAGCCCTGGTTGGGAATCCCTACAATAACCAAGCAAAGGTGGCCTGCCCCTGTGCAGCAACCTTGGCCTCCCTCAGTGCTTCATTATCCAGGTTTGGGATTTCTGTGCCCATAGGCCCCTCCCTACTGAGGAGAGTGCCTTTTTGAAGAACTGGTTTTTATAACCCGCTTTTCTCTACCAGGAGTCTCAAAGCGGCTTACAATCACCTTCCCTTCCTCTCCCTTTAACATGTGCCCTGTGAGGGAGGTGGGGCTGAGAGAGCCCTGATTTCTCATCGTTTGCAGCTTGCTCTTTCCTGGAGCGGCTGGGGATCAAACCCGGGAACCTTCTGCAGGCCAAGTGGATGCTCTGCCACTGAGCCACAGCAACTGCCCAAGTCCCAGGAGATGGGAACCACCACCCTCCCTAACCCTTTGCCATTAAAAGTTAGGCCTCTTAGTTCCGTACCAACACAGGCGCCTTGCCGGAAGGACATCAGTGGGCAGAAGATGCTGCGGACCGGATGGGAGCTCTGCTGGATTTGGAAGCTTCTCTTAAGCTGGAGTGTCCCTTCGTTGTCCACTACCCTGTTGGGGGGGGGGGAGTAGCAGAATCAGATACCAAACAGAGGAAGAGTTGGTTCTTATACCCCGCTTTTCACTAAGCACTGGCAATCGCTTTTCCTTCCTCTCCCCACAACAAAATCAGAGTCCAACACGGCTACCCATTTGAATCTCCCCACAACAGACATTCTGTGAGGCAGCTGGCTCTAAGCGCACTCCAACAGAACTGCTCTGTGAGAACAGCTCTAACAGGACTGCGACTAGCCCAAGGTCGCCCAGCTCTCTGCATGTGAAGGAGGAGGGAATCAAACCCAGTTCTCCAAATTAGAGGCTTCCACTCTTAACCAGAACCTGGGGCTAGTTCTCCTGTTTTCCACCCTGTAAGACCACTATACCGCGCATGGAGGCGTTAATGCGACATTGTGCTGCATGCCAGCAGAGCAGGGCTTTCTCTGTGCTCTCACCTATACAGCAGCAGCTTGTTGATGCAAGCGTTGATCAGGAGGGAGGGGTCCCGCGCTTCTCGGCTGATCCAGGAGCGGGCTGAGATGCTGGTAATGGAGCTGCCCTCGTTCACCACCAGGCGCTTGGCCTTGGTCAGCTTGCCTTTAGGAGGAGAAGCGGTCAGCTGCGACATAGCCGGACTGTGCCTTTCCAAGGCCCCTTCCCCCCCCACCGCCAGACCCGCTCGGGGCTTACCTGTCGCCATGTCGAAGATGAAAGAAAAGATGCTGCCCCGGTCGTCCCCCGCCCAGAGGATCCGTCCGGGGGAATCAAAGGAGAGGGAGAGGACCCGGCCCGTCAGCTTGCTTGAGCCGCCTTTCACCTTTTTGCCCGTGGAGATGTTGACCACGTGGAGGTTGTGCTTTCCGTTCCCCACCTTGCGGGCGAGATAAAGACCTCAGTTTCGTACCACCACTTAAAGCAGGAGATGGAGAACAAAAACACATATTGTTGGGGTGATCAAATGGTGGCTCTCCAGAGGTCCATGGACTACAATTCCCATGAGCCCCTGCCTTTATGTTGATGCCTTCTGTCTCCTTTCTGCCCTTTTCTAGGGAGCAGGAATGCCTAGAAAGGAATTGCTTTCATAGGTAATGTACTTCCTTCTCACCTCCCTTCCCACACCTGCAAAACCAATCAATCTGGATTCTTTCAGAGGGTAGTCATGTTGGCCGACAGCAGAAGAACAACTAGATCTGAGGCCAGAAGCACCTAAGCTAAGAGAACTACATGCAAGACGGATTTCTAGAACATTCAGCCAAGAGAAGGCACGGGCATTCATTCCCCCACCCCCTCAAATGCATTAATCCAAGCACACGCAAAGGGACGGATTGCGTGATTTCTTTTTCTTTTCCTTGATAAAGGTTGAGCGTTCTAGCAATTGATATTGTCATATGTGATCAAAAGGGAATTTCAACTGTTCAGTTACCAGGGCCCTCCAGACATTTATTTTATATATCAGTATAAAAGAAGAAAGGAAGAAAAGTTGAAACAATAATTTAATAACCTAATACACTACAAGTCAGCAAGCTTTAGAAAAAAGCCCCAGCTTTCATGAAATTCTTCAGATGGTTTTCTATTCATCCACTTGGTAAATCTAGCCATGGCAGGCTAAATTAGCATCTCTAATGCCATCAACCCTATGAGCTCCCTATTCAGATTTTCCAGTCTGTGGCCCCCTTAAAACATGCCAGGGCCCACCAGGGGGCCATATGCCCCCGTTGAGAATGGCTGCTCTAAATAAGGTGCTGATTTTTTTTTAATACCCCGCCTTTCTCTACCTGAAGGAGTCTCAAAGCGGCTTACAATCGCTTTCCCTTTCCTCTCCCCACGACAGCCACCCTGTGAGGTTGGTGGGGCTGAGACAGCCCTGACAAAATGGCTCTGTGAGAAAAGACCTATCAGAACTGTGACTAGCCCAAGGTCACCCAGCTGGCTGCATGTGGAGGAACGGGGAATCAAACCCAGCTCTCCAGATTAGAAGCCCCGGCTCTTAACCACTAGAATAGACCATGCTGGATCTACTGTATCAAGCTTCCCATCATGGATGGAAGGGGAGGGTGAGGAGGGGGCATCCAGAAGAACAAAAGCCCAACGTGTTATAGTTCATGGCCTGCTGGCTGAAAAGGCCGTAGGATCATGGAGTCGCAGAGCTGGAAGGGGCCACGCAGGCCATCTAGTCCTCTCCCTCCAACCGAGGCCCCCTTCTCAGCTCACCACGGTGAGGTTGTTGTTCATGGGCTGGAAGGTGCAGCACAGCAGCTCTGCTGCGTCCGGATCGGGGATCTCCCGGATGCACTTGCCGTCCTCCGTGGCCCAGATGCGCATGGTGGCGTCCAGCGAGGTGGAGACGATGATGTCGTTGGAGAGCGACCAGGCGAAATCCGAGACGCCACGGCTGTGGCCCTTCAGGACACGCAGCACCACCGGAGGGGTGGGCACCAGCTGGCACACGGAGATGGTGCCGTCCAGCGAGCAGCAGGCTAGGAGGTGCTTGTCGTCGTTGGCGAACTGGACTTTGGGCACTGGCGAGGAAGGGGGGAGGGGGGGAGAGTTAGCCAGCTGTGGGCAGGACACCCCTCCAAGAAACAAATACAATTAAGTAATTTGAAATAATATTCAGTAGAAGAATGACTGCAAATCTATCACAGGAAATTCTATTGACAAATTCAGTCTAAGCCATCCTTGCTCAAGTTTTTCACCATTGAGAAACACTCTTCAGGTTTCGAGAAACCCCAGAATCGGGAATCTGATTGGGAAGCAGAGATGCGGACACGCATGCCAGAGGCCCCTCCCCTTCCCACCCCATCCAGGCCCGTTACTGGCCATTTTGGAAGGGATGGGTGGGTCGAATTGGTTTTAAAGTATATGGTTTTAAAAACAGAAAGATAATAAAAATAAAAATTTAATAATACATAAAAAAAGAAAATGCCCACCCGTTCAGGGCCATCTAGAAACCCCTGGATTTCACAAAACTGTGGTTGAGAAAGCCTGGTCCAGAATGAATGAATGAATGAATGAATGAATGAATGAATGAATGAATGAATGAATGAATGAATGAATCTTAGTCCTCAAAACCACAAATAATCAAATCAGCCCCACCCCTTTCATGCAAAAAGCCAAGCAGAGGGCTTCTAATTATTAACCTTAGCTGGCGAGATCTGATGAGATGAGGGTAGCCCAGCCTTTCTAGGTTCCCGAAGACAGGGTGGAATATAAATCCCAAATTAAAACTTACAAAGGGCCCTTGTCAGCTACCAATCTGCAAGGAAAGGTCTTCCTGTCCCCCTGGCTCGCCCCACACATGCCACGAACATTACCCAAGTCTCTGAAAGGGAGATGCAGCCAGCCCCCTGCCCCCCACCCCCACTACAGAACGGCTGCTCTACTCACCGGCCTCATCCACGTGCTGGTCAAAGATGTGGTACATGCCGGCAAAGGCGTAGTTCTCGCTGAGTGTGGTATCCCCCGCCATGGCCCGGCTGGCTTCTGCCACCGAAGTGGGGACGACGCTGCCCGGGGTTCTGGAAAACCAGACGCCAAGGTAAAGGAGGGCAGGCCCCGAGCGACATTTCTAATAGATAAGGTGGGATCAGCACTCCTGGACTGAGTTTAGGCATCTTGAGAATGACGACTGTTAGGTCACATGCGACATTCATGTCCCTGATGGGGCGCCCGCTCACTACTTTCCTGGTGGCCACCAAGTGCTTAGAACAGGGGTAGTCAAACTGCGGCCCTCCAGATGTCCATGGACTACAATTCCCAGCAGCCCCTGCCAGCGTTTGCTGGCAGGGGCTGCTGGGAATTGTAGTCCATGGACATCTGGAGGGCCGCAGTTTGACTACCCCTGGCTTAGAAAGTGGGTGAAGAAGAAGGCTTGTTTTTATCTCCCGCTTTTCACTGCCAGAAGGAGTTTCAAAGTGGCTTGCGATCGCCTGCCCTTTCTCTCCCCACAACAGACACCCTGTGAGGTGGGTGAGGCTGAGAAAGATCAAAGAGAACTGGGATTAGCCCAAAGTCACCCCGGAGGCCTCATTTGTTTCATGTAGCCATACAATCGCCTTCCCTTTCTCTCCCTATAACAGACACCCTGTGAGATGGGTGAGGCTGAGGGAGCTCAGAGAGAACTGGGAGGGCCCCAAGGTCACCCAGCCGGCTGCATGTGGAGGACTGGGGAATCGAAGTTGGCTCTCCAGATTAGAGGCTGCCGCTGTGAACTGCGACACCAGGTTGGCTTTTCGGGTGAGGATACCCCCCACCCCCCAGCGGGCTTCAGATGGGCCATGGAAGATTTGGCAACGTGGATTTTTGGCAGCATCTGCCACCACAGTGCAAATGGCCTCACAGTGTGACTGGAATTCAGCTGCAGGGGGCATTTTGGGGCTGGCTCTCCTGTGGCAGCTGTTTTGTGCCACCTCAGAATTTCAAATGCGCCCACAGCAGGCCCAGAACCCGAAAACATTTATTGGGGTGAGGCAGATGAGGACACGGGTGATCAGCCATCATTTTTTATTTTTCTATTTTTTTATTTTTAGTTTTCTATGGGGCCTGCACCCTTTACCTGCCATTGTGGCTAAGGGCCTGGGCCACAGGTTCAAAAAGATTGAGGAACCCCTTCGCTACTTGAAGAAAATGAACAGCATGCAACAAAGAGGCTCTCTAGGGGGTGGTTTCCCTTGGCCACTTTTGTCCCACATCAAGTCTCAGGGGGGGGGAGAGGGGTCCCCTACCTCTCATCGTAGACGGCTCGGTTCATTTGAGCCTGCAGCTGATAGGACCCCCGGCTGACGGAGCGGCGGTGGCCACGGGCACCCAGCGCTCTTGGGTCGTCATCAAAATCCTAGGATTCAACAGACAGCGGAGGCATTTGAGTGCAGGAATCAGGGCAGGACCAATGCCCCAGCCGGGCAGGGATTCACGGAAGGGAGCTATTATGCGAGAGGAACTGCCAAACCAGTGGCTCTCAACCTTCCTAATGCAGCGATCCTTTAATCCAGTTCCTCATGTGGTGGTGACCCCCAACCGTAAAATTATGCAAGAGTTCTTTCAAAGAAATTAAACCGAAACTGATCAATGGCCTGAAGATCCCTTGTTCATGATTGTATATAAATTGTTTTTTCTCCAGGGTTTCTCAGTTCAGTTCTGCCTCTTGTCCCACCATGCCGATCTCGCATTTTTCCGCCTGCAGGAGGAGCGGTAACAGTGGCTGCAGCGCCCCCCCCCCCAAGCTGCTTGCCCTGTGGCGACCCCTGTGATCTTAGCCCTGGGGCAAGAGCATGGGAGCCGATGGGCTTTTCATTAGCTGGTTTTCTAGTCCTCATGATGTTGATCCATTAGCAACATCTTAAAAAGCCTCTGAGGGCAGAGAGATTATCTCCCTGTCCTGCTCAGTGACCTTCCCTTTCTAGTTCCTTTTCTCAAGCCTATCCTAAGTGGTTTTTAAATTTTTTAAACTTAAACCTGACTACTGGAATCAGAATTAAGGCAAGCCAGTCCTTGAAGTCTATTTTATTTGGACCTGTAAATTGCACGTTCACAAGATATGCAAGGTCTTGATCCCTGACCCACATAAAGTACACCAGGGCCTGGGCCTTCTCGACCCTGGCCCCTCCCTGGTAGAATAAGCTCCTGGAAGAGCTACAGGCCCTGTTGGAGCTCAGTTCTGCAGGGCCTGCAATACTTCCGCCAAGAGTGTGGTTGAGGTCCGGGTAAGGAAGATGTGTATGGACCCTCCTCCAACCACCTAAGCACCTTGAGGCATGGAGTCAGGATGGGCCTATCGAGTTACCGTAAGTAGGTTTTAGGGGGCCTGTTTTTTCCTATCGACTGATTATTGTTCTTTTACTGTTGTCTACTTTTCTTTTGTCTACTCAAATACTTTGGCCACCTCATGAGAAGGAAGGACTCCCTGGAGAAGAGCCTAATTCTGGGAGCGACTGAGGGCAAAAGAAGAAGGGGACGACAGAGAATGAGGTGGCTGGATGGAGTCACTGAAGTAGTCGGTGCAAACTTAAATGGACTCCGGGGAATGGCAGAGGACAGGAAGGCCTGGAGGATCATTGTCCATGGGGTCGCGATGGGTCGGACACGACTTCACACATAACAACAACAACAACTTTTCTTTTGTTGCAAACTGCCACAAGCCACCTGGCCCGAGAGGGGCGGTTAACAAATCTAATCTGATTAAGAAATAAAATTAATAAAGGACGCTGGCAAAGGATGCTTTGCTGCATGGAGCGGACACTTAGAGAATCCTGTACGGTGAGCAGTGCGCTTTGAGGGGTCGTTCTCTCCTCCCAGTGAACGTTAACCTGCAGCGTCTCAGCCATGCGCCCGCTGTCCTCTCCTCCCCTGGGATTAACCCCCTGGCAAACGCCCTTGAAGTACAGGGCGCTCCCTGCCCCGAGCAGCAGGCTGGCGTGGCGCCGATTCCGGGGCCGCGGCAGCCGCGGTTACCTCCATGCGGTCGAGCGTCGTGCGGCTGCTTCGGACGATGCTGTTGCTGTAGGCGCGGAAACTGCTCTGCTCAGAGAGGGGCCCGTAGCGTTGGGCCAAGAGCTGGCTGCGCAGACGCAGGTACTGCTTACGGATCGTGGGGTCGTAGCCAGCCTGGGCGTTGTCCCGCAGTAGCTGGCTGCGCCGGCGGATGTACTGCGTGCGGAACTGCGGGAAGTTCGGGGTGCGGTATGCGTTGTACCTGCAATGGGGGGGGGGGTCGGTGTGTCAGCTTCCGGAAGCCCAAGAAGCTAGAAACCTGGCAAAGCCCACACCTCTCTGCTTGACAACGTTGGAGGGGGGGGGGGAGGCTCCTATCGCTTTGGAGAGCGGGGGTCATACGAATTGAAATCAAAACATTATTCTAGGTTAGCGCCAACTGAGCGGAGAGAATCTTCCGTACAAGATCCCCTGCAGCAGCGCCCCGTTTGTTCTTTCACCCGCCCAAATGTTTATCTCCTGCGTCTCCTTGTGGTCCGAGGCGGTGGGTGATAATGGTTCAAAATGTTTTTGCCTGTAACCGTGCAGGGGCAGCAAGGCGAGTCAGAGTAGTGCACCGTCCGAGTAGTTCAGTAGTGGAATGGGCTGGCTAAGGAGGTGGGGGGCTCGCCCTCACTGGTGGCCTTCAAGTAGCAACTGGACAGATTCTTATCCTGGATGTTTTAGGCTGATCCTACATTGAGCAGGGGGGTTGGACCAGGTGGCCTGTCTGGCCCCTCCCAACTCTATAGTTCTATGATTCTAAGCAGTGGCTGAACAGAGACTTCTCCTGGATGCTTTAGGCTGATCCTGCATTGAGCAGGGGGGCTGGACCATATGGCCTGTCTTGCCCCTTCCGACTCTAGGATTCTATGATATTACAGGGCTGTATCGAAACGAAGGCAGGACTGAATTTCCCGCCATTGAAAAGTGACTGGAGAACTAAAATTTTTTATCATGTCCACGAAGCAACAGATAGGCAAATACTTTCAAAAGATGTTGCAAAAGACACTGGAACATCTTTTGAGAGCATTTGCCTATTTGCAGCTCAGTGGACGTGATAAAAATTATGCATTTATTTATTTAAATGTTTGAGAATGAAGACTTAAGGAGGATTCATTCCCTAGATGACAACAAGTTTTGTTTGCATTAAGGCAGAAGCTGTTTGATTACATTAGTAAAATCCCTAATTGACATTTTTCGCCTTGCATGGACTCATCATTTTGGTTTAATTGACCTACCTTGTGGCCACTCACCAGGGAACCACTCAACGCCTTTTACTGAGGCCCGGTGGGGGGGGGGGTAGTTTACTCCTCTACTCTCAACCACTGTCCGAGCATTCTCTGATCGCTATGGTAATGTTTAAACATCCCTTCAAAATAAGATACAGACACACCACAACAATAAAGTGTGTTGTGAAGGGCTGGGGGGGATGAAGTAAAGGGCCGGGGGGGGGAGAAGGCGTCCTTCGCAGCCCACCTCCAATTAGTCGAAGGACCACATGTGGTCCGAAGCCCACAGGTTGGGGATCGCTAATCTTGGGCATCAGCTTTTTTGCACATGCACGCTTCTAGTCCAATTTAAGGCCATCTACTCCATGTTTAAGACCACCAAGATTTAATTCTGGATCTAAGCGTTCGCATGCATGCACGCTTCTCCAACCATGTCAGAATGCTGATTTTAATTCCTGCAACGGGCTGAACGTACAGTGCCTGGAGAATAGCTCTGCCCAATGATTTGCCCTGGATTGAGAGTGGACCTGTGAGCACAAACGCCAAACTTGAATCGGGGGGAGGGGGGCGCTCACTTTCTGAACCATCCCCCCGGGGGGGGGGGCAATCCCCGACACCTTTCCCGCTCCTCCCCTCCCCGTCCTCCGACTCACCTCGCGTCTACAGCCAAAACTTGCTGCCAGACCGCGGCCATGCCCCTTGTTGCCGCCGGCCGCTCGGGGGGGCTGTTCGGCGGGCGCCTGCAGCAGCAAAGGAAGAGGGGGAGTCACTGCCAGAGAGCTGTGCAGAAAGTGTGAAAGCATCCTGCTGCCACACACCTCGGCAGTGGAGTTTGAGGCGTTAACTTCCTAAACTCAAAGGGCGCCATTTGCCCTCCTACGCTGCAGACCAGCTTCTTGGACATGGTTCTGAGAAGCCGCGAGGAATCAATCCGCACCCGGGGCCCTCCTCAATTGAGGGGACTGTGACCACCCAACCTTGGGGTAGCCTTCTGTTTTGAAGGGGGGGGGAGGAAGGTGTGACCCTGTCGGGCCGGGGTGTCCTCATCTCCATGCCCTGGCCAGAATGTTCTCCCATCATGCTTGATGGCTAGCTGACAGCCGAAGAGAAGCCTTGGGGCTCCAAGCCCGTTCCTTCCCCATGATCGCTGCCCTGATCCTTGCCCCCAGCAGGTTGGAAGAGGGGCTGAGAAAGTTGGGCATACAAGGGAATCACAATGGGTCTGTTGGCCAGGTACTCCCTAGCTACTGGGGGGGCATGGCAGGGTAGGGTCATGAGATCCAGGTTGGGAAATTGGTGACTCAGGGGTGGGGCCTAGGGAGGACAGGGACCTGAGTGGGATACATTGCTGTAAAGACCACCCTCCAATGCAGTCATTTACTCCGGGGGGGCTGTAGCCTGGAGATGTGCTGCAATTTGGGGGGATCCCCAGGCCCCACCTGGAGGCTGGCATCCCTGACCCTCAGTGGGGTCCAAGGCCTGCCCCCTCCCAAGCAGCCCTTTCCTCCAGGGGAACTGATCTCTGCAGTCCAGAGAGGAGCTGGAATTCCAGGGGATCCCCAGGCCCCACCTGGAGGCTGGCATCCCTGACCCTCAGTGGGGTACAAGGCCACAGAGTCCCCCCTCCCAAGCAGCCCTTTCCTCCAGGGGAACTGATCTCTGCAGTCCAGAGAGGAGCTGGAATTCCAGGGGATCCCCAGGCCCCACCTGGAGGCTGGCATCCCTGACCCTCAGTGGGGTCCAAGGCCACAGAGTCCCCCCTCCCAAGCAGCCCTTTTCTCCAGGGGAACTGATCTCTGCAGTCTGGAGAGGAGCTGGAATTCCAGGGGATCCCCAGGCCCCACCTGGAGGCTGGCATCCCTGACCCTCAGTGGGGTCCAAGGCCACAGAGTCCCCCCTCCCAAGCAGCCCTTTTCTCCAGGGGAACTGATCTCTGCAGCCTGGAGAGGAGCTGGAATTCCAGGGGATCCCCAGGCCCCACCTGGAGGCTGGCATCCCTAGCAACTGGAGACCCTCGGAAAGGTGCCACGGACCGGGTCATTGGGCAGCCGAAGTGAAGCAGCAGGGCCCTTTTGCCGGGTGGGCTGCCAAGAGACTCTCCCCAGACAGACCAGGAATAAACTGGGCCAAAGCAGGGGTGGGGGTGGGGGTGGGAGGCCGCTGCCCTTGGGGAGGGGGTCCAATGGGGCAAATAACCCTGGGTGGAGGGGGGGTTCCTAAGGGCCGCTCTGGGGAAAAGCCATGAGGGGGAAGGAAGGCGGCCAGGTGGGTGGCGAGGGCCGGTTTCCATGGCAACGGGAGGCAGGGCGGCCGCGGTCCTCCAAGGATGGAGATGCGCGGGGAGGATGCGCTGCGGGGGCGCCATGGCGACAGCATCCCTGGGGAGGGGGGAGTGTCGGGAGGGGGGCGCGGGGGGGGGGAGGGTCTGCTGGCCAATTTCCCGGCTTCAGGGCCGGATTGGGGTCGGGGGGCGGCATGACTTCGGGGGAAGGGGCCGGGAGGGTACCTGCGGCGGCTCCCGGGCGCTCCGTCTCCGCGATGGCCGACGGCAGAGCCCCAAAAGAGGAGGGGGAAGGGGAGAGGTGGAGCCTGGCCGGCCCAGCCCAGCTGCGCATGCGGCCCTTTGACAGCCGCCACCGTCTCCTCCTCCTCCTAATCCCCGGACGGCGCGTTCACACGTTCAGGCCGATCCGTTGCCAGGCCAAGCGGGAGGCGGCGGCGCGTTTGAGCGCCGGCTTTGCAGCCTCCCTTCCAACGCCAGAGCGCGCTTTGCTTCCTGGCGGAGAGGGGGCCGGCAAGGAGAATAGGGCTGCCAACCTCCAGGAGGGACCGGGAGATCTCCCGGCGACAGAGATCACCGCTCTGGAGGGGGGGGGTCCGGGGCATTGCGCCCCGCAGAGGTTCCCCTCGCCACCCCAACTGCAGCTCAGCTTTGGTTCCGCCCCCATTTCTCCCTAAACTGGATAGCCCAGGCTATTCACTCTTGAGATCCCACAAAGGGTCAGTCCGGACTAGTACTTGGATGGGGCACCGTCAAGGGAACTGCTATGCAAAGGCAGGCAAAGGGAGCCCACCTCTGCTCATCTCCCCCTTCACCCGGGTGGCCCAGCCTAGCAGGTCTCATCTCATTCCAGAAGGTAAACTGGATCAGCCTTGCTTAGCATTTGGATGGGAGACCACCAAGGAACTCCAAGGTTGCCTCCGGGAGGCGGGCAACGGCAAGCCACCTCGGAACGCCTCTTGCCTTGAAAACCCCACAGGCCTTCACTTGAGGGCCAACTCATAGCAGCAATATAATCATAGTAATATAATAAAAATAAAACTCCCCAACCCCCTGCGCGCACAAAAAACTACATCTACCAGAATCCCCTCTTCCATCCCAGAAGCAAAGGGGCTTGGCCTGGCCCTGCCCTCCCTGCCTAGACCGACCTCCCCCCATCCCATCCCACCCCGGTTGGAAGGAAGGCTCCCTCCCCTCGCTGGGGCTCTTCCACCCTCTCTTCCCACCGGCTTGGAAGTCTCCGGCGGCGGAAGCCGACGCGTGGCTTTCGCCTGGCTGGCTACTGGGATCTCCACCCCGGGATCGCTGCCGGTGCCAACTCTCCCGGGCTCCCATGCAGCCACTCACAGGAAGCGCCTCCAGTCCTGGCTGCTGGTGCTGTGCCAGCTCCCCGACCGCCTCTCGTGCCCCAGCGCCATGGCCGAGGCGAGCCGCGCCCGGGAAGCCCTCGCCACTGGGCCGGCCGCTCTCGCGGGCCTTGCACTGCCGCGGGGTGGAGCGCGGGTGGAAAGGGAAGCGGGCTGGGGCGGCCGTCGCGCTCCGGAGCAGCCCGTCCGGTTTATTCCGGAGTTATTCCGGAGTTCGCTCGCCCGCCCGCTGGGAGCTATTCCGGGCCGGCCTCATCCTTTATTGATTAGGGGAGGCTGGAGGCGAAGGTTCGCCTGGAATAGAAGCTGGGCCCCGGAAAGGGGTGGCCAACCTGAGGCTCTCTAAATGTGCATGGACTACAATTACCATGAGCCTCAGTTAGCATGGCCAGTTATCATGTTGGCAGGGTCTCATGGCAATTGTAGTCCCTGGACACCTGGGGAGCTACAGTTTGGCCACCCTTGGCTTGCAGGGGTAGCCAAACTGGGTTTCCAAATGTGCATGGACTACAATTACCATGAGCCCCTGCCATTAAGTGTAGTCCATGGTCACTTCTGCAGATGGGTCACCCTGTTAGTCCGTCTGCAGCAGGAGACAAGAGCCAGAGTCCAGGAGCACCTGAAGGTTTAAAATTGGAGGCAGGAGAAAAGGTTTCCGGAGTCAGGGCTCACTTGTGCACAAAAAGAAGTCCAGCATATGAGCCCACCTGTCCTTCTCGGAGAGCGGAGTGGCCTCAGTTGCCAAATGACAATAGTGGTGAGACAATATTTTATTTATTTATTTATTACATTTATATACCGCCCTCCCCGAAGGCTTAGGGCGGTTTACATCAAACAGAGATCACTGTACAAATAACTCAGTATATAATAACACAGTAATTATAACATTATGAACAACAGAACATTGGGGAGAAGAATAACTCAAAGCTTACGGATGGCCCGGGGGGGGGGGGTGAATTCACTGCTATTGTCATTTGCCTGCATTGCACCCCACTGAAATATCTTCCTGCTCCAATTCCTGCCCACCCCAAAGTTTCCAGTGATCCCCAACCCAGAGTTGGCAACCGCCTCTCCAGCCCCTCCCCTTATTTGCATCAGGAGGGTCGCCTCCTGCAAGGAGTTCTGGGTATTCTGATCCTCCAGGCACTCCAGAGCCGGGAGGGATGGCTTAACAGGAGCCGGAAGTGAGGAAGGCAAAACTTCCGGCCGTTGCTTCCCTGACAACAGCCGAGGCCCCGCCTTCCTTCTCGCTAACGGCCTCCTTTCTCTTAAGCCCCGCAGCCGAGGCTTTCCGACCCTCTCAAGATGGCTGCCAACGGCGTAACCGTTTCGGCTTCCGTCTAATCGCTCCTGCCCAATCACTTTGCAGCAAAGCGCCCTTAAGGCGGGGCTTTGTTCGGTATCGCGAGAGCGGATTGGAGCGCTGGGCGGGCGGAGGAATTGAATAAAAGAGCGGGAGAAGGCGGGGGTTGGAAACAATTCTTGTTTTTGGGGTCGGGGAAAATACAGAGAGAAGCGTCGAAATGGAAGAAAAGGCCGTCGGGTGAGTTAGTCGGGACGACGCCTTGTAGAACAGGACGCTGGTTTAATTTTTTTCTCCCTCCCCCCCTCTTGGGATAATGGTATCTTCCAATGCACAGCGTGTGGGGATTCATGGACTCATCCATTAGACGCAATGTGGGGGGCACTACTTTATGTGGCTGGAAGCAGCACGGGGGGGGGACGGGGTATTAATCCGCCCTAGAATAGCCATGGCCTTTTATGCTGCAGCAGGACGAGACTGGCTTATTTATCCCTGAAGGGGGCCCAAAGTGACTTGTCTCTTGCTCTTCTTCTTATCCTTGCAAACATCCTGCAAAGTGGGTCATGCTGGGAGGATGTGACCGGCCCATGGCTATTTATATGTCCATTTATTTATCCTTGAGTGTGTATGCTGCCCTCCCCCAAAGGCTCAGGATAGCACATGCAAGTTAAAAATACAATGCCTTCGTGTTCAGAAGCAGTCAGCCTCTGAATCTCCATGCCGGGAGGCAGCGTCAGGGGAAGGTGTTGGCATCTCCAGCCCTGTTGCTGGCCCTTCGGAACTGCTTGGCCACTGCATGCGTTGAGATGCTGTGCTATATGGACCACTGGACTCCCTCAGCAGGACTCTTCTGATGTTCTTAGGAAGGCCTCGGCCTCTCTGCCCTGTTATTGGCCCTCCAGAGGAACTGGTTGGCCACTGTGTGAGGCAGAAGGCTGGACTAGATGGACCACTGGGTGACCCAGCAGGGCTGATGTTCTTATGACATTCCAGAGGGACTCTAGGCCCCACCTGACGTTGACAACTATATCCACTATTCAATGTGTATTAGGAGATATGCTTTGTTAATGTGAGGCTACAGAGAAGTGTAAAATGCCTGGTGAGTAAAATGCGGGAATTCCGCCTGTTGGCATCTAGCTTCCACAGGCCAGTAGGCGATAGGGCAGGGAACAGATCATGTCTGCACTGGTATTGAGGCTAGGACCCAAAGATCTAGGGCCAGGAAATGCATGCCAGTCATTGGGGTGGCTCTACATCAGAATTCTCCCACTTGGCTGTTTGGCTGCTCTTCTAAGTGTGCTACAACAGCTGAGAGAAGGCTTGGAGTTTTTGGTCTCTGTGCCGCAGATCCACTCAAGCCAGTAGCTCTATGGGAGCTGGCGTTTCTCAGGAGGAGCGCCATGACCTGCTTGAGGGCCCTGATCCATGCGGCGGAGACCGCTGCCCTAGGAAATTGTCCCTGTGTACAACCCTCCCTTTCTGGAGATCTCCTCTAGCCAGCTGCTCAAACATATATATACACAGATGGAAATGTGCCAGTCTAGTGTCTCTTGACGTTCCGACTGTTTTCCACCCTCTTCAGGCTCCTGGCTCGGCTGAAGGACGCCCTTGCCTTTGAGGACCGCACCGAAAATGGAGTTGGGGCTGAGCTGCCCACCAAGGTCTGGGCTGAGCATGCAGTGGTGAGTGGCAGTTCCCTTCTGAGCTCCTAGAGCAGGAGGTACCCAACATGGTGCCGCCTGGGTGCCAAGGCACCTGCCAATTGTTTTTGCGGAAGTTGGAGGGGCCTCAAAGTGGACCTTTCCAGCAGAGCATCCGATGGTCTGTGTAGACGCAAATGCCTGTGCAGCAGCAGCTGCTGTAGTATTGGTCTTATTCACTCCCTCTTCTTTCCCAGTTAGTATTTTTTAAAAAGCAGCCCTTCTTTGCATGCATGTGGGCTTCTTCTTCATGCATGTTTGAAGAAGAAGAAGAAGGAGAAGAAAGAAGAGAAGGAAGAAGAAGAAGGAAGAAGAAGAAGAGAAGGAAGAAGAAGAAGGAAGAAGAAGAAGAGGAAGAAGAAGAAGAGAAGAAGAAGGAAGAAGAAGAGGGAGAAGAGGGAGAAGAAGAAGAAGAAGAAGAAGATGTTCTTATATGCTGCTTTTCCCTACCCGAAGGAGGCTCAAAGCGGCTTACAGTCGCCTTCCCTTTCCTCTCCCCACATCAGACACCCTGTGGGGTGGGAGAGCGCTGATATCACTGCCTGGTCAAAACAGCTTTATCAGTGCCATGGCGAGCCCAAGGTCACCCAGCTGGCTGCATGTGGGGGAGTGCACAATTGAACTCGGCATGCCAGATTAGAAGTCTGCACTCCTAACCACTACACCAAACTGGCTCTCTATGGCCCAGTGGCTCCTCCTCTCGCTGCAGCCATCTTGTGGCTGTGCCTGCCACTCTGGGTCAGACTTCCAAAGGTGCCCCCAGGCTCAAGAAGGTTCAGGGGTCTGTGCCCTGGCGGATGTTGGCCTCAGCTGTGGGCAGCTCCAAGTGGTGGTAAGAGGTGGGGAGCTCCTTGTGCCTTCTGTGTGTTGACTCTCCCCCCTCCCTTTGCCGCCTGGATCCCAGAACACCAGGAAGACGCACAAGCTGCTGCTCAGCCAGCTGCAAGTGGTGAAGTTCCTCCTGGATTTCCTGGACGCTGGCCCCGGGAACCAAGACGCCTCTTTCTCGCGCGTCCGTGAGTATTGCCGCTGCTTTGCCGGGGGTTGGCGGCCGGGTGCGGAATCTGATGGGAGGGGCGCTGTGTCTCCGGGTTGGGAGTCGCCCCCATGTGGCTCTTAACCAACAGAACCAAAGTGGGGTTGGCTAAGTGGGTTTTTCCAGCACCTCCCTGTCTTTGCAAGTAGTCTGATACTTTGGTGGAGGTTGCCCAGGCTAGCCTGACTTCATAAGGTCTCCGAAGCCCTGGTTGATATCAGGATGGGAAGACCACACAGGAAGTCCAGTGTTGCTACGGAGAGGCAGCCAGTGGCAAACCAGCTCTGCTTGTCTCTGCCCTGGCCTAGATGGACCAGGCTATCATTCATTCATTCATTCATTCATTCATTCATTCATTCATTCATTCATTCATTCATTCATTCATTCATTCATTCATTCATTCATTCATTCATTGTCTTACCTGCCACCCCGGAATGGCTTGTGGTGGGTTCTCCTGTTAAAGGGACAGCAGCCCTCCACTTCTCAACTTTGGGCTCGCCCAGTCAGGCTTCCCCGTCGTGTGGCTGGCCTGGGGCCCAGGGTTCCCGGCTCCTGCCTCTGGCATTGAGCGTAAAGTTCAGACTTTTCTCCCTGGGTTTCTCCGTTGCAGAGAACGAGATGCAAGAAGCCAAGCAGCAGTGGAAGGCCCTGAAGGCAGAGTACCAGGAGAAGGTGTCGGCCATCCAGGAGGCCGTGCCGCAAATCGCGGCCAAGCTAGAGGAGGGCAGCCGCAAGGCCCAGCTCTTGGAGGAGACACTGGGGCGTTATCGAGCCAAGGTCCGTTCCTCTTGATTCGGGGCCATGGGGAGGGGGAAGAGAACACCCACTGAGATCTCCAGTGTTCAGCAGCCAAAACGAACCAGTAACGCCCCACATACCCTAACCTCCCTTAAATCAGGGGTCCCCAACGTGGTGCCTGTGGGAGCCGGACTGCCAACCAGGTGGGGCTTTTGCCTGGCAGAACCTCTGATAAGCAGTGTGTGTGTAAAGATATATTCTTAATTGAAATGTTCATTTAAAAAGACATCCTGAATGTTAAAGAGCTACTACGAGCTCTCTGCAAAACCTCACTCCTTGACGTTTTCTGTCTGAATGCAAAAGTTGTCCTCAGGCTAGAAAAGCAAGGTGTTCCTGCATTTAAATATTTCTTGTGTCGCTTCCAGTTCATAAAACAGCCCTCTTTGCTCTTAGATCTATTAAGATCTGGATTGAGCAGGGGGTTGGACTAGATGGCCTGTGTGGACCCTTCCAACTCTATGATTCTTCCCAACTTGGCTAGAGGGTCCCCTTCTTTGTTTTCCCTGCAGCTGTCAGGGGCACCGTCCCTACAGTTTCCCTGGGGGAGATTTGGGTCGCCATGGAATATCTCAAAGGGGACGTTGCAGAGCTTGCCATGCAAAACAGAATCGACTTCCGCTTTCTCCCAGAAACAGGAAGCTAGAGAAGAGGGGGGAGGATAACAAATAGTCAGTAGTCCGATGCATTTCAGTGAAACTTTAAGTTTTTCCAGGAGAATAATTCTTTCTCGTCAGGACTAGGCCCTAGTAGGTTAGGTGGATGAGGCTGATCCTGCATTGAGCAGGGGGGTTGGACTAGATGGCCTATATCAGGGGTAGTCAACCTGTGGTCCTCCAGATGTTCATGGACTACAATTCCCATGAGAATTCTCATGGGAATTGTAGTCCATGAACATCTGGAGGACCACAGGTTGACTGCCCCTGTCCTATAGAGCCAGTTTGGTGTAGTGGTTAGGAGCGTGGACTTCTTATCTGGCATGCCAGGTTCGATTCTGCGCTCCCCCACATGCAACCAGCTGGGTGACCTTGGGCTCGTCACGGCACTGATAAAGCTGTTCTGACTGAGCAGTAATATCAGGGCTCTCTCAGCCTCACCCACCCCACAGGGTGTCTGTTGTGGGGAGAGGAATGGGAAGGCAACTGTAAGCCGCTTTGAGCCTCCTTCGGGTAGGGAAAAGCGGCATATAAGAACCAACTCTTCTTTTTCTATATGAACCGTTCCAATTCTGTCCTGGCCCTCACCTGTTGGAATGAGCTCCCAGGCACCATCAGGGCCTAGCCAGAGCTAAAACAGTTCTGCAGGGCCTATAAAAGGGAGCTCTTCCACCAGGCTCTTTAGTGGAGGTAAGTGAGCTTACCACCAACCGGAGCTCAGAGGCCCCTCCCACCACCAACAGCTCCCCCTGAAATAAAACTGAGTCCACCGTGCAGTAAAGCTGAATCCCAGGCTGAATGTCACGTTAATGCGACAGGAACCAAACATTCTATACTTTTATACATTAGTTGTGAAAGTTTGTGCTGTTAAATATACGTTTGTGCTGTTCAAATGTTAACATTTTTAAGGGGCAGGACATCCTTCCTGATTGGCCGTTCATTGGACTGACAGCCAATCACGAATGGGGCAGCCGGGACAGTCAACCTGATCAGTGATTAGGGGGTGAGTCCCAGCTCCTCCTAGCACCCCTTACCGGCTTTATTAATGGATGCAAATGGGTAGCCGTGTTGGTCTGAAGTAGCACAATACAATCAGAGTCCAGGAGCACCTTTAAGACCAACAAAGATTTATTTGGGGCTCTCAAATGCTCACGCCCTGAATAAATCTTTGTGGGTCTTAAAGGTGCCACTGGACTCGGCTTTATTAATGGTTACAGATTACAGATAAAATAACCATTCTCAATTGCTCGTTAGCCTGGCCTGGGTGTTTCCGTTCCACCTGCTCTTGTTTCAGTTTTCATGTTCCCTTTTGCAGAAAGCGGAAGTGGAGGAGAAAGCAAAGATTGCTCAAGAGCAGCATCTCAAAGAAGAGGTGATGGGCATTTGTTCAGAGAGATGAAGCAACTCTCTCCCACTCTGGTGGGTGGGGTGGGGTAGGGGGAGGTGGGCAATCAGCTGATCCAGGATGCTGTTCCCTTGGCAGGAGCGTCTGCGGAAGCTGCACGAGCAGATGGAAGGCCGGGTGGCGGAAGCACAGGGCAGGCTGCAGAAGCACCAGGAGGAGGTGCAGCGCCTGCAGGGGGCGCTGGAAGAGCAGGAGCGCCAGGCGGCTGAGTGGCGGGAGAGGGCACAGGGGTGAGTGTCTGGGGTCGGGGCTGCTCAAGATCACCCAGCGAAGGGGGGCTTTGAAAAACACCAGCGCCTAAAATGGCAGGCACGCTCCGCACCTCCACATTCCTTATTCAGAATCTTTGGTGCTGGGGTAGCCCCTCGCCTGTAAAACTGTCAAGGGGGCAATGAAGACTTATTACCTGTAGTGCTGTCTGCCGGTAGTTAGCAGGGTGCGTGAAGGGTTAGGGCTAGAGGAGGCCGTGTGTTCCGTGCACGTGCAGAGTTCACCGTCAGGGCTCTGGAGGGCGTGCCCCATCAGAATTCTCTTCTCCTCCTGATTCGTCCCGTCCCCCCGCCCAGGATCTCTGAATTCCAGCACTTCATGGAGACGCTGCAGGGGGTGAGGCTGACTCACGCTTCCGAGAACGACCTGGAGCTGGAGCTGACCGCTCACACCGTGCCCCATCGCCTGAAGCTGCGCCTACACTGGAGGGAGGGCGGCGCCATTGCGTTGGAAGTGAGTGGATTGAGCTGTGTGCGGTGGGAAGTGGGGAGATTGGGCTGGCTCATCCAAGCGGGCTCAGTTGGACCATCTTTTCTCTCTCCTTCCCCCCTCCCCCCGCCCTTGTGCAGAGCGACTGTCCCTTTTTCCTCCTCTCTACCGCCCTCCCCCTCAGCAGCACAGGCACCGTTAAGGACATTCTCCTTGAGCTGCGGGGCAGCTATTTGCAGCAAGCACAACTCTTGGCTGAGATCGAGGTGCTGCAGGGCTGGTGAGTCTTCAGGCCGTGCGCCCCCCTCCCCCTTGTAGTTCTCCTCCAGGCCTCTGGAGGGCGGATTTCCCCAACTTAAACATGCAGGGATGGGGGAGACAGCAGGTGCTTTGTATGCAGCCCCCTAGTTCCTTTATCATAGAATCATAGAGTGGGAAGGAGGCCATCTAGTCCAACCCCCTGCTCAACGCAGGATCAGCCCAAAGCATCCTAAAGCAGATGAGGAAACCAGATGAGGAGGGACAGTGGCTGAAAAGGAGAGCCTCTGCTTGGCCTTCCAAAGCTCTTGAGGGACAGCGTGGGGTTGTGGCTGAGAGTGGCACCATCTGATCTGGGGAGCCGGGCTAGATTCCCTGTTCCCCCTCCTCCCACACATGCAGGCAGCTGGGTAACCTCAGGCCACTCACGGTTCTCTCAGAGTCGAGAGAAGTACCTTTTTCTGTCCTGGCCCCCACCTGGTGGAACGAGCTCCCTGAAGAGATCAGGGCCCTGTCCGAACTCCCAAAATTCCACAGGGCCTGCAAAAGGGAGCTCCTCCGCCAGGCATTTGCCTGAGACCGACAACATCTCCTCCATGGCCTGAACCAGTCTGACCTCTTTAAGGGCTTTAGCTAAGTTCCATTCCTGTTGAATTGTTTAAGATCACTGAAATTGTCTTATTCACTGGCAGTCTTCAAGCAAAGGTTGGATACACACTTTTCTTGGATGCTTTAGGATGCTTAGGGCTGATCCTGCGTTGAGCAGGGGGTTGGACTAGATGGCCTGTGTGGCCCCTTCCAACTCTATGATTCTATGAATCTATGATTCTATGATTTAGGATGCTCTGGGCTGATCCTGCGTTGAGCAGGGGGTTGGACTAGATGGCCTGTATGGCCCCTTCCAACTCTATGATTCTATGAATCTATGATTCTATGATTTAGGATGCTCTGGGCTGATCCTGCGTTGAGCAGGGGGTTGGACTAGATGGCCTGCATGGCCCCTTCCAACTCTACGATTCTGTGATTGTGATATTTAGATTATTGTTGTTCTTTTATTTGTTTATGTTATATATTAATTCGTTCCATGTATCCCCCATGCTGTATGTAAACCGCCCTGAGCCATATGGAAGAGCGGTATAGAAATCAAGTAAATAAATAAGAACGCATCCCCTTATTGGCTTTTTTCTCTCCATCTCCCCCCCCCCCCCAGTTTTGCCATCGACTGGGAGCCCGAGAAAAGGCTGCTGCATTACCTGAAGCCATCGTCCACTTGCACCCTCCGCGTGGAGCCCGGCTATCCCTCCGGCGGGGGGATCTGCCTCCTTTCCATCAAGTGTCATCACGGTGCCATCGATGTAACCCTCTATCAGGTTCGTATTGGGTCAGCTGGGCCAGAGTCGGCGTTCCCTGAAGCTGCTTTTCCCTTCGGGGCAGTGTAGGTGACCCAAAGGGTATTTTGCCAGTTCAGTTCAGTCCCCTCCGTCCCGCCGTGGAGAAGCGCTGCTCTAAAGCAAATTGGGAGCAGTTGAAAGCTCAAGAGCCCCCGGGTCCGGTTGCTGGGAGCCCCTGCTGTTTTCCTTGCCCCTGATGCCTCTGCCCCCCTCCTCTTTTCTTTCTTCCAGCCCTCTCCAGAGCGCCCGACCCTGCAGGACTGGCTGGAATACCTCAGTGCTGTGGACTTCAGTGCTCCTTTCCTCGCAAGGGGAGCTGTCTGACACCCGCCCCCCCCCAGCAGCACATGAAAGATGTGTTGCTATGATCTTGGGGGGGGGGGGTGGCGGCGTTGTTGTTGTTGTTGTCCCGTTCCCCCACCATGCACAGTTTCTGAAGTGTGTTGGAGGGGTGGAGGTTTCTAATGATCTGTTCAATAAAACAAGGTTCAGAATGGCTGGTTCTGACTTAGGGGGTTGCACGGAAAGCTTTGTCTCGGTGCTCCTGCCTCTTCCCCAGAGATCAGATGGGTTCTGCACTCTCTAGAGCAGGGGTAGTCAAACTGCGGCCCTCCAGATGCCTGTACACTACAATTCCCATGAGCCCCTGCCAGCGAATGCTGGCAGGGGCTCCTGGGAATTGTAGTCCACGGGCATCTGGAGGGCCGCAGTTTGACTACCCCTGCTCTAGATGACCATGGACTACAATTGCCATGGGGGCTGATGGGAATTGTAGTTCATGGACATCTGGAGAGGCACAGTTTGGCCAACCCTGGGCTGGCCGTTCTTCACAGCTCCACCCCTCTCTACCTCTACGTAAGTCTTGAGGACGTCTGTTTGAATGTCTCTGAAGGAGTGTGCAGTTTGTAAAAGTGACTCAAACCTTGGCCTAGGTTTTATGTAGCCGGGCAGAAGGGGCTGGTTTTGGTGGCAGTTCTGCATGCGGCCACAGGGTGGTGCTGTGGGGCCACTCTGCAGTTTGAGCCTCACCATGATGGCTTTTTTGGGGCATGCAGAAGTTTAAGGAGAGCTCCGGCTAAATTCTTGCCCCTGGAAGCAAAGAGGGGTGCTTTGGTGGCTCAGGAAAACAGCTTCTCATGCATGAGGTCTCTCTTCCCTGCCCCCTCCATGCAAGGGGTGTAGGCCCAAAATGGCAGCCATCAGAGATGCAGTGAACTACTACAAAACAACTGGGCAAAAGCCGGAATGTGCCACTGTGCCCGTGTTGGGGACCCCTGTCTCAATGCCTCTTCTTCACCACAACTGCCTTTGCTTGCAGAATCCCAGCGGCAGCTTGTGCAGGAGAAAAGCTTGACCCTGTCGGGAAGATGGCCCACCTTTTTGCCTCTCAACAGTCGGACGCTCTCCCTTGCTGATGGCTCCCCGGTTTGCATCGCCTCCCCCAGGGACCTGAGCTCTGTGCCCAAAGGAAGGCAAAACAACCCTCCCCCCCCCCCCAAAAAAAGGCCAGCGTCTTTGGCCCATCCCGTGGGTCAGTTCTGCAAACGGCTGCACTTCCCCAGAAGCCGCTATTGCAAACCGCCCCTCAAGATCCAGACCGGAGCGTGTCTCTCCCCCCTCCTCCTGCCACGTGTCAGACATGGCTTCGGCAAGCGTTAAAGCAGGGGTAGTCAAACTGCGGCCCTCCAGATGTCCATGGACTACAATTCCCAGAAGCCCCTGCCAGCAAACGCTGGCAGGAGCTTCTGGGAATTGTAGTCCATGGACATCTGGAGGGCCGCAGTTTGACTATCCCTGCGTTAAAGAGCAGCGGAGGGAATGCTGCTGAAATATTAAATCGGCTGGAGTTGCAGGAGTGGGCAGCCTTAAGCGAACATTTTCTGCTTGGGCTCACAAGATGAAATATTTAAACAGCAGCAAAGAGCTGGGCAGCATCTCCTGGCAGTGGTTTGTTTTTCGGTGTGTGGGGGGGTGCTACTCATCAACACTGGGGACGAGCCAGTTTTCAGGGTGCATTTCCAAGTTCTGAAGGGGGAACTGATAAGAAAAACGGGAGCAGTCATACATTTGCATATTGCCACTGCTTCTTTTCCCTGGCCTGGCTGGCCCAGGCTAGCTCAAGCCTCTCAGATCTCAAGCTAAGCAGGGGACGCCCTGTGGGGGGGTCGCCCATGCCCATGGCTGGGGGGACTGGCAGAAGTGCTTCCACAGCGCTAGTTGTCAGCTCCTCCGGCTGGGTCCCCACTGGGCTTCGGGGCCGAAATTGGGGTTGCGGCAAAAAAAAGGTTGGGAACCACTGGTTTAGACCCATAGCAGGTCCTGTCCTGTCCTCTGCGGCCAGCAGAAACTGCACACTGCTGTCGTCCGAGGGACAATTTTTCCGATGCTTCAAGACAGCCATCATGTTCCCTCTCAACCCCCTCTCCTCCAGGCTGTTGGGACATGGAAGATCTGTAGCAGGAGAGCCAGTTTGGTGTAGTGGTTAGGCGTGCGGACTTCTAATCTGGCATGCCAGGTTCGATTCTGCGCTCCCCCACATGCAGCCAGCTGGGTGAGCTTGGGCTCTCCACAGCACTGATAAAACTGTTCTGACCGAGCAGGAATATCAGGGCTCTCTCAGCCTCACCCACCTCACAGGGGGTCTGTTGTGGGGAGAAGAAAGGGAAGGCGACTGGAAGCCGCTTTGAGCCTCCGGGTAGGGAAAAGCGGCATATAAGAACCAACTCTTCTTCTTCTTCTAGCATGCAGGATTTAACAACCCACGAAGAATATCCTACAGGGGCACGGGAGGAGCTGTATATTTAATATATTTATTTAGATTAGGAACTTCCTTATATTTTTTCAAATGCTCTCACTTCCTGTGCCTTTGATCACGCTTCCTCCCCGTTTGCCTCGGGAACCGAACAAACTAGTGCAGAAGAACAGTTGGACGGGACTCTCTCCTCCCTCTCTTTCCATACAAAGTAGTTTCTCTTCATGATAAAACTATTTCGTCCTTTTCAGCAGCTCGGTGCTCGGCTCTCTTGCATATTTAAACTCCGCCAACAGAAGGGAGGGGGGGAGAAGGATTCTGTGGTCCGGGAGGACACCTGGTTGGCAGGTGAGACGTTCAGGACAAACTAGCTATTCAATTTCAGAGTCGCTTGAGTCTGTAGGGAAAAATGACCTTTGCACCTCTTTTTTTGTGACGCCGATGAACAAACAATTGTGTGGTTTATCCTCATTGTGTAAGTTTGATCAATGCTCACAACAGGATCTGGAAGCGTTCCTGCTGCATATGAGGAAGGAAAAACACATTTCTTTCCCCCAGGCTCCCGGGATGCTGGCAGAGCCCCAATGTTCTACATGAAGGGACCGGCTAAGAATTATCCAGCATCTTTTCTTCTTAAATATAGCTTGTTTTTCTGCCCACGAGAGACCTGCAATATACTGGCTTTTAACAGCATTCTACATCACCCGCCTCCTGAAACATACCCAGCGCATTAATGTTTGAGAATTTTTTTCCCCTCTAGCATTTTCCATAGTGCGCTTCATGTTTGCCCCCGGGGTCTTTTTACATTTTGTTCTTTAAACCTTCCCTCTGTATGTGTCCACAAAAGCCGCTTCCTTTTTAGAACATCTTTCCCCGTCTGAGCGAACACAAAGCCGCAAAGGGAGGGGAAGGAGAGGAGAATCCTCATACCTCTGTATTAAGAACTTCCCTAATATTCAATGTGGATTTCATTTCTGGCTGAGGGTTCAATCTAAAGACGCTATTTATTTTTTAATTAGAGGATCTGGGAACACGCCGTAGATGCAAAACAGCATTTCTTTACTGCTGTTCGGCATTTTGAAATTATTTGGGGAGTCGCCAGTGCGAATCATACCCTTCCGAGCCCACGTCTTTTGGTTTTCCCCCTCACACAGAATCAATTTGCTTTTACAGCCTCTGCTGCATTAACCAACCACCCCAGGAACTCCCAAAGCTCTTGGGCCATTGTTGAGTTGCTGCTGTTTTAAGTGTCTTCTGTAATTGCTGCTTTGACAGGGGCGCAATTGGCAGCTATTGCCGGTGGGATAACCCCCCTCTTAGTGCTGTGGGGAAAACATCATACGCTGATTTCTGCATACAGTCCTGTGAAGCGTGCAGAACGACCCTGGTTCAATCCCCAGCATCTCCAGCTAAAAGGTCCTGGTAGTGGACAATGTGAAAGATCTCTGCCTGGGTCCCTGGGACACCACTGCTGCTCTAAAGGGTTGCAGCTGCTCTTGATAGACCAAGGGACTCTGTAGACAGCAGCTTCAGGTGTTTACTCATCTTCCCCTTTGAGTTTTCCACCAGTGCAGTAGTTGGTCACCATATTCTCAAGACATCTCCCCACTCCAGAGGGATTGAAGGCACCAAGGCAGGGTTGTAAAAATACAGGTTTATTTCCCCAACGCGGGCCTTCCCGTCCCCTTCCCCTGAGGCCCCCCGTCCACAAATCTTCTCCCGCCCACCCCTCCCCTTTCCCGTCCCCATCCCCCACCCGAAGGAAGTGCCCCTCGTCGCCAGTCATGTGGGCACCATGGTCAGTTCTGTGTAGCTGATGTAGGTCACTTTTGTGAGGCCTGCAAAGGACGGAAGAGGAGCAGCGTTAGAGACGGGTGGGCCGAAAGACGGGTGGGGCACGCTGGGACCCCGGGCGGGATGACCACCGGAAATATGGAGATCTTCTGGGCTTGCCCGTCTCCAGGTATAATAGCTCTCCAGAGATTCAATCTCCATGAAGAAATATTTCAGAGGGTGGCCACTGCGGTCTTCCATAGAGTTTAGGGGACGCAGAAGTCCTAGTGGGACGTCAGATTCCTGCCGTCCTCCCTCCCATCCCCAACCAGGCGCCCCCTGTTGGAGAGAGTGGACTTTGGGGACGCTACATCAGTCTAAGGGTGTATATAATCTCTTTGAATGGGATGCTTCTCCTTTTGGGACTGCCCTCTCATTCCTCCTCTATCACTTTGTTCTCTCATGTCCTCCACATGGCCTGCCACGGAGACACAGGTCTCTGCAGGTGTCTCCTGTAGAAACAAGGCCCTCAGACACCCCCTTTCATACTGCTGGGCAAGCTGGCCATTTGTGACACGGAAAGTACTCTTTAAATTGGGCTCCTACGAGTGACGAACTTTCAAATCCAAGAGAGTCGTCCTGTCCCCTCTCCACCTCCTCTTCCCCAGGCTGAACATCCCCAAGTCCCTCAACCTTTCCTCAGAGGCCTTGGTCCCCAGGCCCCGTATCCTCCTCACCGCCCTCCTCTTCACCCTCTCCCTTTTGTCCGCGTCCTTTTTTGAACACCTTTTCCTATTAGGGACTATAGTTTCTTAAGGTTCTAAAACAGGGGTAGTCAAAGTGCGGCCCTCCAGATGTCCATGGACTACAATTCCCATGAGCCCCTGCCAGCAAACGCTGGCAGGGGCTCATGAGAATTGTAGTCCATGGACATCTGGAGGGCCGCACTTTGACTACCCCTGTTCTAAAATATGTCATATCTACGCTGAAATTTGGACAATATGCATGTTTAACAATGAAAATATGTGGGCTGGTAGCGTTAATTGGGAGGCACGGTGGTATTGGGAAAGGTCATGGGGGTACCTGGGGGCCAGGTAGGAGGACTGGGGGGGGGGAGACGGTACTCACAAGGTAGGCTGAGGTCAGTCGGAGGCACAGCGGGTGGGACCATCAAAGAGCAAGAAAAAAAGGCCTCGATACCTACTTTCTGGCTACTTACTGTCCGGCTTTTCGTCTTTGCTCTCCCCGTTCTGGGCGCCCTTCTGCGAGAGCCGCGTGGAGGCGTTGACCGCCGTGGCGGCCGCCTTGAAGCTGCGTTTGCGTTTCTGCACGTTCTGCTCCGGGTGGAAGATGATGATGTACACCTTGGGCACATAGAGCATGCCGAGGGACACGGAGGCGCTCAGGCTCATGGAGACGGTGAGCGTCGTCGTCTGGATGTAGATCTGAGAGGGAGAGAAAGGGGTATTATCATCATCATCATCATTATTATCATTAGACTAGTCAAGGCAATGGTCTTCCCAGGTGCAATGTATGGCTGTGAAAGCTGGACCATAAGGAAGGCCGAGCGTCAAAGAATTGAGGCTTTTGAACTCTGGTGCTGGAGAAGACTCTTGCGAGTCCCTTGGACTGCAAGGCGAACAAACCGGTCCGTCCTAGAGGAGATCAGCCCTGCCTGCTCCTTAGAAGGCCAGATCCTGAAGATGAAACTCAAATACTTTGGCCACCTCATGAGAAGGAAGGACTCCCTGGACAAGAGCCTAATGCTGGGAGCGATCGAGGGCAAAAGAAGAAGGGGACGACAGAGAATTCGGTGGCTGGATGGAGTCACTGAAGGAGTCGGTGCAAACTTAAATGGACTCCGGGGAATGGTAGAGGACAGGAAGCCCTTGGGGTCACGGTGGATCGGGCACGACCTTGTAACTAACAACAACAATTATTAGACTTATTGCCCGCCATTCTCATTTCTGGCTCCTGGCTTGTTGCGGATTCGTCCAAAATTAAAAAACCCCATTAAAAGCCCCATTAAAACCATCCGGACGAACAATATACATATCAGATTCCAACAATAAAACCATAACGGAGAAGCCCTCCGACCCCACCAAGAACTGGGAGGAGGAACGCAGATCTTCAATAAGTGAATGTCTTAATGTCTTAATCCTGGGGGGGGGGGGGAGCCCGTCAGATCTTCATTGCCACGCTGGCCTCAACCATAGACCTGGCGGAAGAGCTCCGTTTTGCAGGCCCTGCAGAAAACTGAAAGCTCCCGCAGGGCCCGCAGCTCCTCTGAGAGGGGCCAGGACCGAAAAGGCCCTGGTTGAGGCCAAGCGCGCCCCCCTGGGGCTGGGAACGACCAGTGTAAGGCCCTGTGGGGGGCATAGGGCGAAAGGTGGTCCCTCTGGTATGTGGGTAGTTGGCTGTGGAAGTTGCCCATGGCCCTCACCGTCCCAAAGCAGCTCAAGTGGTTTGTTTCCAGGGTGGGAACCAGCTAGGCCCAGGCTGGCCCCGAGTGGGGAAGCAGCTGGCATCTCTACCTCAACCTGATCTCCCTCTCCTCTTAGTGACACGGTTGTCGGGAAAGCAGGATCTGAATAAAACCGATCCCCCCCCCTGCCTTTGGCACCCCTGTCCCCTTCATCTGCAGTTCTTCTCACATCTCTCTCCAAACCTTTCATGCCAAGAACAGAGCGGTCGAAAAGCCACCTGAGGTGCCTCTGGCTCATCTCGTCCTCTTTCTGACTGCCGGCTGGGGACCAGACGTGACCATTTAAAAAAAGAAAGCAATCCCCGGGACTTTACCCAAAACGAACGCATCAAAGGGAAGCTGCTAGGCTAGTTTCTCTTCCGGCGTGCCAGTTCTTTTTCAGTCCGGTCCCAACGCTGAGAACTGAAACAGTATGGCCTGGCGTGTGAAATATAGCCTAGAACAGGGATAGTCAGCCTGTGGTCCTCCAGATGTTCACGGACTACAATTCCCATGTGCTCATGGGAATTGTCGTCCATGGACATCTGAAGGACCACAGGTTGACTACCTCTGGCCTAAAAGGCTTCCATTTGTTCACTTCAGATCTTAGAGTCAGACTTCTCCAGGAACGTCCTCTTGGGTGGTGGTTGTTTTTTTTTTTAACAAAATGAGAATTATCATTTTGGTTGGCGTATCGATGGGCCTGTCTCAACTTTTCTACCCTTGAGAAACCCGTGAAACACTCTTCAGGCTCCGGGAGACCCCAGAAGTGGCGCAATTGAGCTGAATATGGCTGGGAAGCATAAATGTTGTAACAATTTTTAAAAATATATTAAATATTTAATTCCTAACCATTCAGGGAAACCCTTCCAGGGCTCTCAAGAAACCTCAGTTTCACAAAACCCTGGTAAAGGTTGAACAGCTGTGGGAGGGGAGGGGGGGGAGCTGCCTCCACCTTTTCCCCTTCCTGACTTTCACCCTACAAAATTGGCCACTCCCCACATACAGTTCCCATTAGGGCCGGCAGCCACATGCTGGCAATAGCAAAGGGGCGGGGGGCGGGGGCCTGGGTAGAATTGCCAGCCTCCAGGTGGCACCTGGGAATGCCCCACAATTACAATTGATCACAGATCGGGATGCCAACCTCCAGGCGGGACCTGTGGATCTCCTGGAATGAGAGCTCATCGCCAGACTACAGAGAGCAGTTCCCCTGGAGAACTTTTGAGGAGGGACTCCCCAGCATTATACTCCACTGAGGTCCCTTCTTGTCCCAATTCCTGCCCACTCCCAGCTCCATCCCCAAAGCCTCCAGGTATTTCTTCAGGTTGCCAGCTCTGGGTTGGGAGACCACCGATCCTGGAAGCTAAGCAGGGTCAGCCGTGGGAGACCCACCATTCAGGGGTGTATACAGAGGCAGGCAAGGACAAACCAACTCTGAATGTCTATCTTGCTTTGAAAACTCTACGGGGCCACCATGAGTCAGTTCAGCCTTGTTGGCACTTTGTGAACACACAGACTGTTCATTTATCTCCTGGATACTTCCTGATTTGTTCATTCATTCATTCATTCATTCATTCATTCATTCATTCATTCATTCATTCATTCGATTTATATCCAGCCACTCCCATACAATGGCTCGTGGCGGGTCACAAAGCCCTCATTAAAAATCCCATTAAAACCCCCATTAAAAGGACATAGTAATACAATATAAAAATACACAGCAAACAGGCGATAAATAATACAAGCCCCTCGCCCAAGACTAATGCCCACTATCGGAGGGAGAGGGGGCCTAGCTGGCACTGCCCAGGTGCTAACACCAGCCCTGGGAAGGGGGGGCATGATCTTCCAGTGATCTTCCTCACTACCCTGGCTCCAACCAAAGAACTGGTGGAAGAGCTCCGTCTTGCAGGCCCTGTGAGCTCCTGCAGGGCCTGCAACTCACCTGGAAGCTCATTCCACCAGGTCGGGGCCAGGACTGAAAAGCCCCCGGCCCTGGTCGAGGCCAGGCGTGCCTCTCTGAAGCCGGGAATCACCAACATTGGAACGAATTTGCCCCTTAACCCCCCTTCCCCTGATATCATGCTCCTCAGCCTCGTTGCTCCCACCTTCTCTGCTGACTGGGCCGTGCCGAAGAAGATGGGCACGAAGGCCAGCCAGACGATGCAGGTTGTGTACATGGTGAAGCCAATGGGCTTGGCCTCGTTGAAGTTCTCGGGCACGCCGCGAGCCTTGATCGCGTAGACCGTGCAGGTGACCATCAAGAGGATACTGTAGCTGAGGCAGCAGATGATGGACAAGTCCGACATGTCACACTTGAGCACCCCCTGGGCGAACTCGGGGTTGGGCGTGCGCTGCTCTTCGTAGTCAATGATGCTGTGCGGGGGCTGGACCCCCAGCCAGATGACCACGCTCACGATCTGCACCGACATGAGGCTGAACGTGATGACCAGCTGGGAGGTGGGGCTGATGAACCGGGGCGGCGTCACCGACTTCTTGCCCTGCTCGAAAATCCGGTAGATGCGGTTGGTCTTCGTCAGCAGGGCCGAATAGCTGATGGCCATGCCCAGGCCTAAGAAGAGGCGGCGGAAGGCGCAGACGGTGACCCCGGGCTCGGCGATCATCAAGAAGGTGATGGTGTAGATGAGGAAGATCCCCGTGAGGAGGACGTAGCTCAGCTCGCGGCCCGAAGCCCGGACGATGGGCGTGTCGTTGAATCGGATGAAGGTGATGACGATGAAGACCGTCCCGAGGATGCCCATAATGGCTAAGAAGATGGGCAGGACGGCCCAGGGGGAGCTCCATTCCAGCTTGACGATGGGCGTCGGGCGGCAGGCCGTGCGGTTGAGGTTGGGGCGCATGTCAAAAGGGCACATTTCGCAGGTGAACTCGTCCAGCTGGTACTGGTAGCCGTCACACAGCTCGCAGTGCCAGCAGCAGGAGACCCCCTTGACCATCTTCTTCCGTTCTCCTGAGTTGCACGGGAGGCTGCACACCGAAGAGGGGATGTCTTTCTGTCCACCAGACCACTGCATTTCCTCGATCTACGAACGACAGGAAAGAATGCCATACTACGGTGATTTTGCAACTATGCTGTAAAGCAGTGGTCCCCAACCTTTTTATCACCGGGGACTGGTCAACGCTTGACAATTTTACTGAGGCCCGGTGGGGGGGGGGGTTGTTTACTCCTCTCCTCTCAACCACTGCCCTAACGCTCTCTGATCGCTATGGTAATGTTTAAACCTCCCTTCAAAATAAGATACAGACACGCCACAACAATGAACATAAGGAACATTTTATTTTCATGGAAATTTTGACTCATGACAATGACAAATCAATGGGAACTCTGAGCTTGTTTCTCTGCAACGAGAGAGTCCCATCTGGGAGTGATGGGAGACAAGGACACCCAAAGTGTGTTGTAAAGGACCAGGGGGGATGAAGTAAAGGGCCGGGGGGGGGGAGAAGGCATCCTTCGCGGCCCACCTCCAATTAGTCGACGGACCACATGTGGTCCGCAGCCCACAGGTTGGGGATCGCTACTGTAAAGAACGTAAAGGACCTGGACAGAATGGAGTAGGTGTAGAAGGAAGCGATGAGGATAATAAGGGGTTTGGAGACCAAGCCTGGCGAGGAAAGGTTGAGGGACTTGGGAAGGTTCAGTCTGGAGAAAAGGACGTTGTGGGGGAGGACGTGATGGCTCTCTTGAAACAGTTGAAAGGCCGTCACTTAGAGGAGGGTCGGGAGTCTTTCCTGTTGGCAGCAGGGGAGAGGACTCAATAACAGGTTTAAATTATGGGTGGAAAGATAACGAACTGGATATTAGGAAAAGAATTTAACAGTAAGAGTTGTTCAGCAGGGGAGTTGGCTGCCTAGTAAGATGGTGGTTTTCAAACAATGGCTGAACAAATGCTTGTAAGCAATGTTTTGGGTTGATCCTGCATTGAGCAGGGGGCTGGAATAGATGACTTGTAGAACCCCTCCCAACTCTATGATTATTTGGGTGGAATCCTTTAATGATTCTTCAAGTGGAATTCAATTAGCAGAATTCTGCAATGTGTCTATGAGTGGAATTCTGCAGTGTTTCTATGACTGAAATTCTGCAATGATTCCTTGAGTGGAATTATATGAGCAGAATTCTGCAATGATTCTACACGTGGAATTCTGCAATGTTTCTATGAGCGAAATTCTGCAATGATTCTATGAGCAGAATTCTGCAATGATTCTATGAGCGGAATTCTGCAATGATTCTTTGAGTGGAATTCCTTGAGCAGAATTCTGCAATAATTCTATGTGTGGAATTCTGCAATGTGTCTATGAGCGAAATTCTGCAATGATTCGCTGAATGGAATTCTGCAATTCCTTGGAAATGCATCAGGGGACTTATTTGTGAGATGACTAATGTCAGAAAAGACCAAGCACTGCCCACTACTGTTCATCCCAGCAGTGAGTTTCAGGAGAATACTGGGAACACCATAGCTCTTGTTCTCAACAAAATTATGTCCGTTTTGTCATTTAAGTTCAGGGCTGGAAACCAAACTCTCTTCTTGGAAACTGAGGCATACATGAGGATTCTCAGCATAGATGTTCATGTTTTCTAGTACCTCCCAGTGCATTACGGTTTGATCCAGGTGAGAACATTTTGTATTGGAATATGCAAGCTCTGCAGTGTGCATGACTGAACAGAATATGAAAAGTGTCTTGCATGGAGCATTGGAGGAGATGTATATTTAACATCGATAGGATAGGAACTTCCTTATATTGTCAAATAGTATCCTCCTGTGTCCTGATTGGCTCTTTTGGAGAAATCCTGCTCCTTTGTCCCTTTGTCCCATCTTGCTTCCATAATAGACATAATTAACAGACCAGTTAGACAATTAATTAGGATTCTCTCTCTCTCCTATTTCTCTACAAAGTTTATCTCTCTTCTCAATAAAACTATTTAATTCTTTTAACCCCAGGTGGCCAAACTGGCTCTCCAGATGTCCTCGGACTACAAGTCCCATGAGCCCCTGCCAGCATGTGCTGTCAGGGACTCATGGTAACTGTAGTCCATGGATATCTGGTAAACCACAGTTTGTCCATCCTTGTTTTAAGCAGTTGCGTTCTGCCCCCCACCCCCTCCATGCCTTTTTAAATATTCGGATCCCAGTCACCATGGCAGCCATTTTGTAGTGATGTAGTGACACCATGGCAGCCATTTTGTAATTCTCCAATTTCCAACCGTGCCCACAGGTTTCAACGAGACTCAGGACCTTACGAGTTCACTGAAGTGTCTATGGGATGGGGCTTCCCTGCCACAACATTTTCGTCCCGTTCCACAAGACCAGGGGTAGTCAAACCGCGGCCCTCCAGATGACCATGGACTACAATTCCCACGAGCCCCTGCCAGCATTCGCTGGCAGGGGCTCCTGGGAATTGTAGTCCATGGACATCTGGAGGGCCGCAGTGTGACTACCCCTGCACAAGACCCTCCAATACCGTGCCAGGCCACTCACGTTCAGGCGGAGATATTCCGTCCACTGCCCAATGGCCTTGTACCCGGGGGCTGTGGTGTTTGTCAGCTGATACTGGAAAATGTCGTAGCGTCCGGGCGCATCCCCGTTCTCGTTGAACATCACGGGCGTTCCGGCGCTACCTATGACAAAGGAAGGGATACAAGCGGGTCGCTGATACGTCTGTCCGTGCAGGCCTCGTCCTTGGCCACTGCAAGATATTTGGCTGCCCCAAGAGGGTAGTGGCAGGGAAGGTCTGGAAGTTCTCCTGGGATTACAGCTGATCTCCAGACTGTCCTCCTTAAGACGTGACTTCTGCTTTAGGATGCTTTGGGCTGATCCTGTGTAGAGCAGGGGGTTGGACTAGATGGCCTGTATGGCCCCTTCCAACTCTATGATTCTATGATTCTAAATGGCTGCTTGAGCATTGAAGTGTCCCCACTTTCGGCATACCTCCCCTCACTTCTGCTCCCACTCGGGAGGCTCCCACTCCCCCCGGTGGCATAGACCGGAAAATTCTTTACCATTTACAGGCCATGCTTAGGGTTGCCATCTTACCATAGAGTTTCTGGAGATTCCTAGAGATTCCACATCACTTCTGGGTAACTCTAGGAATTACGAGGAACTCTATGGCCCTGTAAGTAGACAAGGCCACATTTTCCTATATAATTCCCCCCCTCCACCCGGGATAACTGCACATTCCCTGTCATTTAGCAAATGCCATGACTACCTGCAGGTCTCACAGGTTTTCACAGCCAGAGTAGTTCAGCAGCGGAATAGGCTGCCTAAGGAGGTGGTGAGCTCCCCTTCACTGGCAGTCTTCAAGCAAAGGTTGGATACACACTTTTCTTGGATGCTTTAGGATGCTTTGGGCTGATCCTGCATTGAGCAGGGGGTTGGACTAGATGGCCTGCATGACCCCTTCTAACTCTTTGATTCTGTGATTCTATGATTCTATGCTTCTCTGGCCACAAATGGGGGCCCAAGTAACGGGGCACGCTGGCTGGCTTCGCCCTTCTGCCAATTACCCTATGTGCCAGGGGGCGGGCTAACCGACCAGAATTCCCTCCTACCAGGCGGGCCCCTGCTAGCCTCACCATTGAAATTGACGGAGAGGATGTAGTTCAGCAGCGTGCGGCCGTGAATGGGGTCCATCTTGTCACACACCCCGATCTCGCCCGGGCAGAGCTCCCTGTGCATGTTGTGCAGGGCGTGGGCCATGGCGTAGACGGCGTCGATCACAAACTGCACCTTCCCCTCTTGCTCGTAGGAGGAGTCACGCCCAATCCGCTCTTCCCCTGGGAGGGCAGAGGAGAGGGGTCGGACGTCGGGTAGCCAACCTATGGATGCGTCCTGGAGATCTCCTGGTATTACGATGACTGTATTTTGTAATTATGTCTTTAATTCATTTATACTTTGACTCCCCCCGCCCAAGTAGCTTATATGCTTCTCCTCTCCTCTGTTTCATTCTCACAACAACCCTGTGAGGTAGATTAGGCCGAGAGCATGTGATTGGCCCAAGGTCACCCAGCCAGCTTCTGTGGCACAAGTCTGAACTCCAGCTGTTACACTGCACTGGCTCTCTGATTTCCAGACTGCAGAGATCAGTTCCCCTGGAGAAAAGGGCTGCTTGGGAGGGGGGACTCTGTGGCCTCGGACCCCACTGAGGGTCAGGGATGCCAGCCTCCAGGTGGGGCCTGGGGATCCCCCGGAATTCCAGCTCCTCTCCAGACTGCAGAGATCAGTTCCCCTGGAGGAAAGGGCTGCTTGGGAGGGGGGACTCTGTGGCCTTGGACCCCACTGAGAGTCAGGGATGCCAGCCTCCAGGTGGGGCCTGGGGATCCCCCGGAATTCCAGCTCCTCTCCAGACTGCAGAGATCAGTTCCCCTGGAGGAAAGGGCTGCTTGGGAGGGGGGACTCTGTGGCCTTGGACCCCACTGAGGGCCAGGGATGCCAGCCTCCAGGTGGGGCCTGGGGATCCCCTGGAATTCCAGCTCCTCTCCAGACTGCAGAGATCAGTTCCCCTGGAGAAAAGGGGGACCACTGCTTGGGAGGGGGGACCACTGACGCCCAAAGTCTTTGGGCATTTCTCATCCCACAGCTGGCAGATCTCCAAAGGGCCCCCTCCAAAGCTGCCCCTTTCTCCAGGGGAACTGATCTCTTGTACTCTGGAGTTCCACTGCAATCCCAGGAGATCTCCACTCAGCGGCTGGCAATCCGGCTTTCAAGCAAAGAGACTCGAAAGCCGCAGAAACAGAGACACGCTTCACGGAACCCAAAGATATCAGCCACTTGACTGGTCTCCTGAATTGCAAGAAAGCAGCCACGTTTCAGGAAACAGTCTCCTATTCAACCCCAACCAGCCCAAGTGCATATTCAGCAAAAGGGTTATTTTAGACAGGAAGGCGCTGGTGAATCTTTGCAGCGTTTCTTTCCCGGCCTGCTGGAATCAATTCGCTTCATGCATTTTAAACGGGCAACGTGTGGGGCCGGAACCCGGCGTGCTGCTCCCCTGCCAGCCGTCAGACGTGTGAATGGCAGGCCTGCACAATTAGCGGCTACAGCGGGTGTTGCAGGAAGCGTGCTGGAGAGGAGGGGAAAGGAGGCGAGGAGAACTGGGGCCTTGGCAGTGCTGATGAAAAACCAATTGGGGGTCTGATTGGGGATCTTCCTGGCGACCCGGTGCGTTTGGGCGGGGCTGAGAGCAGCAGGTTGGGGGGGGATCGTGGGGGTTATTGGGGATGGGGAGGAGGAGCTGGCATCTTTTTCCCTCCCGCCCTGCCATCGGGAGGGATTTGAGGGCTCTAATCCTCTCCGCTCCTGTATCGCTGTGAAATGAACCCAACGCTTCTGCAGCTCCCTGATACCGTCCCCGTGGCCTCAAAGCCCCAGGGATTACTGCACGGCAGGGCGGGAGGGAAGAGCGGTGAGCGAGAGGGTGCAGGGCAAGCTTGCCAACCTCCTGGCAGGGCCTGGCGTTCTCCTGGCATCACAGCTGATCTTCAGGAGACGGGTGAGTCCGTCCTCCGGGGGAAGCGAGAGGTGGGAGCCAGGCGGTAGTCAACCTGTGGTCCTCCAGAGGTCCATGGACTACAATTCCCATGAGCCCCTGCCAGCGTTTGCTGGCAGGGGCTCATGGGAATTGTAGTCCATGGACCTCTGGAGGACCACAGGTTGATCTCCAGGGGCACAGATTCCACTCCAGTGGCAATTCCGAGGCCGACGGGATTTTCGGGATATGAGTTTTCGAGCGTCAAGGACACGTCAGAATAGAGATACCTCAGCGCTCGTTTCAGAGGAAAGGAGTTGTGTCTCTCGGAAACACATACACTGAAAATCACCTCAGCCTTGAAGGGGATCCTGAACTCGAATCTCCTCCCATTAGAGGAGAAGAAAAAAACGTGCATTTTTGCATCCTGCTTTTTAGTACCATAAGGAGTCCTAAAGTGGCTTACACTTTCCTTCCACCTCCCCACAAATGCATCCAAGTGAGGTAGGTGAGGCTGAGGGAGCTCTCAGAGAACTGGGACTGGCCCAAGGTCACCTGGCTGGCTTCATGGGACTCCAAGCAGCTTACAACCCCCTTCCCTTTCCTCTCCCCACAACAGACACCCTGTGAGGGAGGTGAGGCTGAGAGAGCCCTGAGATTTCTGAAGAAGAAAAAGAGTTGGTTCTTATATGCCGCTTTTCTCTACCCGAAGGAGTCTCAAAGCGGCTTACAGTTGCCTTCCCTTCCTCTCCCCACAACAGACACCCTGTGAGGTGGGTGTTATCAGTGCCATGATGAGCCCAAGGTCACCCAGCTGGCTGCATGTGGGGGGAGTGCGGAATCAAACCCAGCTTGCCAGATTAGAAGTCCACACTCCTAACCACTACACCAAACCGGAAGAGCAGGGAATTAGAGGCCGCCATCCTTAACCAGGACACCACGCTGTCCCTCATGATAACGCTTGAAATGGCAGCTTTTGAGGCTGGGCTGTATGGTATCAAAACCCTGCTCCAAATTTCCAGGAAGTTCCAAAGAGAGACGTGGCAACTCTAGCGTGTAACCGGCAGGCCCTTCTCCACATCTATCCCTCCTTGCTTTGAGCACCCCCTGCCGTCCGTACCCGTGCATTTCCGTGCCCCCTCTTCAGGCTGCATCCCCGGCCGGGTCAGTTTACACCTGAAATCCTCCTCCCAGTATTCGGCAAACCAGATGTTGCGCCGGTTGTTCTCCAGGGAGCGTGTGGTGAAGTACTGGTCGAATCCTGGGGGAGAAAGGAAGGAGAGCGGGTGAGAAAGGGGGTCGCTGTGGCTTTTGCTGCTGACTCTGTACCTGGATTGGCGGGTCATGCTTATCTCTGTGCTTCAAAAAGCTCAGATCTCCCAGATGATTTCAGCCCGTCAGAAATTATAACAATTATAAACAGAGGCTGGAGAGTCATCTGATGGAGAGGCTGATTCTGTGAAGGCTCAAGGGGGTGGCAGGTTATAGTGGATGAGCAAGAGGATGGTGAGTGTCCTTCATAGTGCGGGGGGTTGGATTAGATGACCCAGGAGGTCCCTTCCGACTCTATGATTCTAAGGCACAGGAGCAGGCCAGGTAGGTGGCTTTTCTGGTTCTTTGGCAACCTGACCCTGTTCTCCCAGAATTTCCTTTCCCTAATGAGAAGTGCTGGCTGGGTAGGCCTGACCTCCGTCCTTCAGAAACCAATTATTTTGCCCAAGCTAGTATGACTAGATGGCCTGTGTAGCCCCTTCCAACTCTATGATTCTATGACTTGGCTTTTAGGCTTTTAGTCAACCCGGGTATACAGGGGTGGTTTAAATAGGGTTGACAGTTAAGTGCTGGGAGAAGTAGAGTCAACCTTGAGCCGGCTGCTGGGATCGAACTCCCAGCCTCATGGGCAGAGCTTCAGACTGCATGACTGCTGCCTTACTACCCTGCGCCACAAGAGGTTGTTTACTTAGTATCCCTTGAAGTGGTGAAAGATGATCTTTTCTTTCTCGTCTTTCAAGGGCAGTTCAATGTCTTTTCTTGCTCCAAGCAAGGTTTAGCCTCTAGGGCTCCCACTGCTACCAGCAAGATTTGAGCCAGTGGGTACGTGGGCCCAGCAGGGGACAGACGTCTCCTCCCATACTGCTGATGTACGCCTGCGGCCACTCGGGTGGCTCGTCCAGCGAACAGTCCCTGATGCCCGCCAACATCCTCTCATGCTCGCAAACAGAGCAATCACGAAGTGATTACAGCAGGCCGGGATGATCTCCTTACAAAGGACACTGTCAACAGGTGTACTTTGGTGAGAAATACTGATGGAGTAATAGTGGTTCTGTTGCGGCCCCGGTTCTCAATCCCGCCGGGTACAATAGAGCAGGGGTAGGTAACCTGTGGTCCTCCAGATGCTCATGGACTACAATTCCCATGAGCCCCTGCCAGCACTGGCAGGGGCTCATGGGAATTGTAGTCCATGGACATCTGGAGGACCACAGGTTGACTACCCCTGCTTTAAAGGATGCTGCTTCTGTCTTCCTGTCTCTCCTCCTTTCCTCCTCTCCCTCCCTCTCTTCATCTCCCCACTCCCTCCACCTCCCTCTCTCTCTATCTCCCTATCTTCCTCTCCCTTTCTCTCCATCTTCACTTCTCCCTCTCTCCCTCTTCCTCTCTTATCTCTCTCTCTCCATTTCCCCCCCTGCTCTCCCTTCTGTCTCCCTTCTCCATCTCCTGCTCCCTCCATCTCTTCCTCTTCCTCCCCTCTCCCCTCCTTCTCTCCTTCTCTTCATCTTTGCTTCTTCCTCTCTCCATCTCTCTTTCTTCTTCTCTGTCTCCTTTATGACTTCTCCCCGTTCTCTCCCTCTCCTTCCTCTCTCTCTCCATCTCCACCTCTTCCTTTCCCCATCTTCCTCTCGGTTATCCCCTCGCTTATTTCCTGGATCTCCCACCTCCCATCTCCTCCTCCCTCCATCTCTCCCTCCTCCTCTCTCCGTCTCTCCCTCTTCCCTTTCCCTCTCCCTCTCTTTCTCCATCTTGCTGTCTCTCCCACTCTCCCTCTCCCCCTCTCTCCACCTCCCTCTCCTTCCATCTCTCCCTCTCTTCCCTGCCCCCCCCTCTCCTTCTACCCTCCCCCTCAACCCCGAATCCCCTCTCCTATCTCCCTCTCCTCCTCCTTGGGCCAGCCTCCCGGTTGCATGGGTAGGGGGCGCCACTCTCCTTGCTCACCTTCGATTGAGGCTCGTTTGGGTAAGATGGTCACAGCTCCCTCGGCTACGTCCTCCAGCTTCAGAATGGGGGAGAGCTTGGAGCCCCAGCTGTCCGAACCCACCCACAGGAACTGCCCAGTCAAGTTGGCACGGCGCGAAGCTTCCAGCACTCGCCTGTGGCATTGGGAGAAACGAGAGAGCGAGCGTCTTGCCTCGCCTTCCCCACCCCTCCCTCCCCGTGTGCTTCGCAGAGGGCAGCACGCTCACTTGATGTCGTCTTCATTGGCAAAGATGATGATGCCGCGGGCGTTGGGGGTCTCCATCAAGCGTTTGATGAGCTTGTCAAACTCGCCGGGTTTGGGTTCTCGAGGGATCTTGATGGACTGGGCGATGCAGACGCCACCTGCCAGGGGGCAAGAGAGCTTCAGGGAGCGATGTCCTTCCTACCTGGACCAGAGACTCCTTCCCTCCCAGCCCCTCCCTCCCAGCTCAGGCTTGACCTTTGCTTCTCAGACTGTGCCCCACGTCCCGCGTCCCGCCAACTTTGGAGTTTGTATTACTGTAAGGGGCTCGTTTTTTTAAACTTTGTTTTAGTGTGATCTGATGGTTTTAATGTGCAACTCGCCATGAGCCAGCTTGCTCAAGAGCGGCAGGAGATAAATCAAAATATAAATAAATAAGTAAATAAATGGAATCCCGAGGGGATTCTTGGGATGCGTATCAGGGTCCTGGGTGCATATTAGGGGATTCCTTTTATTTGAACATAATACAGTTTTATTTGAACTGAATACAGTTCTGCACACGTTGGGTAATGCACTTTCGGTGTGTTTTCGCAGCTGGATTTTTGTGTGTAAAACTGAAAAATCTTTTTCTAAAGTGCATTGAAAGTGCATTATCCAACATGTGCGGAAGCAGAAAGATGGCTGGATAGGTGACGAGGAAGGAGCAATAAACCTTCCTTTTTCTCCCGGAGCTACTTTCTTCCCGCATAGGGGGAACCTGTATCTTTTCGTCTGCTCCAGGGCACACGGGAGGGTTGCATTTTTTCCGATGGTGATTTTGACCGGGGAACCTGTGATGACGTATCTGTGTGGGAAAGTTTTCTAAATCCATTTTCTAAGGCGGCCTACAATATTAATAAAACAATTATAAATCACGTTAAAAATTGGAGACACATGTCTCTCTCCCTCTGTCCATGTGGCCTTCCATTGGAGACACAGATCTCTCTCCCTCTCTCCACGTGGCCTTTCATTGGAGACACAGGTCTCTCTCCCTCTCTCCACATGGCCTTCCATTGGAGACACAGGTCTCTCTCCCTCTCTCCACATGGCCTTCCATTGGAGACACAGGTCTCTCTCCCTCTCTCCACATGGCCTTCCATTGGAGACACAGGTCTCTCTCCCTCTCTCCACGTGGCCTTCCATTGGAGACACAGGTCTCTCTCCCTCTCTCCACGTGGCCTTCCATTGGAGACACAGGTCTCTCTCCCACTCTCCACATGGCCTTCCATTGGAGACACAGGTCTCTCTCCCTCTCTCCACATGGCCTTCCATTGGAAACACAGGTCTCTCTCCCTCTCTCCACATGGCCTTCCATTGGAGACACAGGTCTCTCTCCCTCTCTCCACATGGCCTTCCATTGGAGACACAGGTCTCTCTCCCTCTCTCCACATGGCCTTCCATTGGAAACACAGGTCTCTCTCCCTCTCTCCACATGGCCTTCCATTGGAAACACAGGTCTCTCTCCCTCTCTCCACATGGCCTTCCATTGGAAACACAGGTCTCTCTCCCTCTCTCCACATGGCCTTCCATTGGAGATGAATGTCTCTCTCCCTCTCTCCACATGGCCTTCCATTGGAGACACAAGTCTCTGCAGGTCTCTCCCATAGAGACAATGCCCCACTTTCTCCCACATGAATGATGCTGGACAAGCTGCCCATCTATGATATTTGAAGTCCTCTCCAGATTAGTCTTTTCTCCTTTCAACTTAACCTGAACGTCAACTGAATCGACTTGAACAAAGCTACATTTCCCTTTTATGCAATACGCTTCTTGGAAGATGTATTTATTAGTCTCCCGCTTCCGTGATTGGGCAAAACTCAGCTGTATTAACCAAATCTCCCAATTGCGCCGTATCCGAGTCTCTTTTCCTCCATGCCTCCACGAACAGTCAGCCTCCCTGTGTGAGATTCCCTGGCTGAATTTCCAGGTAGGACCAGTCTCTCCCTCCCCTCCCCGGACCTTCTCAGTCACCCCCCCGCCCCGCCACTCACCGGCCTCACGAGAGATCTGCACGAAGGCGTCCACCCCGCTCTCGCCGTAATTCCCCTCGGAGGCCAGCGTGGAGACGTAATTCCAGCCGAGGGCCTTCACGATGTCCACCATGGCTTGGGCCTGGTAGGAGTCGGGAGGCACCACGCGGGAGAAGTAGTCGTAGCGGTTGCTGTCGCTAAGCTCGGGGGCTGTGGAGGCGTAGCTGATCTGAGGGATCTGGGGCGGGGGGTGAAAAGATCAGGGGCGGTTTTACTGGCAGCGCCCTGGGCGTGCTGCAGGGCACAAACGCAAGCTGTGGGAGAAACACCCAAGGGGTTGCCTTATACTGAATCAGTACTACACACCCTCTGTAGTGTAGTGTGCATGATTCAAAAGCATATGAAGAATATCCACCAGGGGGCATCGGAGGAGATGTGCAGTTAGCATAGTTAGATTAGGAACTTCCGGGTATTTTGCAAATAATCTCTAGGGTCCTCATTGGCTCAGGGGGAGGCTTCCTGATCCTTTGAGCACACTTCCTTCCTGATTATCTAGCAGTTGTTGTATTTATTAATTAGACATATTAATTAGACTTATACCCCGCTGCTTTCCAGAGAATCGCAGCGGCTTACAACATAAAAATCCTAGAAAATCCCCACATGAGGCTCTCTTCTAGTAGAAGCCGGCAGCTGCAGCCCTTCAAAAATCATGGAAATAGCAACTAGAGATCAGCTGCTCTTCTTCTTCTTCTTCTTCTTCTTCTTCTTCTTCTTCTTCTTCTTCTTCTTCTTCTTCTTCTTCTTCTTCTTCTTCTTCTGTTACAAAGTCTACCTGGATCCCAGGACTGGGATCCCAAGGAGAATCCACGACACCTTTTGGGGGCCACTTGGATCAGAGTGGGGCATGTGCTGGGTTTGGATGAGCATGAGCAGGGACCCAACGCACACACCCCAGTCCGTGGAAGGACTTGAGCAACCCTTGTCTCTCTGCCCGAACCTCTACCTCATAGGAAAAGTGAGTGTGGGGGGGAAATTCCCTGAGAAGAAGGCGAGGCTTAGAATATTGTTTTCTACCAGCATCATTGCCTGCTTCCATTTTAGGACCAGCCCAGCCCAAGGAATTCCCCCTGAACAGAAGGTCAGAGAGGAAACGAAGGTCAGAGAGCCATTAAAGTGGATGGAAGTGATCAGCTTGGCTCTCTCATACAACTCTGTGACCCTCTCCTTACATTTCAGACTGACGCCCCTCCCCGACTCCATTCCTGGTGGCCCCACCCAAGAGAGCATCTTGGGTTCCAGCCCCTCTTCTGCTTAGAAAGCAAGGTTCGCCTTTCGGACCCAGATCCATCGGGGTAGAACCGAACCACTGCCTCCTCCCCCCTCCCCGAATCTCTGCTTCGTTCCCTCTTTGGGTCTGTGAGAAGACCCATTAGAGCGATTAGCGACGGGGATTAGGGGTGTTTTAGCGAAATGAACAGCAGCGCCGGTCAGGAACGGCTGAAGCTGGAGTGTGTGTTTTGTGTGTGTGTCTGTGTGTGTGGCAGTGGCCACTCAGCACAAGTCTGCAGGCACAGTCTGTTTGCCATCCTCCAGGCAGCGACTGGAGATCTCCCGGAATTACAACTGATATCCAGGTAATAAAAACCGGTTTACCAAGAGGAAATGGCCACTTTAGGTATTATACACAATGGTAATGGTGAAGTCCCTCCCCTCCCCAAACTCCACCCTCCTTTGGCTCCACCCCTCAAATCTCCAGGTATTTCCCAACCTGAAGCAGTCAACCCCTACAGGCAAATGAGTTTAGCTACGTTGGAATGGATAAGAGGCAGATGGGCTAACGCGTGTGATTTGAGAATCTTTTAGGATTCCCTTCAGCTGCTGAGTCAGACTGCATCTCCTGAAATCCCCAAGTTCAGGTTGAGATCCTAGACCCGGGCAGCTTTTCCAGGGAGCTGATTTAGGACTGTTAACTTGGAGGTTGGGAGACAAACTGATGGCCACTCAGTAGCAGAATAAGCAAACCAAGAACAGAAAACAATGATATTCCTGCTTGGTCAGAACAGCTCTATCAGTACTGTGGCGAGCCCAAGGTCACCCAGCTGGCTGCATGTGGGGGAGCGGGGAATCAAACCTGGTTCAGCAGATTAGAAGTCCACACTCCTAACCACTACATCAAACTGGCATAAGATTACTGTGGCCAGATCTGGATTGGGAAACACCTGGAGATTTGGGGGGTGGAGCCTAAGAGGGGCTAGGTTTGGGGAAGGGGGGAATTCAGTGGGCTATGAGTCCGCCTACCAATGCAGGTGTTTTCTCCCGGTGAAATGACCTCTTTTGCCAGAAGATCAGTTGCAATCAAAGAAGGGAAAGGAAAAGGAAACAAACCCAGCCTGTTAAACAAGTTAAGAACCCAGGAGGCTGAGAAGTCTCAAAAGCATTATCATAAAAACATAGTGTATACACATTTTATTGCACTGTGCTAAAGGTCCATGAAAAACAACACATTAAAATCTCAGTCAGAAATACACAAGAACGCTATGAGGGGACACCCATAACAAAACGACCAGATGAGTTTTGATGCAAAAGAGATCTTCAGAGGTCAATTACAGATCCACACACATCCATAAATATCCAAAAAACGGGGGGAGGGGGACTTTTTACAGCCAGCAAGTTTCTTTGGAAACTTTCTTGCATGCCCAGGGAAATGCCGATCGCCACTTTGGGATCAGAAGGGGAACTTAGTCTGCACACAATAGATAATGCACTTTCAATGAACTTCAGAAGTCGACTTTCCTGTTCCGCACAGGAAAATACAGCTGCCAAAGCACATTGAAAGTGCATTATCCTAAGTGTGCGGAACGGGCCCAGGCCAGGCTGCCACGGACTCTGGTCTTCAGGGAGGGGGCGTGATCTGGATATGGAATTGAGTCCACTGTGGGTGAGGAGGTAGTTGTAAGAATCCTGCCTATCAGGAGATATAACCATTATATGGTCATGTCAACCTCCCCCTCCCAAAATGGCCAATGTTGGGCCTGGAGGGGTTGGGAAGGGGAGGGGCCCTGTGTGGGCGTGTCCACAGCTTTGCTTCTCAGCCATATGATCACACCACTTCTGGGGTTTCTTGAAGCCTGAAGGATGTTTCAGGGGTTTCTCAATGGTAAAAAAAAAAGTTGAGAAAAGCTGTTTTAGGGGCTGAAAGAGAGAGAGGGAGTAGGGTGGGCATCTCTCTTTCTTTTGTCTCTGATGAAAGGAACTTTATCTCTCGAAGGTCAATACTCCCGCAAATCTCGAAGGTGTTACCGGCCTCAAAATCTCTCTCTTCTACTGCGGACCTACAGGGCTCCCCTCTGAAAATCTCTCTCTCTGTTTGAGCTCTGCTGGGGCATTGCACGATAAAACCGAGGCTACCAAAGCACCATAAAGCTCAAATGCTCTCTCCTGAGAAGGCGAGGCCAGCCTCACTTCTCCGCACTCAGAAAAAGTGGGTCACACGTAATAATATCAAATGACGGAGAGGAAGGACGGATCCTTCCCTGTGGTTTTCACAACAGGGAGGTGGTGTGAAGGAAGGGGGCGGGGGAATCGGCTGGATGTGTGTGTGTGTGTGTGTGTGTGTGTGTGTTTGTGTGTGAGATACAGAGAAGAACCTGGGAACCCTGACGTTTTTAGATGCAATCCTACATCCTACAAAATGGTGTTTTCCCTGGGACTGTTTCTCATTAGGAGGCATGCCTTGCCTTAGCCTCACTTTGAATTTCCTTTGTGTGCTGCAAATCGACTCTGGCCTTTCTGCATTTGGGCTTCCCTCCCGTTTCCCGGGCTGAAATTCGTGATATACTTTCTGCACTGAGTCCGATGAAGGCAGCCTCCCATCACGCTTTGCTCCCCGTCCCCTTTTCAAAAAATGCGTATTTTTGCAAACCGGTGCCTGCTTGTACCTTTGCTTTCGTTGTGCCCCTTAATCCTACCATTCTGTGCCCTTGATCGCCTCCCCCTCTCCCTCCAAAGGGTCCTGAATGTAGTTTTTAAAGAACCCCCTGGGTTCTAATATTATAACGCTGCTGCTTTTTTAAAAACTTAGAAAGAGTGTGAAAATGCATGCATTTCTGCACTGAACAGCCTCAAATTAGACCCTGTTTGAAAAGATGCAATTGGGTTTTCTGGGGATTCCTTTGCTGCAGGGCAAGTGAGAGGGTAATTTGGGTCTGTGCCTGAAGAAGTGGATTTCAGTGCGGAAATGGACAAAAAAGTCGACCCTTTAAAAACGCAAACTGAACCATATCACTAGTGTGGAACCAGACTGTGCAAACCCACCAAAATTAAAGGGACTGGACCAGAGCTCAGCATAGGATTGCACTGCAGGGGCCCTCAAGAGACCAGTCTGAACCAAGGCCCTACTGAGAAGGGTTGCCTAGGGTTGTGTGCGGTGGTGTCCGAATCGGCTGTTCCAGGTCGATGCAGCCAGCGCTGTGCCATGGGGGGGAGAGTTGCGGGCACCGGTGCGTAACTCGCCACACAAACACAGGTGTGGAACAGGTTGTGTCGGCCTGGAATGGCTGATTTGGATGCCGCCACGCACAACCCTAGTTGCCATCCTCCGGCTAGCGGAAAAAGACGGCAAGTCGATTCCATGAGACAGCAAGGAATGACAAAATAATCGACATGGTGGTGTATCGATAAAATAAATTTATTATTGTTGTCTAATGTCTTCTTTCTAATATTTTCAGTTAGGTGTAGCCAAAACGGGCTCCGGATATTTTAAACCCGTTTTCAAGAACAAAGCTTTCTTCAGTGGCTAAACCCTCTTAAAGCATTAGAATGAATCACTGTAATTTTTCTGTACTGGCTTCTCACTCATCTTATAGTATAAATTGGCCGTTGGCTCAAAATGTCACGGAGGATCACACCAGCTTCTAATACTTAATTCTTGAAAGCGGGTACTTAATTCTTGAAAATTCTTGAATACTTAATTCTTGAAAATTCTTGAATACTTAATTCTTGAAAGGGACCAAGCCCTATGAAGAGGTTGAGGGACTTGGGAATGTTCAGCCTGGAGAAAAGGAGGTTGAGAGGGGACATGATAGCCCTCTTTAAGTATTTGAAAGGTTGTCACTTGGAGGAGGGCAGGATGCTGTTCCCGTTGGTTGCAGAGGAGAGGACACGCAGTAATGTGTTTAAACTACAAGTACAACGATATAGGCTAGATATCAGGAAAAAGTTTTTCACAGTCAGAGTAGTTCAGCAGTGGAATAGGCTGCCTAAGGAGGGGGTGAGCTCCCCCTCACTGGCAGTCTTCAAGCAAAGGTTGGATACACACTTTTCTTGGATGCTTTAGGATGCTCTGGGCCGATCCTGCGTTGAGCAGGAGGTTGGACTAGATGGCCTGTATGGCCCCTTCCAACTCTATGATTCTATGATTCTAACTGAAAATATTAGAAAGAAGACATTAGACAACAATAATACATTTACTTTCTTGATACGCCACCATGTCGATTCTTTTCTTGTTCCTTGCATCCTACAGATAGTGGCAGCAGACCTCTGGGAATTGCATCAGGTCCCCAAGCATCACTTCCCTGGGAGAAAACAGCCATTTTGTCAGGGCTGCGGGGCCTGTACAGTCTCATCTGCTCCTGAGGTCTCTCCCCTCGCCAAATTCTGCCTTTTCCAGGATCTTTCCCCAAATCGCCAGGGATTCCCCAACCTGGAGCTGGCAACTGCCTACTGGCAGCACCCGAATAAGGATTACAGTCCTGTCCCCGCTCAAAAAAAATGATTCTCCCCACAGTCTCCTCCAGCTTCTTCTCCCTGTTTTGGTCTCCGCTTGACCTGCCCTGTCATTGTCAAATCTGACACATGGGCTTGTGGAGAGACCTCAGTGACATCATGGAGTCCACCCTCTAAAGCAGGGGTAGTCAAACTGCGGCCCTCCAGATGTCCATGGACTACAATTCCCATGAGCCCCTGCCAAGTGCATTTTGAATTTTTGACACTTTAAGGAAACTGTGTGTGTGCATGTATTTTGTTTCGAATATTTTCTCGTTTTGGAGAGAAATCTTACCAACAAACCGAAACCTGAAAAGTAAAATAAAACTTCATCTCTCTAGTATCCATTTCGCATTCATCTTCTGCCGGATAGCCCCATCTGTGTATCTCTGTCATACAAACATACACCATAAAAACACCAGAAGAGCCTTTCTTGGTCAGACCAGTAATCCATCTCCTCCAGCATCCCATCTCATACACTGGCTGACCAGTTCCTCTGGAGAGCCAACAACAGGGCAGAGAGGCTGAGGCATTAATAGGAGAGGCCAAGACCAGAAGAACCCTTCCTAAATCACCAGAAGAACCCTTCCTAAATCAAACCAGTGAAGGTCCCTCTAGTCCAGCCTCCTGCCTCACACAGTGGCCAAACAGTTCCTCTGGAGGGCCAACAACAGGGCAGAGAGGCCGAGGCCTTCCTAAGAACATCAGAAGAACCCTGCTGGATCAGATCAGTGGTCCATCCAATCCAGTCTCCTGTCTCACACAGGGGCCAGCCAGTTCCTCTGGAGGGCAGCAACAGGGCAGAGAGGCCGAGGCCTTCAGAAGAACCTCAGAAGAGCCCTGCTGGATCAGACCAGTAATCCATCTAGTCCAGTATCCCATCTCACAGTGTCCAAACAGGTTTTTTTTTGAGGGCCAACAACAGGGCAAAGAGGCCTTCATGAGAACATCAAAACAACCCTGCTGGATCGGACCAGTGGTCCAACTAGTCTGTCTCACACAGTGGCCAGCCAGTTCCTCCTGAGGGCCAACAACAGGGCAGAGAGGCCTGGTCTCCTCTGATAGCCCCTGAAGGATATTCTTCATGTTCTGTTGAATCAGGCCCACTACAGATCTGCATATTCCAACATTTCCCCCTCTGGAACACGTAGCCCTACCCACCCACTCACCAACAGTGACCAGAGGGGACCGGACAAGCCGACTCTACCCTCCAAAATATCTCCCCATCCATCGCTGACGACCTTACACTCAACCAGCCCCTTCTGCCCCATTCCCTGGACAATCTCCTTGGAAGATCTTTCGCTCTACTCACAGCAAAGAGGCGAAGGACGTTGGCCACCATGATGGAGACAGAGCTGGCCGAGGCCCCGATGACAGCCACCACCCGCTCGGGCCTGGAGATGATTGGAGGCTCGCCATTGGAGCACCGCACGTCGGACGTGTCCTTCTGGATCAGCGCCTGGACGAACGTCAGCGACTGCTCCAAGGCGTAGGTATCGCGAGAACAAGTGTCCAATATGCGGGCCCCCAGGGTCATGTTGGGAAGGAGGTCGGGGTCGCTGTTGATCTGGTCCAGAGCGTAGAGCATGGCCTCCATCCGATGGATCCCCTTTTCCTTCTTGACTTCCCCACACGGCACGCCAGCCTGGCCACGGGCATGCACGGGGAAGAGCCCCCCGAGCGTGATGTCCCCTTCGATCCTGATGGAATGGGGCTGCGTTGCCTGTTGGCCACAAACCCAGCTAGGGTGAGGGCTCAAGGCCCAGAGCGACCATAGCCAGAACAGCGGTAGGCTGGCTGAGTCCATGGTGCGTCTTGCCGGGATCCCGCAATGCTTACAGCCTGGGAATTGGAAGAAAATAGGTTTATAATCTAGAGAGGGTTGGCGGGGAAACAAGCAAACTACGAAGGAAACACGGACCATGCACTAAGCAAACAGGAACTGGGAGGTCTGTGTGAATCCGGCGACCAAACTGAATAATGTCAGCCATACATTGTATTTTGCAACGAGGATATATTAATGAAGAATGCAATTAGCACATAGACCAATATGACCCGTCAGCATAGGCCAATAAAAATGTACACAACAGATAATACATAATGTTCAAGGTTCATATGGGTCTAATTGTATTGTTTATTAATATTTTCTTGTTGCAAAATAATAATAAGAGTTGGTTCTTATTTGCCGCTTTTCTCCACCAGAAGGAGTCTCAAATCAGCTTACATTCGCCTCCCTTTCCTCTCCCCACAACAGACACCCTGTGAGGTGGGTGGGGCTGAAAGAGCCCTGATATTACTGCTTGGTCAGAACAGCTTTATCAAAACTGTGACTAGCCCAAGGTCACCCAGCTGGCTGCATGTGGAGGAGGAGCAGGGAATCAAACCTGGCTTGCCAGATTAGAAGTCTGTGCTCCTGACCATTATACCAAGCTGGAAGGCCTTCATGAGAACATCAGAAGAGCCCTGCCGGATCAAACCAGGGGTCCATCCAGTCCAGCATCCTGTCCCACACAGGGGTCAACCAGTTCCTCTGGATGACCAACTACAGGGCAGAGAGGCTGAGGCCTTTGTAAGAACCTCAGAAGAGCCTTTCTGGACCAAACCAGGGGTCCATCTGGTCCGGCATCCTGCCTCACACAGAGGCCAACCAGTGCCCATAACAGGGCAGGGCGGTCGAGAGGCTCTCCCCTGATGTTGTCTCCTGGCTCTGGGATCCAGAGGCTCAGTGCCTCTGAATGTGGAGGTTCCCCTCAGCCACCCTGGCCAGTAGCCACTGATGGACTGATCCCCCATGAATCTATCTAATCCCCTTTTAAATCTGTTTATCCCCGCGGCCATTACGACATCCTCTGGCAGCGAAATCCACATTTTAATCCCTCTTGAGTAAAGTAGTATTTCCTTTTGTCTGTCCTGAGATTATTGGCATGTTTTGGGCAGTCGTATGCCTAAAACATACCACATGGTGGTACCACATGGCGACAAATCCCGTGTTAATTCTGTTATTGTACAGAGCAAAACATGTCATGGTCCATCTTAAAGCTTTTGCCCCCACAGTCAGACGAGGCGGGTGACGTAAGGAGGGGCTACCCTGGACATGGGCTGCCCCATAACACAAAGGGGGGTGGGGGGACAGTTTCCCTGCTGTGGCTTGGCATGGGGTGGGTGAAAGGACTGTCTGGGGCTCCCTCCATCCCGGGCCCCCTTGACTGGCTTGCCAACCACCAGGTGGTGACTGGAGACCTCCTGGGATTACAACGGACCACCTGGAGCAAACAGCAGCTTTGGAAAGTGGATTTTATGGCAGGACATCCCACTGAACACCCTCCCTTCCCCAAATTCCACTGCTCACAGGCTCCAACCCCCAAAATCTCCAGGTATTTCTCAGCCTGGAGATGGCAACAGTCAGCGATCACCGAGAGCAGCCTAGTGCAGTGGTCCCCAACCTTTTTATCACTGGGGACTGGTCAACACTTGACAATTTTACTGAGGCCCGGGGGGGGGGGAGTCACCACTGAGGCCCGGGGGGGGGAGGGACGTCACCACTGCCGCCTGAGCCCCTTCTCCGCTTGCTTTCCCGCCGGTGCCCCTGACTTCCCGCCGCCCGCCGGGGGGGTGCTGCCAGCAGCAGCTGTGCAGTGCCATGCCTTGGGGGAGACCCAGCCATGACAGCCGCTGGAGAGCACCAAAGGTGAGCTGGGGGCAGAGTGGCAGGGCAGCCCCCAACGCAGCAGCTGAGGAGGAGCCGCGGACCGGTACCAACTGATCTATGGACCGGTCCCGGTCCCGGTCTCCGGACCGGGGGTTGGGGACCACTGGCCTAGTAGATGGGCCTCTCCTGGGTTAGACTCAAGGTGCTTTCACACATGCTCGATATTGCAGGTTCAATCCACTTTGGTGGCTGTTTGCAAGTGGATTTTGCAAAGTGCATTAAAAGTGCTGGTCAAAGCGCCCATATTCATGGAGAAGAGGTCTGTCATGGTGATGAAAGAGACCTTCAGACAGCACGTCTCTGAACACCAGTGCTAGAAGTGTTACCAGCTCTGAGTTGGGAAATTCCTGGAGATTTGGGGAGCTGGAGTCTGATGAGGGTCGGGTTTGGTCAGAGGAAATGCTGCCGTAGCATCCCCCCTCCAAAGCTGCCCTTCTCTGCAGGGGACCTAATCTTTAGAGTCAGGAGTTCAGTTGTAATGCCAGGAGATCTCCAGGCCCCGGCTGGAGGTTGGGAACCTGCAATGGGTTGACCACGGTGTGAAACAGAACGCTGTGCCTGATCCGGCAAGACCCTTTTTATAGCTGGCCGGATCCCAATCCACCACAACGATCTATATATGTCCAACTGCAATGGAGGGAAGCCATACAGGCAGATTATGGTTTCTTCTCTACTTGCATCATATTGATTGGAGGACGCCATTTTGGGTTTACATGACTTGGGAAATGGAATATTCCAAATTACTTATGAAACGGAAGATTCGTGGCGCCATTTTGGATTTCCCCCCTCTAAATTACTTGTGACAGATTCAAGCCGCCATTTTGGATTCTCCCCTTTGGGCTCAGATGGCTTCTGATACGGAAGATTCATTATCGGCAACGCCCAAGACTGACTGATTGATTTAAAGCGACTGGGATGCAAACTTGCGGAACTCCTTGCCTAGGGTTGCCACCCTCCAGGTCGCACCTGGAGATTTCCCACTATTACAATTCCTCTCCAGATGACCCAGATCAGTCCCCCTGGAGGAAACAGCAGTTTTTTTTTGGGGGGGGGGGGCAGACTCTATGACATGGTACCCTGTTCAGGCCCCTCCCCTTCTCAAACCCTGCCTTCCACAGGCTCCACCTCCTTAAATCTCGAACTCAGAGCTTGCACTCTAACCCTTGCCTGTGCCTTTTCCTAACGCAATCCTGCTGCTTCCTGAGAGCATCAATGCATTCCATGGGGAGAGGGACATAGTATCTCCGTGCCCCCTCCTACAGGTGGCTGTTTGGCTTTTTTAAAGGCAGAAAATCCCAATTGTTAGGGGTGCCAACCTCCCGGTGGAGCCGGAAATCTCTTGGAATCAAAACTTCCTCTCTTGTCTACAGAGATCAGTTTCCCTGGAGGAAATGGCTGAGTTTGATGAAGGACTCTGGTCTTATGCAACACTGAGATCCCCCCCCCCAAGCTCCACCTCCCAAATCTCCAGGAATTCCCGATCCCAGAGCTGGCAACCTACAATCACCCGTCTCCGGTGTCGTTGGTTGCCCTTCTGGTGCCGCAATGTATGAGGCCAGTCTTATTTGGCTCATCTCGTCAGATTTGGATTCCGGATCCCGCCTCAGCAGAACCAGAGCACGACGGGGGTCCGGTGCCCCTCTGGGCCACAGGAAGCTGACACCCTCCCCCCCGCAACACACACAGAGACACACATCAACCAGGACTAAGACGGTGATGTCGAATGCTTTACTTAAAGAGAGGGAAAAGGGGAGGGAGGAGATGAATGACAGTCCAGAATCGGTTTCTGAAAGCTTTTCCTGGTACCTGACCCAAGACACACGCTCAGCGGCTTCAGGACCGGAACATCCAAGGCCGGAGAAAAAGTGTGGCAGGATAGAAAGCAGAGGGACAGGGCCGCTCCGGGAAGAAATGAGGCCACGGGGAGGGGCCCTGGAGTCTCCGGCAATCCCGGACAAATCTGTCTCTGGCTATCCATCCATCCAATCATCCCCCCTTCTCCAGTTCAGCTCCCTCCATTAATGGCTCTCTCTCCCCCGCCTCCCCCCCATATTGGGTTACTGGAGAATGACCGACAGTCCAGAGGTGGACCCATGCCCCATCCCAACAAGTGGCTTATGAGACACCAGCTACACAAGACTGTGCCCCCTCTGTGTGTGGGAAGTGCAATCCAGTTGTTTCCAATTTATGGCCGGAGGAATGAACAACCCAGTTCAAGGTGCACCGCCCAATTCAAGCGTAGGTTTATTTTGGAACTGACCTACTGGATAGCCAAGAGGAGACAGAGATAGGGTCCCAGTTGTTGGGTTTTTGGCAAGATCTGTATTGTGCATGATTCAAAAGGATATGAAGAATGTCCTGCAGGGGGCATCGGAGGAGACGTGTATTTAGCATAGTTAGATGAGGAAATTCCTGATATTTTTCAAATAGCCTCCTGCTATGTCCTCACTGTTTTATTGGAGATTTCCTGCTTGAGTACAATTTGTACAAAGCCACTCCAACTAAAGTTCCCAGGCAGGGGAATCTTTTAGCAAGGAGTTGACCTTCTGACCAAGCAGTGATATCAGGGCTCTCAGCCTCACCTCCCTCACAGGGTGTCTGTTGTGGGGAGCTAAAAGGGAAGGTGAGAGGGATTACAAGGGTTGCATAAAAGCATGCTTGTAGCTTTGGTTGCCAGTTTCAGCAAGGAAAACCCCTGCTTTTGTTCACCATTTCCTTCAATAAAGAGATTTCTTGTTCGCAATGGAGCTGCTTATTGGGCACTTGACAGGGGCATGACAGCTGGTTCAGGTAGTTTGTTTCCATAAGAGGACTTGCTGCTCTAGTTCCTTTTGTATTCATGTACATAAAGGCAAAGATTTTCTGCTTCTGGTTGAGAAGACAGCTTCCACCGTCCTCTCAATCTATTTGTATTCCAAAATAGCAGTTGATGTGTCCTAATTGTTTCACTTCTTCTTGATTCAGACATTGAACTATTTCATTACAGTCCTTCGTCACAGCCTAAAAACAGGTCATCCACATAAGTCAGAATGTAAGTCTGTTTTTTGGCTCTATGAGTATAGGAAGTGTCCTGCCCCGCCTTGCACAAATCCTCCTTTGGATAGCATGTGAGGAAGTTTCTCATTCCAACATCTTGCAGCCTCTTTCAGCCCACAGACCACCCTTTCTCAAATCTTTGACCATGAAGGAAGCCCTGAAATATTTTCTAGGCTTCACAAAACCCTGGAAGTGGTGACACACTCCTTCAGAGAAGTGGGCGCAGAACATGCAGGAGCCAGTCAAACAATTGATTGATCATTTACCGTTTTTTCCATTGTGGAGAAAGAGACTAGGCCTGTAAAGCAACAGAAGGAGTTGCTTTATGTCCAGATTCTCCACATGCAACTTCCTTGCTGCTGTTCTGCTCAAGAACATTCTCACTGAAGTATGTCTAACCCCTGGTGCGAAGGTTTCATCATAGTCTTCTCCATGCTTCTGAGAGCATCCTTCAGCAACCAGTCTGGTTTTGTATCTTTGTATGTCTCCTCCTGTATCATGCTTGGTTTTGAAGATCTCCTTGCATCTCCCAGAGCTCTCAAAGACCCCCGGGGGGGTTGCGGGCCCCTGGTTGGGAACCCCTGGTGTAGACCGTGATGCTCACCTTCACAGTTGTGTCTCTGGGTTGTGAATTCTGTGTCTTTTGCATCTCATACATACCCAACGAAAGATGCCTTCTCCTGATCTAGGATCCATCTCGGTCCGGTGCCCTCCTGGGGCTGTGGCACCAGGGCCCTCCCGAGTCTAGGCAGCAGGAGCCATCCCAGCTGACTCAGCAAGTGTGCTAGGTGCCAACTGGCATCCAGCTGCAAAGGGGCCAGTGGTGCTCCCCTATGTGACGCCCAGGGCACACACCCTGCTTGCCCCACCTTAAACATGCATCTGCCAAAGTGAAGGGAGGCAGATCTGAAGTGGGTGCAAATCTGAGCACGCCTATCAATTTACGGGGTAAGAAGTCTGGCTTATCAATTTATGGGGAAAGTTCTGGTGGGCTGCTGCTCAGAGGGGCTGCGGGCGGTCAAGGAAAAGAAGAAGAAGAAGAAGAAGAGTTGGTTCTTATACGCTGCTTTTCTCTACCCGAAGGAGGCTCAAACTGGCTTACATTCTCCTTCCCATTCCTCTCCCCACAACAGACACCCTGTGAGGGGGGTGAGGCTGAGAGAGTCCTGATATTCCTGCTCGGTCAGAACAATTTTATCAGTGCCGTGGGGAGCCCAAGGTCCCCCAGCTGGCTGCATGTGGGGGGAGTGCAGAATCGAACCCGGCACGCCAGATTAGAAGTCCGCGCTCCTAAGCACTACACCAAACTGGCTCTCAGCTGAGCTGAAATCTGCTGGAACTGATAATTGAAGACATGGAAGCTAGAGATTTGGAGAGTAGGACCAGAAGGATCTGGGGAAAGGAGGGACCTACATGGGTTAGAATCCTTCCTCTAACTGGGGGTGGCCAAAACTGTAGCTCCTCAAACGTCCATGAACTACAATTCCCATGGACCCCTGCCAGCAGTAGGGGCTCATGGGAATTGTAGTCCATGGGCGTCTGGCGAGTCACAGTTCGGCCACCCCTGCTCTAAACAGCCGCTTTCTCCAGGGAAACTGATCTCTGTTGTCTGGAGATCAGATGTGATTGTGGCAGAGTTTGGCGGTAGCCTATTGGGTCAGCTACTGTTTCCGAATCATCTCCAGAGGATCGAGAGCAGAGGTGTCAAATTCATTTGTTATGAGGGCCAGATCCAATGTAAATGTCCCTTTGCTGGGAAGGGCCAGGGGTGCCATAGAACCTAATGCAAGGCATGGGGGAATAAACTTTATCAAGGACACAGGGAAACCTAATTAATGATATTACGTTCTGACTCAACATACAAACATGCTTAAAACATTAACGCTCTTTCAGTACGTCTTTACCGTGTCCCCCTGATGCCCACCCACCCCTCTTCCTCTGCCCATTACACCTTAGCACTGGATCAGTGTATTTACTTATTCTGATATTTACATTCTGCGCTTCCTTCAAAAACTCAAAGCGGCTTACAAAGTTCTCAAAATACACATTAAATTCCAATATATAATAAACTTTCAACTATTCGTACTAAATTTGACATCTGAGCCTTGAAACACTAAAATGCCAAATTAAATATTAAATGTTGAAATATTAAAACCGCTTATAGCGCTTATTCTTCTTCTTCTTCTTCTTCTTCTAAAACCGCTTATAGCGCTTATTCTCATGGCAGCGGGAGGTCATATTGAAAGCTTCGGTAAAAGTTTTCGCCTGGCGGAATAGGACAGATTGGCCAGCGGTTCTGGGCGTTACTTCCGGCCCCTCAACCCTAGGCCGGGCGGAACAACCCTGTCTTACAGGACCTGTGGAAATTTCAGAGGTACGTGGGGCTCTGATCTCATTCAGCAGAGCGTTCCACCAGGACAGGGGCCAAAACTGAAAAATCCTGGCAGTGGTTGAGGTCAGTTTAATCTCCTTGAGACCAGGGAGCCAGATTTTTCTTGCTAGATCGTACTGTCCTATATAGGAGCATAATGTTCTATATAGGGACATAATCTGGCAATAAAGGTCATGACTAGTTGCTTGTGGGTTCAATAACAGCCCTGGCCGGGCCAATTCTGGCCTGTGGGCGTTATGTTTGACACCCCAGATCTTGAGGTTGGCTACCTTATTTGACACGGGATTGCCATATCTGTTTTAGGGGGTGGCATACCAAATAGGTATCGGTCCTTGGGCTGGGTATAGAGGACAGGGCATCAATCAACCGTAACCCCAAATGGGGAGGAGAGAACAACACACTGGGCTACCATAGAATCATAGAAGCACAGAGTTGGAAGGGACCTCCTGGATCATCTAGTCCAACCCCCTGCACTATGTAGGACACTCACCACCCTATCGCTCATCCACTGTCACCTGCCACCCCCTTGAGCCTTCACAGAATCAGCCTCTCCGTCAGATGGCTCTCCAGCCTCTGTTTAAAAATCTCCAAAGGTGGAGAACCCACCACCTCCCGAGGAAGCCTGTTCCACCGAGGAACTGCTCTGACTGTCAGGAACTTCTTCCGGATGTTTAGACAGAATTCCTTTTGAATTAATTTCATCCCCTTGGTTCTGGTCCGTCCCTCCGGGGCAAGAGAGAACAACTCTGCTCCATCCTCTACATGGCAGCCTTTTAAATACCAATCCCAGCTTGGGAGATTCTTGGAGATTTGGTGCCTGGAGCGGGCTGATTTTTGGGTGAGGAAGGGACCTTGGCAGGGTCAAATACTACACAGTCTACCCTCTGGAGCTGTCACTGAGGGATCTGTTGTCATTCTGGGAGAGCCACGGAGCCCACATGGAGGCCGGCAACTTTAACAACCCGGCAATTTTGTGCTGCTGCTGAACTGCTGAGCTGTGTAAGCAGAGTGTGGGGGCATGTGCTGAGAAAGCCAGAACCTGTCTGAGGAGGGAGGAAGAGAAGAGGACCCCTTTGCGGCTTCAGGAGCATTTTGGCCGTGGAAATGCTTTGTTGTGCGATTCACACGTCCTCCTGCCAGGCAGGGCTTTTGTTCAAATGGTGACGTCCCATTTCCCAAGCATTCAAGCGACAATATTCCAAGCTCTGGGGGACGCGATGCTTTCATCTGACGGCACTTTAATGGCTACAGTCAAAAGGTTGCAGGGGTGCCTTGGCTGGAGATCTGAGCACATGGTGTTAGATGGGCAGCACAGTGTCCGCTGGTGCTTCTAATGCCAATGGGGGGGGGGGGTTGCTGTAATACTGTTTCGTGATTTTAAAGAGTGGTTTGATGTCTTATAAAACTGGGTAAAGGTAAAGGTATCCCCTGTGCAAGCACTGAGTCATGTCTGACCCTTGGGGTGGTGCCCTCCAGCGTTTTCATGGCAGACACAGTACGGGCTGGTTTGCCAGTGCCTTCCCCAGTCATTACCGTTTACCCCCCAGCAAGCTGGGTACTCATTTTACTGACCTCGGAAGGATGGAAGGCTGAATCGACCTTGAGCCGGCTGCTGGTATCGAATTCCCAGCCTCATGCGCAGAGCTTTCACACTGCATGTCTGCTGCCTTACCACTCTGCGCCACAAGAGGCACATATAAAACTGGGTAGGCCAGCCTAAAGGTGGGACCTGCCTGCTCCCCCACATGAAGCCAGCTGGGTGACCTTGGGGTTGCCATGGCACTGATAAAGCTGGCCCACCTTACAGGGTTGGTGTTGGGCTGTTGGAGGGGGGCATCCATGTGGCCCCTCAAGATCCTCAGAGGCAGGATAGGGGAAGAGAGGAAACAAAGCGCAAGAGATGGATCGTAGCCATGCGCGGCTGCTGAGGCTGAGCATATATATGGGCGGGGCTGCCGAAAAACTATTTACTTGCAAGGAAGACAGTTCGTCTCCTAAAATCACTGTATATAAAAATAATTAATTCACTTGTATGGAAATGTAAGGCACTCTCCCTTTTAAGGTATCCTTTGGGGGGGGGACCTGGGTCTAGTCTGCACACAATAGATAATGCACTTTCAATGCACTTTCGTAGTAGATTTTCCTGTTCCGCACAGGAAAATCCAGCTTCCAAAGCGCATTGAAAGTGCATTATCCTATGTGTGCAGAATGGGCCCTAGTCTTGCATAGGATTACATACATTTATGGGGGCTTTTGCGGGTCCCCCAGTAAATTAATGGCTTTTACTGACAGCTGCTTTTGTTGGTATTTTGAGTAAAATATCACACCAATCATTGGGTTTGCCTGTGCCCCTATATCTCCGGTACTTGGCATGACGTTTTACGGGCCTGCCCAACAAAAGTGACATTTTGTTCCGATCCGGCCCACGTGACCCATGAGTTCCACTCCTCTGAGTTAAAGGATCTCTGGCGGAGTGAGTCCGGACGGGGATCTTTCTCCCCAAGACCAGAGTTGTTGCCAGTCCAAGCCAGCGACCCAGAGCGCCACGAGTTCGCGAGTGAGAAAACGGCAGCCTGACAGGTAGGCTGTCATCACCGGGTCGTAATTCTGAACCCTGCACCACAGGATTCCTTGACCTTACGCCACGGCGCCAACAAAACGAAACCAGAGTCCAGGGGCACCTTTAAGACCAACAAAGATTCATTCAAGGCGTGCAAGCACTCGAAAGCTCACGCCTTGAATGAATCTTTGTTGGTCTTAAAGGTGCCACTGGACTCTGGTTTCATTTTGTTGTGGTGCTCCAGACCAACACGGCTACCCACTTTGGTACAGCTGGAAGCACCGGGAGAGGGCTGCGAGCTCCAGGTAGGGAAATTGCGAGGGGATTTGGGGGGCAGAGCCGGAAAACGGCTAGATGGAAGGAGGGGAAGAAAAGAAGAGCTGGTTGTTTTGTACCCCGCTTTTGACTAGCCGAAGGAGTCTCGAAGTGGCTTACAAATGCCTTCCCTTCCTCTCCCCACAGCAGACACCCTGGGAGGTACTAGGCAAGGGTGAGAGATCTGACCTCAACCAAAGACCTGGCAGAAGAGCTCCGCTTTACAGATTAGCACCAGCAGAGCAAAGGGTCTGGGGTCAAGATCCTTCTGCCTGGTCCTTTTCACTGGAGATGCTGGGGATTGAACCTGGGACCTTCTGCATGCCAAGCAGAGGCTCTGCCACTGAGCCAGGGTCTCAGTTAAGGTCTTTCCCATCCCCACCTGGCTGGTCCTTCTAACTGGAGATGCCAGGGATTGAACCTGGGACCTCCTGCCTGCCAAGCAGAGGCTCTGCCACTGAGCCAGGGTCTCAGGCCAAGGTCTTTCCCATCCCCTCCTGCCTAGTCCTTTTAACTGGAGATGCCGGGGATTGAACCTGGGACCTTCTGCATGCCAAGCGGAGGCTCTGCCACTGAGCCAGGGTCTCAGTTAAGGTCTTTCCCATCCCCACCTGGCTGGTCCTTCTAACTGGAGATGCCAGGGATTGAACCTGGGACCTTCTGCATGCCAAGCAGAGGCTCTGCCACTGAGCCACAACCCCTCCCAGAATCATAGAATCATAGAGTTGGAAGGGGCCATACAGGCCATCTAGTCCAACCCCCTGCTCAACACAGGATCAGCCCAAAGAACTTCCGGAACACCTTGAAAAGCTAACATGAGCTCTGTCTCATAAAAGCTCATATTGGAATAAATATCACAGGTCTTTAAGGATTTCTGTTTTGGGTAGATGACTGCCAAGATGATAGTTATGGAGCGGAATCTTTCAGTTCCCTGGACGCCACCTCTTCCAGGAGGGAGCTGAAGATCCCCTGGCATGACAACTGATCTACAGGTATCAGGAATTAGTTCCCCTGGGGGGAAATGGTTGCTTTGGAAGGTGAGCTCCATCGCATTGCATTCTGCTGAAGCCCCTCCCCTTCCTTAGGCTCCACCCCCCAATCCTCCAAGGATTTCCTGCCCCAGAACTGGCAACCTTCTCTTCTCCTGCACTTCTGACTCTGCTGCAGCTGATTTCAGGTTCTTGGTGGGCCTTCTGGGATGGAATGACTCCAATGGCTGGACGAACAGCCAATCAAGAGCATCCAGGTCCCCGTCCTGTCCTGTCTTCTGAGGTCTCCTCTGGCACGTGCCACCCACCGGGCTCTCCCCACACCCAGAGGGGATTTTGTCCCCCCTCTCAGTTCAGCTACGGCCCCCACCTGGCATTCACAGGACCGCTTCCATCCACGATGGGCAAACCTCCACAATTCTCAACACGAATGTGCCCTGACCAGTGATGCTTGTGTGTGAGAGAGAGAAGAAGAGAAAGAGCACACGTGTGTCCTTGGGTGTTCCCTCCCACCTTGCTTGCGGCTTTCAAAGGTGGATCAAATGTACAGCCAGCCCAAGACGTTGGCAGCGATCGGACATTGGGGAGGTTGCTCCTTCATAGGATCACCATAAGTCAGAAGTGATACAAGGGCACATAACACACGCAATGACTTTACCGCACAACTTCAGAAGTGTGCCTAAGAGACTGGTTTCGGATCTGATTTGATGTCCATCCAGTCCAGCCTCTTGCCTTACAGAGTGGCCAACCCGTTCCCCTGGAGGGCAGGAGGGCCAAGGGCTTCTTGAGAACCTCAGAAGAGCCCTGCTGGGTCAGACCAGGGGTCCATCCAGTCCAGCCTCTTGCCTCACAGACTGGCCAACCCGTTCCTCTGGAGGGCAGGAGGGCCAAGGGCTTCATGAGAACCTCAGAAGAGCCCTGCTGGGTCAGACCAGGGGTCCATCTAGTCCAGCCTCTTGCCTCACAGAGTGGCCAACCCGTTCCCCTGGAGGGCAGGAGGGCCAAGGGCTTCATGAGAACCTCAGAAGAGCCCTGCTGGGTCAGACCAGGGGTCCATCCAGTCCAGCCTCTTGCCTCACAGAGTGGCCAACCCGTTCCTCTGGAGGGCAGGAGGGCCAAGGGCTTCATGAGAACCTCAGAAGAGCCCTGCTGGGTCAGACCAGGGGTCCATCTAGTCCAGCCTCTTGCCTCACAGAGTGGCCAACCAGTTCCCCTGGAGGGCAGGAGGGCCAAGGGCTTCATGAGAACCTCAGAAGAGCCCTGCTGGGTCACACCAGGGGTCCATCTAGTCCAGCCTCTTACCTCACAGAGTGGCCAACCCGTTCCCCTGGAGGGCAGGAGGGCCAAGGGCTTCATGAGAACCTCAGAAGAGCCCTGCTGGGTCAGACCAGGGGTCCATCTAGTCCAGCCTCTTGCCTCACAGAGTGGCCAACCCGTTCCCCTGGAGGGCAGGAGGGCCAAGGGCTTCATGAGAACCTCAGAAGAGCCCTGCTGGGTCAGACCAGGGGTCCATCTAGTCCAGCCTCTTACCTCACAGAGTGGCCAACCCGTTCCCCTGGAGGGCAGGAGGGCCAAGGGCTTCATGAGAACCTCAGAAGAGCCCTGCTGGGTCAGACCAGGGGTCCATCTAGTCCAGCCTCTTGCCTCACAGAGTGGCCAACCCATTCCCCTGGAGGGCAGGAGGGCCAAGGGCTTCATGAGAACCTCAGAAGAGCCCTGCTGGGTCAGACCAGGGGTCCATCCAGTCCAGCCTCTTGCCTCACAGAGTGGCCAACCCGTTCCCCTGGAGGGCAGGAGGGCCAAGGGCTTCATGAGAACCTCAGAAGAGCCCTGCTGGGTCAGACCAGGGGTCCATCCAGTCCAGCCTCTTGCCTCACAGAGTGGCCAACCCGTTCCCCTGGAGGGCAGGAGGGCCAAGGGCTTCATGAGAACCTCAGAAGAGCCCTGCTGGGTCAGACCAGGGGTCCATCTAGTCCAGCCTCTTGCCTCACAGAGTGGCCAACCCGTTCCCCTGGAGGGCAGGAGGGCCAAGGGCTTCATGAGAACCTCAGAAGAGCCCTGCTGGGTCAGACCAGGGGTCCATCTAGTCCAGCCTCTTGCCTCACAGAGTGGCCAACCCGTTCCCCTGGAGGGCAGGAGGGCCAAGGGCTTCATGAGAACCTCAGAAGAGCCCTGCTGGGTCAGACCAGGGGTCCATCTAGTCCAGCCTCTTACCTCACAGAGTGGCCAACCCGTTCCCCTGGAGGGCAGGAGGGCCAAGGGCTTCATGAGAACCTCAGAAGAGCCCTGCTGGGTCAGACCAGGGGTCCATCTAGTCCAGCCTCTTGCCTCACAGAGTGGCCAACCCATTCCCCTGGAGGGCAGGAGGGCCAAGGGCTTCATGAGAACCTCAGAAGAGCCCTGCTGGGTCAGACCAGGGGTCCATCCAGTCCAGCCTCTTGCCTCACAGAGTGGCCAACCCGTTCCCCTGGAGGGCAGGAGGGCCAAGGGCTTCATGAGAACCTCAGAAGAGCCCTGCTGGGTCAGACCAGGGGTCCATCCAGTCCAGCCTCTTGCCTCACAGAGTGGCCAACCCGTTCCCCTGGAGGGCAGGAGGGCCAAGGGCTTCATGAGAACCTCAGAAGAGCCCTGCTGGGTCAGACCAGGGGTCCATCTAGTCCAGCCTCTTGCCTCACAGAGTGGCCAACCCGTTCCTCTGGAGGGCAGGAGGGCCAAGGGCTTCATGAGAACCTCAGAAGAGCCCTGCTGGGTCAGACCAGGGGTCCATCTAGTCCAGCCTCTTGCCTCACAGAGTGGCCAACCCGTTCCTCTGGAGGGCAGGAGAGCCAAGGGCTTCATGAGAACCTCAGAAGAGCCCTGCTGGGTCAGACCAGGGGTCCATCTAGTCCAGCCTCTTGCCTCACAGAGTGGCCAACCCGTTCCCCTGGAGGGCAGGAGGGCCAAGGGCTTCATGAGAACCTCAGAAAAGCCCTGCTGGGTCAGACCAGGGGTCCATCTAGTCCAGCCTCTTGCCTCACAGAGTGGCCAACCCGTTCCCCTGGAGGGCAGGAGGGCCAAGGGCTTCATGAGAACCTCAGAAGAGCCCTGCTGGGTCAGACCAGGGGTCCATCTAGTCCAGCCTCTTGCCTCACAGAGTGGCCAACCCTTTCCCCTGGAGGGCAGGAGGGCCAAGGGCTTCATGAGAACCTCAGAAGAGCCCTGCTGGGTCAGACCAGGGGTCCATCTAGTCCAGCCTCTTGCCTCACAGAGTGGCCAACCCGTTCCCCTGGAGGGCAGGAGGGCCAAGGGCTTCATGAGAACCTCAGAAGAGCCCTGCTGGGTCACACCAGGGGTCCATCTAGTCCAGCCTCTTGCCTCACAGAGTGGCCAACCCGTTCCCCTGGAGGGCAGGAGGGCCAAGGGCTTCATGAGAACCTCAGAAGAGCCCTGCTGGGTCAGACCAGGGGTCCATCTAGTCCAGCCTCTTGCCTCACAGAGTGGCCAACCCGTTCCACTGGAGGGCAGGAGGGCCAAGGGCTTCATGTGAACCTCAGAAGAGCCCTGCTGGGTCAGACCAGGGGTCCATCTAGTCCAGCCTCTTGCCTCACAGAGTGGCCAACCCGTTCCCCTGGAGGGCAGGAGGGCCAAGGGCTTCATGAGAACCTCAGAAGAGCCCTGCTGGGTCAGACCAGGGGTCCATCTAGTCCAGCCTCTTGCCTCACAGAGTGGCCAACCCGTTCCCCTGGAGGGCAGGAGGGCCAAGGGCTTCATGAGAACCTCAGAAGAGCCCTGCTGGGTCAGACCAGGGGTCCATCTAGTCCAGCATCCCATCTCACACAGGGGCCAACCAGTTCCAACAAGAGAGCAGAGAGGTCGAAAAACCCTCCCCTGATGTTGCCTTTTTTCTCTGGGATTCAGAGGGTGGGTGGCTCTGAATTTGAACGTTCCCCTCACCCACCCCAGCTAGTAGCCATGGATAGATCTGCCCTCCATGAATCTATCTAATCCCCTTTTAAAGCTGTCTGTTCCTGAGGCTATCACTCCATCCCGGGGCTGTGAATTTCACATTTTAATCCCTTTCTGTGTAAAGATGTCTTTCCTTTTGTCCCTCCCGAATCCATCATCAGCTTTGTCAGATGCTCTAGAGTTCTAGTCTTTTGGAAGAGGAAGAGAGAGTTTTCTTTGCAACTGTCCTCCAGCCCACACAGAACTAGGTGCAAACTTAAATGGACTCTGGGGAATGGTAGAGGACAGGAAGGCCTGGAGGATCATTGTCCATGGGGTCGCGATGGGTCGGACACGACTTCGCACATAACAACAACAACAACAACAACATAAGAAAGACCTCCTTCTCCTTCAGTATGAAAGTCCGTGTGTTGGCCGATGCCACCCTCAGGCAAACTGAACACAGGAAGCCTCTTGATACTGAATCAGACCCTCGATCCATCCAAGTCAGTATTGCCTGCTCAGGCTGGCAGCTGTTCTCCAAGGTCTCAGGTCAAGGTCTTTCCCATCCCCTCCTGCCTGGTCCTTCTAACTGGAGATGCCGGGGATCGAACTTGGGACCTCCTGCATGCCAAGCGGAGGTTCTGCCACTGAGCCACAGCCCCTGTGTGGAGCAGGGACAGAGACTGAGAAAGAGAAGCCCAGGAAGGAAAAACTGGTGGCCACAGATCCTGCCCCAAACCCCACTCTGCTTAGGATTTCCAAGTGGTGCCAAACCTTGGTATGGAAACAGCCATCAAGGAGGCTCAGCACTGTGCAGAGCAGGCAGCTGTCCCAGTTGCCAACTGCCTGAAGGCTGACTTGAGTTACCTGCACCTCCGTCCACACAAAATACTGGCCATGATTCACAAGGAGGTTCTGCTGTGCAAACGGCACTGAAAGGGACAGGAGCTGGTCGAGAGCATCAGGGGTAGTCAAACTGCGGCCCTCCAGATGTCCATGGACTACAATTCCCAGGAGCCCCTGCCAGCGAATGCTGGCAGGGGCTCCTGGGAATTGTAGTCCATGGACATCTGGAGGGCCGCAGTTTGACTACCCCTGATGGACCTTGTGCAAGATTACACCTGATGGATCGTGTCCCTGTGGGTCTCCTCAGCTGGCCATAATATTTCCCCAGAACCACTCCCCCCCCACACACACACACACCCTGGCCGTCGCCAGATGCCCGAGACCCACTGTGGGTCAGGCCATGCGTGGTGCCTCGTCCCAGCTAGCAGAGCCCTCCAGACCCATCCCCCAGCTCCCTTTGCTGTTTTGCCAAAGACAGAAGAAATCAGTCTCTTTGCCAGCTCCAGGTCAGGAGACGGGAGTTCAACAGGTGCAGCTGTTCCTTCTCCCCGTCCCAGAGACTCGTTTGAGACAATGATTTCAGGACCCAGAGCCCTGAAAGTGTTTTCTGCTACCCCGGGGGTTCTGAGCATGTACAGAGTGCGGTCCCAACAAAAGCCAGCAAGGATCAGAGGGGGCTTCCAAATCCATTGCATGCCTTTGACTGCCTAGTAAGATCTCCCCCTACTCCCTTTTGCCAATGGGAAATCGTGAAAGAGCGCCGGCGCTCTGCATAAGCTCAGAGGATCCCCGGCTTCCCGCCTTCGCGACCAATCCGATCTGCGCCTTACCTGATCGCGGGCTCCCCGTCGGCCGTCGCCTCCCCTGGGGACTCTCCGCGGGGCATCTCTGCGGCGCGCCCTCCTGCCCAGCCCGCCGGGCGCCCGATGGTGGCATTAGGGACGGCAGCGAAGCGACGGCGGGGAAATCCGCTCGCAAAATCCTCGCGCCTTAATGCGCCCGGCCGGGGAGAGGATTGCAGCCCCCCCCCTCCCTCCCTCCCCATGCAGGAGCCCTGAGTGATTGACAGCCCGCCGCGCCCCGCTCGGCTCCGTCCAGTGGCCGCCCCCCTCTCCCTGCGCCGCGCACCGCAGCTCCTCCTGCGCCGCCCTCCGCGCTCGCTCCTTTCGACCCCCCTCGCTGGCCTCGGTCGCGGGGGGCGGGCGAGGGAATAGCCCCCAAGGGTTGCCAACCTCCCGGTGGGGCCTGGCGATATCCCGGAATCAATGCTGCGCCTCCGACAACAGACTTCTGTTCCCTTGCAGGAGACGGCAGATTCGGAGGGTAAATGTTGCAGCGTCGCATAATGCCAACCTCCAGGTGACTAAAGGGAGTAGGGGGAGATCTTACTAGGCAGTCAAAGGCATGCAGTGGCTTGGGAAGACCGTCCTTCCGATTTGGAAGCCCTCTCTGATCCTTGCTGGCTTTTGTTGGGAATGCACTCTGTACATGCTCAGAGCCCCCGGGGTCGCAGAAAACGCTTTCAGGGCTCTGGGTCCTGAAATCATTGTCTCAAAATTGCTGCTGCGCTTCCAACAACAGACTTCTGCAGGAGACGGCAGATTCGGAGGGTAGAGGTTGCAGCGTCGCACGCCCTGCCACGGTCCCCTTCCTCATACCTCCCCCCCCCCCCCGGATCTCCAGGAATTACCAATCCAGGAATTAGTAACCCTGTCTCTATATTTTCCCCAATGGCTCTGGGGTATGCCGATGTTTTGGGAAAGGTCTTCCCCCTGGGGAACGGGCTTGTAGGATCTCTCAAATGGTACAGAAGGTCCTTCGGTGACACGCCCCCCCCCCAACTTTTTGTAGTCTGATCCTAATTTGTTGTTGTTGTTGTTATGTGCGAAGTCGTGTCCGACCCATCGCGACCCCATGGACAATGATCCTCCAGGCCTTCCTGTCCTCTACCATTCCCCGGAGTCCATTTAAGTTTGCACCTACTGCTTCAGTGACTCCATCCAGCCACCTCACTCTCTGTCGTCCCCTTCTTCTTTTGCCCTCAATCGCCCCCAGCATTAGGCTCTTCTCCAGGGAGTCCTTCCTTCTCATGAGGGGGCCAAAGGATTTGAGTTTCATCTTCACTGATCCTAATTACACTCTCTCATTTGAATAGACTAGAACTGGGGACCCATAGGAAGAGCAGCAGTGTATATAAATTGAAATTTTAATTGATTAATTAATTAAATCCAGCTGAGCATGCTGGCAGGGGCTCATGGGAATTGTAGTCCATGGACATCTGAAGAGCCACCCTCTGGCTACCTCTGCCATAGTATCCCCCCATTGCTATGTATGGGTGTAAAATTTGGGCAATGCTAGCAGGAAGAAAGGGCCGAGAGGTGTAGAGATCCTGTAACTACAACTGATTTCCAGGCAATATAGGTTTCCTTGGAGGAAACGGCAGCTTCAGAGGCGGGAAATGTGGCATTTCTATCCTGATGAGATCTTCCTTCCCCAAGCCCCACAACCCCCAGGCTCTGCCCCCTCCCAGATCCCTAGGAATTTTCCCACCCCAAAGTTGGCAACCCTAGAAGATGGAAGGTGAAACCACTGCTACCCCCAAACCCCTCTCCTTGCTGTTTGGGGGCGATGGGATGCAGAAGCTTCCCCAGAGGGCGGTATATAAGTATGATAGATGGATGGATGGATGGATGGATGGATGGATGGATGGATGGATGGATGGATGGATGGATGGATGGATGGATGGAGAGACTTAGAGGCTGGCTGCTGGGCGTGCCGTGCCGGAGTAAGGAGACTGAGGATTTAGTGAAAAAGATCACCGTTCTGCTAGAGAACTGAAAGGCTGGAGACGAGAAAGGAAGACACTGTATCCTGGGACATAGGACACACCGGGCTCTGTGGCTTCAAGTATGCAAAGATGCACAGCAGAGAGGGACAGTGGCCTGTAGGTTGCCAATCTCTCCAGGTGGTGGCTGGAGACCTCCCACTTTTACAACAGGTGATGGAGACCAGTTCACTGGGACTTTGGAAAGTGAGCTCTATGGCATTATGCCCTACTGAAGTCCCTCTCCACCCTAAATTCTGCCCTCCTTGGGCTCCATCCCTTAAAGCTCCAACTGTTTCCCAGCTCAGAGCTGGCAACCCCAGTGGTATGGCATAGCCCAGTCTTGTCAGGTCACAGACAGGGACTAAGCAGGGACAGTTCTTGGGTGGGAGGCCACCAAGGAAGGCTCTGCAGAGGGAGGTGCTGGCCAACCAGTCTGCTTCTCGCCTGCCTTGAGGGTCCTGTGCTGCCGTTGCCCTAAGTCAGGTGGGGATGACATGACTTAAGGTTGCCAACTCTGACTTGGGACATCCCTGGAGATTTAGAGGTAGGTTCTTGGGAGGGTACGGTTTATGGAGGGGAGGGGCCTCAACCGGCTGTAAAACTGTTTAAAGCTGCTTTTTCCTCCTGGAGAACCGATTGCTTTTGTCTAGACATCAGCAGTAATTCCAGGAGATCTCCTGGCCCCACCTGGAGGCTGGTAACCCTTATAGACACATGTCAGGTGCCCAGCATCTGGTTTCCTAGACTGGACAGACTCTTGCGGTCATCCCGTGATATCTGAGAAGAGTGTTTTGCTTACTGAGAAGGTCTCCCCAGAGAAAACAGCTGCTTTGCAGGGTAGACTTTGGCATTACACCCTGGTAAGCCCGCCCCTCCCCTCTCCAAGCCCCGCCCTGCCTAGGCTCCACCCCAAAACCTCTGGGTATTTCTCTACCTGGGGCTGGCAACCTGGCTTCTGAATGCGCGACAATGAGAACTCGGCTAAACCCAACTTCTAAACCTCTGCAGGAATCCGCTCGGCTCTCCGTCTCGTCTGCCGTGTTGTGAAGTTATTTTTACCACTGCTGAAGTGAGGCGTAGAAGCCGCGTCCCACTGAGCTGCTGGAAGATCAGAGCCTAAATCCGTTCCCCACAAAATCTGGGGTAAGAAGTGGAGCAAGGGGGGGGCACAGGCCCAATCATGGTCCCAGATCTCTAGACCAACCAGGCCTTCACAGGCCCCCAAGCAAGCCCCCTCCAAAATGCTGAGCATCCACCTGGAAGAGGCAAATTCAAATCTCAGCCAGCGACTTCCCAGCAAGGGTTTAGAAACTCCCTCATCCTCAGTTCCTCCAGTCTAAAACTAGAAGAGCAATGATCTACATTGCAGGGGGGTTGTGCGAATGACAAGCAAAGAGAGAGAAAGATGGCGAAACACCACGCTTATTTCGAAACCATTCAGTTTGCTAAGTGGGGGTCTGGACCCAGTTCAACCCTGTGCCCCCCGTTCCAGAAATCCAGAAGTTTATGCTTCTGCTTGGGGTGTAAGTTCCCCACTTACTCAGCAGTGGGGAAATACCTGGGGACATCTCTTGACAACTCTCCTCTTTCATTAAATTCTCTGGGCCTCAGGAAATCCTGCTAGATAACGATTAGGGGGATACAGTTTGTCAGTGGCCAGATGCCCTATTCAGAAACCTTGACTCCATGGTGCTGGGTGAATAACTGGGACGTGGGTTCTTCCCCTATGACTTGGATCGTGGCCCCTGACTCCTCCCCGGCCATTTCCGCACAAGTGCAAGCCTCTGCCTGGGCGTTCTTAAATTCTGTGCTGCTCTGTCTCTCTCTCTTCTCCTGAGCGCTCTTTCTCGAGGTGTCCAGAGCGAGGGAGAGCGGATGGAACAGAGGTGCCGTGGGTGGTTCGCAACCTCTCCGGCTCTCTCCTCGCCCCGTGGCCTTTGAGATTTGCTCTCCGCTGTGAGATGACGAAGGCTGACTGTCGGAGATTGGCTTGGCCTGTTTTCTGGAGGAAGAAGCGGAAAAGGTTACAAACGGGCACGTTTGTTAGAAAAACCGAGGCGGGAAGGGTGCCGCTGACAGGTGTGACTGGCAGAGATCGGCTCAGGAGAGCTTGAGTTTGGGGTTAAAACGAAATACAAGAACTGGGCACGGGACAGGCCGTGCACAATAAGGGGTCCTAAAAATGGTTAAAACGGATTGACTAATCTTGGTTTGTAGACTGATTCTTTTAATTTCTGATTGTACCCTGCGATGAGCACTACTTTGGTTTCATTCCATTTCATCAGGGACAGCCATGTATTCCTCTAGAGCAGGGGTAGTCAACCTGTGGCCCTCCAGATGTTCGCGGACTACAATTCCCATGAGCCCCTGCCAGCAAACGCGTTTGCTGGCAGGGGCTCATGGGAATTGTAGTCCATGCACATCTGGAGGGCCACAGGTTGACTACCCCTGCACTAGACCTTAAGCAGGATTCACAATTTAAGTACTCCAACATACAGAGCTTCTATAATAATTGGAGTGCTTTATAGCCTCTGTAGGGTCATCTGTACGGAAATGCAGATGCGGTTAAGAGTGCCAGCTCTGAATCTGGCGAGCCGGGTTTGATTCCCCGCGCCTCCACATGCAGCCAGCCATCTTGGGCTTGTCACAGCCCTGATAGTGCTGTTCCAACTGAACAGTCCTGTCAGAGCTCTCTCAGCCTCGCCTACCTCACAGGGTGTCTGTTCTGGGGAGAGGATGGGAAGGTGATTGTAAGCCACTTTTGAGACTCCTTCGGGCAGTGAAAAGCGGGGTATAAAAAAAACAACCTTCTTTTTCTTCTTAATTCGCCGATGCAGTAGATTTGTTCATTTTGGAGAATTCTTCTTTGTTATTATTGCTTTGAGGAACTTGATAGGCGTTGTATTATTCCTGTTGGCGCCACGGCTGAAGCCGCTTTGCAAAATGGGGTGTCACTGGATCCTCATATGGACTTCAGTTTGAACTCCCTGTTGTACTACACCTGTTGGACTCCTGTTTGGACTCTCCATCGGAGAATCGGCAACGAGACGACCTGTGGTGAGTGGTGGCATATAAATAGAAACATCAATAAATAAATAGAAATAAACCCTGCCAGAGGTGTTCTGAGGGGGGCATTTCGGCTGTCATGGAAAGGTTGAGAGCGAAATTATCCTAGTATAAAAGGACAGGATCCACAGGAAAAGACAGAACAGCAGGGGAAAGGATGGAGGTAAAACCAGGAGACCAAGGTGAGTCCAAGGAGCCAGACCGGGGCGTCAGGGGACAAAGGTTCAACCCAGGTTCAACCCAGGTGGATGACCGGTTTCTCGGGAGACCTTGGGTCACCCCAGCCTGTCTGAATCCCCCTCTCCCCTCCCGTCACCTTTCCCCCCTCCTCCAATTAAATCATCCCGCTTAATTACAATAAAAGGCCAACTGTTTCTCCAGCTCAACGTAATTAATATTTGCTGGGCCCAGGATCGCAAAATTGGCGTTGCCTGCAGCCAGGGAGCTGGGGAAAGGATTTGGCTGTATTAGCAGGGAAGGAGGCAGCTGTCTCGCTTACTGATACCAGGGCGGGAGGGAGGGCAGGATTAAAAAGGAGCGCCTGGCATCAGACTCGGAGGGGTCGTGCGGAAGAGGAGGGGAAACGATCCGCCCCAGAGACGTCCTAATCACGGGGCCTAATTGCCAACGTCCCGTCTTCCTTGCTTTAAGAAGACCTTTGGCGAAAGGGGTAAAATGGCGATTTCACCTGCCGCTCCCGGATGCTGCTGCTTCAATCCTTTCGTTAGGAAGAAACCAAGGAAGAATAACCAGGGTAAACGTTTCAGCCGGAGAGCAAGACGTTTAGATGGAGCGGTCAGACGGATGCCAAGTGGAGCCAAGCGGAGATAAAACGTTTGGGGTTGACTAAATCAGCAAGACGGCTTTAAGAGCGGCTGCACTGGCCGGTCCCTCCGTTAATCTGAGACTTGCCAGCGAGGGTTGCCAACCTCCAGGTCACAAAGCTCTCCTCGGTTTAGAATCCTAGAATCATAGAACCATAGAGTTGGAAGGGGCCAGACAGGCCATCTAGTCCAACCCCCTGCTCAACGCAGGATCAGCCCAAAGCATCCTAAAGCATCCAAGAAAAGTGTGCATCCAACCTTTGCTTGAAGACTGCCAGTGAGGGGGAGCTCACCACCTCCTTCGGCAGCCTATTCCACTGCTGAACAGACCTCCAGGGGGCAGAGTACGTGGCTGCTTTGGAAGGCGGCTCCCTTCCCTTCCCCAAAACCCACCCCCTTCAGGATTCACCCCCAAAATCTCTATGTATTTCTCAGCTCACAGCTGGTGACTATGTTGCCAGCTCCGAGTTCAGGAATTCATGGAGATTTGGGGACAGAGATGGAGGATGCCCAGGGTTGGGGAAAGAACAATGCAAGAAGCATGAAGGAAAACAACTGCAGGGCCCCTCAAAGGCAAAGCACCCCACCACCCCCTCCCTCCCTCCCTCGCTATCAGAGAGAAGGCAATGAGTTCTGCTTGTTTGGAATGCCAATCAATTTTCCAATGTTGATAATGTTTTAATTATTGTTTTATTATGATAAGTTGTGGGCTGGCCTGGGCCCTCAGGGAAGGCCGGCATAGAAATGTGGAGATAAATATAAATAAATAAATCTGTTCCACTTAATATTTCTGGTAAAGGCTAGGAGGAGGAGCTGGTCTCATGGCTTAAGTGCCACTCAGCGCTTGACACCCACTCAGGTCAGCTGTCCCGCCTCTGAGTGCTTCCTCCTCCAACCGGCTTGCCTGTCTGTCCAGCAGCCGGCCAATCACCTTCCGTCCCTACCCCCGACCACCCCCACCTCCTTCTACTTCTCTCCAAGCTGGTGAGTTCCCTGCCTGGTTCCAGGGGGAGGGAGAGGCCATCTGCAGAGTTCTTCCACCTCCCTCCAATCTAGCTCCCCTTGCATTCCTGAATGCAACAGGCTTTGTCCCTAGTAAAAACATAAACTTTGCCCTCCAAAGCAGTCATTTTCCCTGGGTTTCTGATCTCCGTAAACTGTCCTAATGAGAATCTTCATGATTTTATTGCATGAAACATGCGAAAGACTGTAAGGTAGGTGAAATGCAGGCTTTACTGGTTCTTTTAGATTTGGGATTCCCAGTGGCATTCCTACACTTACACACTTTTGGAGTGTTACAATGCTGTGTTGGTGCTTTTAAAGCACTTTTCTCATATTGTATGAACTCTTACTTCGTTGTGTGGTATCTTTGTTGTTAGGTGCGAAGTCGTGCCTGACCCATTGCGACCCCATGGACAATGATCCTCCAGGCCTTCCTGTCCTCTACCATGCCCGGGAGTCCATTTAAGTTTGCACCAACTGCTTCAGTGACTCCATCCATCCACCTCATTCTCTGTCGTCCCCTTCTTCTTTTGCCCTCAATTGCTCCCAGCATTAGGCTCTTCTCCAGGGAGCCCTTCCTTCTCATGAGGTGGCCAAAGTATTTGAGCTTCATCTTCAGGATCTGGCCTTCTAAGAAGCAGTCAGGGCTGATCTCCTCCAGGACTGACCGGTTTGTTCGCCTTGCAGTCCAAGGGACTCGCAAGAGTCTTCTCCAGCACCAGAGTTCAAAAGCCTCAATTCTTTGACGCTCGGCCTTCCTTATGGTCCAACTTTCGCAGCCATACATTGCAACTGGGAAGACCATAGCCTTGACTTGACGCACTTTTGTTGTGTGGTTTCTACACGGTGGGTTTTCTCCTTTTGTATAACTGCGACACATGGGGTACCCCTTTTTGTATTTTTGGCTCTCACCTGGAGGTTAGCAGGCCTACGGGACAGCAATTGGAGGAACTGCCGGCTCAAGGGAGCCTGTAGTGTGGTCTGTACAAATCAGGAATGTGAAAGCCGTATGCCTCATGTTATGAAATATACACAGCAATTCCATATCTGCCACCACTCCCATTTCCCATTTCTCCTCTTAGCATCATCCTCCGCCCCCGGATGGTTAATACGATTCCCTCGACATGCCGTCTCCTCCCAGCGTCGGCGCCTTTGTGGGTGCACCAGACATAATCCCATGTCCCATCGCTGCCATATCGCGCCGTCGCATACTGGGATGTCACAGGGGATTATGACTTCACCCAGGGTAAGGAGGGAGAATTCTGGAGTCACAATAATCCTTGGGCCTCTTCCTATGAAAGACATCAAGGTGAACTGTAGAAATGTTAATGAGGCCGGCACATAAGGTTTCTTTTTTTTCCAAGCAAAGGAAACTGAGGCAGTGTAAACCTGGTGGTTTACCTCTTTCTTTCTTTCTTTCTTTCTTTCTTTCTTTCTTTCTTTCTTTCTTTCTTTCTTTCTTTCTTTCTTTCTTTCTTTCTTTCTTTCTTTCTTTCTTCCTTCCTTCCTTCCTTCCTTCCTTCCTTCCTTCCTTCCTTCCTTCCTTCCTTCCTTCCTTTCTTTCTTTCTTTCTTTGTCTCCCTCTCTCTCTCTCTCTCTCTCTCTGTCTCTCTCTCTCCCTCCCTCCCTCCCTCCCTCCCTTCCTTCTCCACTTCACTCCACACACCTACCTACCTACCTACCTACCTTCCTTCCTTCCTTCCTTCCTTCCTTCCTTCCTTCCTTCCTTCCATCCATCCCTCCATCCCTCCCTCCCTCCCTCCCTCTCTCTTGCTGGTTGGTTGGCTGGCCGGCTATCATTTATCTGGCAATCTATCTGCTATCGTGCACTAAACATTTCCCGGTTTATAAACAATTGGGAGTCCGAATTTCCTGCCTTCAGCACTAGACTATTTGCTTGCCTGCCTGCCTGGCTATCATCTATCTTTCTACTATCATACACTAAACGTGTCCCTGGTTATTTGTTTATAATTTTTATGTTTTATTTATTGTATAATTCAGTTTATACCCCACTGCTCCCGTAATCGACCCGTGACGGCTAACGAAACCTACAGGGCAGAAATGGGACCGGAACAGGAGTCAGGTCTTGTCTGAGAACATCTGGCAAGGAAAGCTACGCCCCCAAAGCCGCTACCCTGCCCTACGGACAACTCCTGACCCACGACCTGCTGCAGAACAGAGGTGTACCAAGCTTATTTGGTACCTGGGGCAAGCGGATACGCCCAATACATCTCCTCCATCCTCCTGTCCTGTGTGTCTCTTCTGCCCACCCTGCACATCTCCTCTGCCAGGCAGCCTGCTCTGCTCATGCATCTCCTCTGCTGACTGGTCAGCCCAGGCAATGCATCCCCCCTTGTCCTGCACATCTAATCCACTTACCCCCTGCATATCCTCCAGCCCTCCTCCTTTGCACCCACCCCATGGATCGCCTCCCATCCACCCTACACATCTCACCAGCCTGCCCACCCCACATTTCTCTGTCTCCTTCACTGGCCTGCCCATACATCCCATGCCTCTCCTATGCCAACCCACCACCGAGGAAGGGCCACCAGCTGGCCTACTTTGCAGGGTCCTCCTGTGTCCCCCTCAACCAGTGCTTAGGTCCCCGTACCTTGGATACATGCACCTCTCCTGTCTTTCTCTCTCTTGGGGAGTTGGGGAAGAAATCTGGACCGTAGTTTGGACTCTGAAAGGGGTCTTATGAAACCAGTTGGGTAGTCAAGATTAAAGATGGCTCCCATGTGTTAAAAGCAACAACAACAGTGGTGCTCCATGGACTCCTTCACATCCCTGTTTCGTTCCTGGTCCTTTTAACTGAAGATGTTGGGGGCCAAAGCATATCCCCTGCAAAGCACATGTTCATGGCTATGTCTGTAGGCCTGCTGAGGACTGAGCTTACAATGTAATTGACTGATGTATGGCTAGATTCCTTTTGCTGGAGTCAGTCAGTTTAAACCAAAACTGACCAATAGTGTGCACTGGAGGGGGGGGGGAGATCCATTGTTTGCTTGTATATATATGTGGGTTTTTTTTGTTGGTTCAGTTCAGGGCCATTCCGCACATCAGAAAAAATAGTGTTATTCCAGCACCATGACGTAACTCTATAAAAAATTCTGCATTTCACACCTCCCTCTGCTGCCTTCTCATGCTTCTAATCACTCCACATGCTTGCTTGAAATGGCGGAGGAGAGGAACACGGTATACACACAACTCTACTCTACCTGTCAATCAATCCAGGCAGCCAATGACCTTTCTCCATGGTTTAAAGGGGCCGCGATGCAAAGATTTCTTTTTAAAGTAAAACTTCTCCGTTGGTATGCCTATGCATCTAAGCATAGGTGCATAGTGCTTATTTTACTGCAACCCCCTTTGGATTTATGTGCTTTGAAGCTTTAAGTAATCTTGATCCCAATTTATTTGGGGGGGGCGGGGTTAGAGAGGCATGCTTTGTGTGTTAACTGGTGGGGATTTTTCCCCCTCTTCCTGGAGGATTTAACACCTATTCGTTGCTCCAGGCAGTTTTGTTTAAAAAAGAAGAAGAAGGGAGAGGGAGGCGGGTGCAAGGGCGGGCACTGGAGGCAGAGATAGTGCTACTTCAGCTCCACACATTTCCTTCACGTGTAGCTTGCTGGTTGCTCTTCTTTGCTTGCGCTACATATTTTGGGGAATCCACTTTTTGTGATTCCCCAAGTGATGATTTAAAATGGAGGATGTTGCTTGAGGTTTGCTGCTGGGACGCTGGATGTTGACAACGTCATGCAAAACACCCCCCAAAATGGCATCAGCGAGAGGTAAGCATTTTGCAATATTTCCTGGGTGCGGAATGGCCCTCAGTATTTCTTGGACCATGTTGGGTTCCTAATAAAGAGCTCAAATCACTCCCATGGTCCGTATCCACCTCTGCACCCACGGATTTAGCATCCACGCTAGAACCATGACCTGCTTTCTTAAAGCAGTGAGCTCCCGAAAGCTCCTCCCCCGCCACAAATATTGTTAGTCTTTAAGGTGCTGCTGGAATCTTGCTCTCTTCCACCGTTGCAAGCAAACTAACACGGCGCCCCGCCTTGATCTAACTCAGTATAAGGTAAAGCCATATGTATAACTTGATCCGGGAATGAATTTAACTGAGCCTACACCCAGAAGACATGCTAAATTGTGCTTTAGAAACCACAGCTTGCTTTAATCCCTGCTAGATGTGTGCTATTTGAATACAGATGACACCACCAACAGGTTTGTTCATAGGCACCGAACCGAATAATGGCTTGAGAACCGGCGTAGCATAGCAGCTGTGAACGTGAACCAGAAACAGCCCGGTTTAAATTCCCCCTCAGCGATGCATTTGCTAAGTGGCTTTCGGCCCCATAAGGACAATATTACTGACCTATTTTACAGCAGTTGTCAGGATTACTGAGATAATGTGTGTGAAGACCTATATAAATGCTAAATATTATTTACTCTGAGATTCTCCACACTATTATGGCCGGCTGGTGTGCCGCTGAATTTTGTTTAGCCAGGGAGCCAACTTGTAGCATCCGATTTGAAAGCGCTGTGGAATCTGCTAGAGCAGGGGTCCCCAAAACGGTGCCCATGGGTACTATGAAGCTCACAGGCACCTTTCTTGGAAAGTGAACATGGAAAATGCCAGAGGTGCTATTAGAGTTATGCATAACCTCATTCCCTGACATTTTGCAGTTGGCTCTGCCTCTTTGGACAGCTGTTTTGTGGCTGCTGCCACCACCTTCTGTCAGAATTCCTCAGGTGTTCACAGGCTGAAAAATGATAGGGGGACCGAAGCTAGGAGTCCCGCTGGACATTACACTGCCTTGCCTCAAAATTTGCCTCAGATTTTCTTCTTAAAGCCTAGCAATGAAACAGTGAAGGAACAAAACAGGTCATTCTGGGGATCTGTTGTTAATTTCCTACATAGTGCAGGGGGTTGGACTAGATGACCCATAAGGTCCCTTCCAACTCTATTATTTATGATTCTATAGGGTTGCCAGCTCTGGGTTGGGAGATACCTGGAGATTTGGGGCATTAAGCTTGGAGAAGGGGGAGGGCCTCAGCCTGCTGAAATGCTCTAGAGCAGTGGTGGCCAAACTGAGGTGAACGAGGAAAAGGGCATTCCCAAATGACTAAAAAACCTGATTGCACACATATCTCCACTGGGCAGCCCTGAATTAGACCCTGTTAGACGCCGCTTGGAAAGAGGAAATCCATTTTTTTTTTAATTCCTTAGATGCGGGGAAGTGAGGGGGCAATCCGGGACGGTGCCTGAAGAAGCAAATTGTAGTAAGGAAATGGACAAAAACAGTGACCTTTAAAAAATGCCAATTGCTATCGCAAATGCAGAAACAGCCCATGAGAAGCATTCCATTTAGTATCCCCATTTCGTACGCTAACACCTCTGGAAGTAGCGCAGCCAGATGGGAACTCCTGAGTGAGAAGCAGGGATGCCAACTTTCAGGAGGGACCTGGGGATCTCCCAGACCTACAGAGATCAGTTCCTCTGGAGAAAATGGAGGCTGGGAGGGGGGCTCTATGTGCCCAGTGAGGTCCCTGTCCTCCGTAGGCTTCACTCCCAAATCTCTGGTAACTACCTCCAGGTGGAGACTGGAGATCCTCCACTTTTACAAACTTTAAGGATTTGCCGGGCCCGTAGCACCAGAGCTGGTTTACGGAATCGCAGGGCCCTAGCAGAGTACAATTGCGACGTTAACAGTGGAAAGGGTGTCACTCTGAATGTCCTTGAAGTGGAAGAAGGGGAGAAGGGAGAGGAGAGAGGCTATGATCCTGATCCATGAGGGGGAAGGCACCACACGGGGCCCCTGGAAGCACGGGGCCCTTAGCATGTGCTACATGAATAAACCGGCCCTGATTACAACTGATCTCTGGGCGCAAATTTACCACTTTGGAAAGTTCAATCAGTGGCTTTATACCCCACTGAAGTCCCTCTCCTCCCCAAATCCCACCCTCTTCAGGCTCCTCACCCCCAAAATCTCAAAGTTTTCCCAACCCAGGGCTGGCATCCCTACCTACCCTCCCCCCAACCCCTGGGGGCCTGGCCACCATCGTGAGAAATAAACTGACCCCCAGCATAATTCTTTGCCCAGTGACCGCTTGCTTTCCCTTTTCAAAGTTCTCGCATTCATATCTCATCCCAATAGTCTTGCAATCGAATTCACAAAGGGCAGAATGCGTGTGAGAAGAGCATGATGCTCATTACGGCAGCGGGCCAGCAGGCCGGGAAGCCAGCTCCTGGTGAAGCGTGGAAGCGCCCTGGTGCTGTTGACAGGCTGCACAGCTGGATCCCCTCTTTTCAAGCAGCTTGATTCAGCAGGTGGAAATGGCCGGCAGGAAAGACAGTCGCCGGGCTCCACCTATTGAGGGCAAAGAAATGAGCAGCGTTAGGGGAATTCATCTTTTGTGTCAAGGGTTCTCCTGTATTTTCGAGGGCTTTTTGAATTCTGACCCAACGGGGTGGGCACAGCTGCAAACAACTGCCGTGGGATGCAATGTAGGGCTGCCAACCTCTAGGTGCTGGCTGGAGATCTCCTGGAATCACAACGGATCCGGAGAGCCAGCTTGGTGTAGTGGTTAAGAGCGGTGGCTTCTCATCTGGAGAGCCGGATTGGATTCCCCGCTCCTGGATTCCCCAGCCTTCTTCTTCCAGGGAATAGAGATCAGTCCCCCTAGAGAGAGGCTGTTTTGGAAGGTGGACTCAGAGGCATTTGACCCCAATTTTTGCCCTTGGAGTACTTTGGCTCCCAATGCAGAGCCCAGGGGATCCTTTTTGGCTCGGAAACCAGTGAGCGGGTTGACGCTCCTCCGCGACTCATTTGCGTGCAACAGTTCTTTGACTTGTTACACTTCACTTATCCCCGGGAACGGAGGAGATCTCTTTGGCAGAATCGTTTTGATGGGCACGATTTCATTAAAATGCTAATTTGATTGCATCTAACACAGAGAAAGACCACTGAGGTTAGCCCAGGGCTAATTAATTCTCTAAAGCTGCCATTAAAATCTTTTAATAGTCATTGTCTATTTCATGTTTCAGGAGCCTGAGTAATTTCTCCCCGCTCCCCAAGCTCCGCCATGCAGCCCCTTGAGTGGAACTATTTATAGGCATGCCCTGTTCTAAGAGAATCACACCAGGGCTGCAGTTAATGAGGACCTCTGTAGTTTCATCATTTGGCTTAAAAGCGTCTGTTCCACACGCCATTTACTTGTGAGGTTTTTTTAAAAAGAAGAAAGTTTGCTCTAGGTCTCCGCGTGATCGGCACCAAGTCACTCAGATGCTGTATCCAAAGCCCTGCTCTTTATTTCCCCGGTGTGTACTGCCTGCCCTTCTTAAATGAACCAAAACTTATTTTCGCAGCAGGATACAATGAGGGTGGCCAACTCCAGGTTGGGGGATTCTTGAGGATTTGGAGGGGACACCTGGGGAGAGAACTCAGCATGGATGCAATGCTATAGAGCCCAACTCCCAAAGCCGTCCATCCGTCTGTCCGTCCCCTTCCTTCCTTCCTTCCTTCCTTCCTTCCTTCCTTCCTTCCTTCCTTCCTTCCTTCCTTCCTTCCTTCCTTCCTTCCTTCCTTCCTTTTCCTTCCTTCCTTCCTTCCTTCCTTGTTTTTTTGTCCACTATCAATTTCCTTCCTTCCTTCCTTCCTGCCTTCAAGCAGGCAGTGTAATTGACCAATGCATGGCTAGATCACATCTCCGGGATCCAGTCAGTTTAAACCAAAACTGACCAATAGCGCACAATGGGAAGATCCATCGTTTGCTACTGTATATAACTTCCATCGTTATATTATTTTATTATATTGTTATACTGTTACATTCTGTTATATGGTTACAACCACTGTTATTAATTACTGTATGTTTTAACGAAGACTGTTTCATGTATCGTTGACTAGTTTTAATGTAAACCGCCCTGAGCCTTCGGGGAGGGCAGTATATAAATCTAAATAAATAAATAAATAAATAAATAAATAAATAAATAAATAAATAAATATAACTTGGGGGTTTTCAGGGGGTTCTCAGCTCTGTTTTGCCTCTAATGCCACCATGCTGAGCTCATAATAAAGAGCTAATTGAACTCCCAGTGCTCCTGGCTTCCTTCGAACCCATAAATTAAATCCTTCCTTCCTTGTTTGCTTCCTATGTATGGACTCAGCAATCTGGAGATCAGCTGTAATTAACTTCAGGCACCACCTAGAGGCTGGCAACTTTAGTGACAACTCTTATTTTGCAACAAAGCTAAGGGAGATTTTATGCAAAGTGTATCAGGATATGTGGTTAATATAGCAGAGTTTTGCCCAGTCATAGAAGTGTGATACTGGCTACAGTAAATAAAACCCCCAGGAATTATATTGCAAGAAAGGGAAACTAACATTTAAGTGGATTCAGTTCACATTCAAGTTGCTCTCAAAACGAAGGAGAATCTAAAGAGTACCTTCCCTATCACAAGTAGCTAGCTTGTCTAACATTGTGTGTGTGTAGGAGTTTGAGGGCATTTCTCTACAGGAGAGAACTGCAGAGAAATGTATCTCCACGGAAGGCCAATGTTCACTATTGTCCAGTGTACTATGATTTTAGTCATAGTAAGGGTTAGTCTTCCACAATATCCACTACCTGAGCCAGTGTGATTGTAATGATTAAGAATAGCTGAAAGACCCAGGTTCAGATCCACCCCATGTCATATAAGTTGACTGGAAGATCCCGCAGCCTTCCTTAGGGGTGACAACTGTGGGATGCAAAATACCTGAAGATTTTGGGAGTGCAACCTAACCTATCTCACAGGGCAAATTTTAGGTCCAGTGGCACCTTAAGTAGACCAACAAAGTTTCATTCAGGGTATAAAGTGTTGGCATCATTTTTAAATTTCTAGACTTCTGACTTGGTGCTAGAAATGTTCTCAATCATCAAACTGAATCATTCATTGATTAAGCAATAAGAATGTGAGAAGACAAAGATCTTTGTGGTATAAAAGAAGCATCTGCCAGAATCACCAAAAAGAAGCCCCCGAATTCCAAAATGCAACCAGTATTTGTACATATATTCATAGTATTATTTCCCTAAAATCTTCCCAACCTCCTCCTAAGCGTATACACTTATTTCCTCTTTGTCCTGACAAACCAATTAAAATATATTTTATCACCTAACTCAAGAATGTGTTAGTAGGACGTTGCTAGTGGGACGTTACTCATGATGTTTCTTCTATTATACAAATTAATTCTAAAAACCTGGCTTGCCATCTCCAGCCCTGGAGGTCAGCATCTCTTAATATATTTCTTATATTAATGTAAGAAACTAAACAATTAACACAAATAGCAGCTATCTACTTTTGCTATTCACTGTTGAACATACAGGGCATTTTCCTACTATATAAATTAATTCTAAACACCTGGCTTGCCATCTCCAGCCCTGGAGGTTAGCATCTCTTAATATATTTGTATTGTTGTTGTTATGTGCGAAGTCGTGTCCGACCCATCGCGACCCCATGGACAATGATCCTCCAGGCCTTCCTGTCCTCTATCATTCCCTGGAGTCCTTTTAAGTTTGCACCTACTGCTTCAGTGACTCCATCCAGCCACCTCATTCTCTGTCGTCCCCTTCTTCTTTTGCCCTCGATCGCTCCCAGCATTAGGCTCTTCTCCAGGGAGTCCTTCCTTCTCATGAGGTGGCCAAAGTATTTGAGTTTCATCTTCAGGATCTGGCCTTCTAAAGAGCAGTCAGGGCTGATCTCCTCTAGGACTGACCGGTTTGTTCGCCTTGCAGTCCAAGGGACTCGCAAGAGTCTTCTCCAGCACCAGAGTTCAAAAGCCTCAATTCTTTGACGCTCGGCCTTCCTTATGGTCCAACTTTCGCAGCCATACATTGCAACTGGGAATACCATAGCTTTGACTAAACGCACTTTTGTTGGTAGGGTGATGTCTCTGCTTTTTAGGATGCTGTCTAGATTTGCCATAGCTTTCCTCCCTAGGAGCAAGCGTCTTTTAATTTCTTTGCTGCAGTCCCCATCTGCAGTGATCTTGGAGCCGAGGAAAATAAAATCTGTCACTATCTCCATTTCTTCCCCATCTATTTGCCCGGAATTGAGAGGGCCGGCTGCCATGATCTTTGTTTTCTTGATGTTGAGTTTCAAGCCAACTTTTGCACTCTCCTCCTTCACCCGCATCAACAGGCTCTTTAGCTCCTCTTCACTTTCTGCCATTAGAGTGGTATCATCTGCATATCTGAGGTTGTTGATATTTCTCCCTGCAATCTTGATCCCAATTTGTGACTCCTCTAATCCCGCCTTTCTCATGATGTGCTCCGCATACAAGTTAAATAGGCAAGGCGACAGTATACAGCCTTGCCGAACTCCTTTCTCAATTTTGAACCAATCCGTGATTCCATGTTCAGTTCTCACTGTTGCTTCTTGACCTGCATATAAATTTCTCAAGAGACAAATAAGATGCTCTGGTATTCCCATCTCTTTAAGAACTTGCCACAATTTGTTGTGCTCCACACAATCAAAGGCTTTAGCATAGTCAATGAAGCAGAAGTAGATGTTCTTCTGGAACTCCCTAGCTTTTTCCATGATCCAGCGTATGTTGGCAATTTGATCTCTAGTTCCTCTACCTCTTCGAAATCCTGCCTGTACTTCTGGAAGTTCTCGGTCCACATATTGCTGGAGCCTAGCTTGTAGGATTTTGAGCATAACTTTGCTAGCATGAGAAATGAGTGCAATGGTGCGGTAGTTTGAACATTCTTTGGCATTGCCCTTCTTTGGGATTGGAATGTAAACTGACCTTTTCCAATCCTGTGGCCATTGCTGAGTTTTCCAAATTTGCTGGCATATTGAGTGTAGCACTTTTACTGCATCGTCCTTTAAGATTTTGAATAGTTCAACTGGAATGCTGTCACCACCACTAGCTTTATTGTTGCTCAGACTTCCTAAGGCCCATTTGACTTCACATTCCAGGATGTCTGGCTCCAGGTCAGTAACTACCCCACTGTGGTCATCAGGGATGTAAAGCTCGCTCTTGTATAGTTCTTCTGTATAATTTTGCCACCTTTGCTTAATCTCTTCTGCTTCTGTGAGGTCCCTACCATTTTGGTCCCTTATCATACCCATCTTTGCATGAAACGTTCTCTTCATATCTCCAATTTTCTTGAAAAGATCTCTGGTCCTCCCCATTCTATTGTTTTCTTCTATTTGTTTGCACTGTTCATTTAAGAAGGCATTCTTATCTCTTCTAGCTTTTCTCTGGAATTCTGCATTCAATTGGGTGTATCTTTCTCTTTCTCCCTTGCCTTTCACTTCCCTTCTCTCCTTAGCTATTTGTAAAGCTTCCTCAGACAGCCATTTTGATTTCTTGCATTTCTTTTTCTTTGGGATGGTTTTAGTTGCTACCTCTTGTACAATGTCGCGAACTTCCGTCCATAGTTCTTCAGGCACTCTGTCTATCAGATCTAATTCCTTAAATCTGTTTGTCACCTCTACTGTATATTCGTCGGGGATATGATTTAGTTCGTACCTGAGTGGCCTAGTGCTTTTCCCTACTTTCTTCAATTTAAGCCTAAATTTTGCAACAAGAAGCTCATGATCTGAACCACAATCAGCTCCTGTTCTTGTTTTTATTGCCTGTATAGAACTTTTCCATCTTTGGCTGCAGAGTACATAGTCAATCTGATTTCTGTGTTGACCGTCTGGTGATGTCCATGTGTAGAGTCGTCTCTTGGGTTGTTGGAAAAGAGTGTTTGCTATGACCATTGTATTCTCTTGACAAAATTCTACCAGCCTGTGCCCTGCTTCATTTTGTACTCCAAGGCCAAACTTGCCTGTTATCCCAGTTATCTTTTGGCTTCCTACTTTAGCATTCCAATCCCCCATGATGATAAGCACATCATTTTTTGGCGTTGCTTCTATAAGGTGTTGTAGGGCTTCATAGAACTGATCAACTTCATCCTCTTCAGCAGCAGTGGTTGGGGCATAGACCTGGATCACTGTGATGTTGAATGGTTTGCCTTGGATTCGAACTGAGATCATTCTGTCATTTTGGGGATTGTATCCCAAGACTGCTTTTCCTACTCTCTTATTGATTATGAAGGCTACTCCATTTCTTCTGCGAGATTCTTGTCCACAGTAGTATACCTGATGGTCATCTGAATTAAATTCACCCATTCCTGTCCATTTTAGTTCACTGATTCCTAAAATGTCGATGTTCAGTCTTCTCATTTCTTGTTTAACCACGTCCAGCTTGCCTTGATTCATGGATCTGACGTTCCAGGTTCCTATGGAATAAAAATCTTTACAGCATCGGACTGTCTTTTCGCCACCAGTTACTTCCACAACTGAGCGTCCTTTCGGCTTTGGCCCAGCTGCTTCATTCATTCTGGCGCTACTCGTACTAGCCGTCTGCTCATCCCCAGTAGCATATTGGACACCTTCCGACCTGAGGGGCTCATCTTCCGGCGTCATATCGTTATGCCTATTGGAACTGTCCATAGAGTTTTCATGGCAAAGATACTGGAGTGGTTTGCCATTGCCTTCTCCAGTGGATCACCTTTTGTCAGAGCTCTCAGCTATGACCTGTCCGTCTTGGGTGGCCCTGCACGGCATAGCTCATAGCTTCACTGAACTACGCAAGCCCCCTTGCCACAACAAGGCAGCGATCCTTGAAGGGGGTATATTTGTATTAATATAAGCCATTCCTACATTAGCTTGTGTTCACACACATGAAAGCTTTTGCCCAGATTTAAACTATTTAAACTTGGTCTTTACACGTGCCCCTGGACTCAATCATCGGTGTGTTGCTTCAAACCAAGAGGGCTGCCTTCCTGAATCTACCTCACAGGGTTGTTGTGAGGATAAAACAAGGAGAATGATGTAAGCTGCTGAGTCCCCGTTGGGGAAAGCGGAGAGGTAAATAAGAATTAAATTAATTTTGGGGTAGCTGGAAGGAAATGCAAGGGGGATTTATGTTTGTTAAAACGCTTAGGGAGTAATTTGTGTGTTCCACGGGACAAGCGTGACTGACAGAAACCCAGGTTATTTTGGGAACACAAAAAAGGAGAGACTCGTCGAAGTTGTTCACTATTATAATGCCAAATAAACCAACGAAGCGACCAGATTGCGATGTGATGTCTACATATGAAGTCTAAGGGAAGGGCGCGTTTTCCCGCCTTTTCCCTCGCCTCAGCGGGCAACATCACGTGAGGGGCCAGGGCGGCGAGACGAAGGCGCCCTCGCGCTCTACCGTTACGCCAGGGCGGCGCGCGGTAGCCCCGCCCACCCGCACCAACGTCTCGTCCAAACCACGCCCCCAACGCGGTCTCTGTCCGAGAGAAAGAGACGCTTTTGCCAGAAACCACTTCCGGTCTACAACGGAAATGCCCCTTCCCCTCCAACCGCAATGCAAACAATAACCGCGCTTTCAAGCGGGAAGGCGCAGGGGTGCCTGTGGCCGCTGAAACTCCACCGTGGGGTTCCTAACTCTATGCTGCTCTGCCGGAAGTCGTGCGCCACTCTAGCCTTCCCGTGTCGTCTGCCTCCTTGGGGCCGGAAGTGGCCGGAGGAAGCGTGCAGAGTGGAGAGATCAGCGGGTGCTCGGAGGCCGGCGGCGGCGGGGAAGGGGCCGCTTTGCGTACGTGACGCTCAGGGGGAAGAGCTCGGAGGGTGGGGGCGATATGGGGGGCCAGTGGGCGCCTTCAGGGCTTGGGTGGGAGGGAGGAGGGGAGGAATGACCAAGTTCGAGTCCAGCCAAGTTTAATTCTGGATAGACGTGTCTGTGTGCACGCACGTTCCTTCAGATAGATTCAGGTGGGCTGAAGCACCAGGACAAACGTCGAGTCCAGGGGCACCTTTAAGGCCAGCGAAGTTTAATTCTGAACGGAATCTTCTGTGTGCATTCATGCTCCTTCAAGTAGATGAAGCCAGTTTGGTGTAGTGGGTAGGAGTGCGGACTTCTAATCTGGCATGCCGGATTCGATTCTGCACTCCCCCACATGCAGCCAGCTGGGTGACCTTGGGCTCCCCACGGCACTGATAAAACTGTTCTGACAGAACAGTTCTCTCAGGGCTCTCTCAGCCTCACCCACCCCACAGGGTGTCTGTTGTGGGGAGAGGAAAGGGAAGGCGACTGTAAGCCGCTTTGAGCCTCCTTCGGGTAGGGGAAAGCGGCATCTAAGAACCAACTCTTCTCCTTCTTCAGTAACATCAGGGCTCTCTCAGCCTCACCCACCCCACAGAGTGTCTGTTGTGGGGAGAGGAAAGGGAAGGCGAACTTAAGCCACTTTGAGACTCCTTTGGGTAGAGAAAAGCGGCATATAAGAATCAACTCTTCTTCTTCTAGATTCAGCTGGGCTGAAGCTGCAAAACAAAGTTTGAGTCCAGGGGCACTTTTAAGGCCTGCAAAGTTTAATTCTGGGTACAAGCTCCTGTATGCAGGCATGCTCCTTCAGGTAGATTCAGGTGGGTAGCCATGTTGGTCTGAAGCTGCAGAATGATGTTTGAGTCTGGTGTCCTTTCATTGTGCTTTTCCCCCTTATACATTGCACAGCATTAACAATGACCAACACTTTGGAAGACAAGGGTCAAGAGAAGCAGCAATTGGCCCTGATGAGTGACGTAATGGACCATGCTGAAGGAGAAGGAGTGGAGAACAAGGAAGAAGAAGGTGGTGTGGAGATGGACCTTACTAGCCAAGGTGTCACCAGAAATGTCGTGCCTGGCATAATCTACCTTGGTCACATCCCTCCCCGTTTCAGGCCCCGGCATGTCCGCAACCTCCTGAGTGGCTACGGTGAGGTGGGACGAATTTTCTTGCAGCCTGAAGGTGAGTGTGTGTTCCTTAAGGGATGGAACTGGCTTGCTGTCTAGGCCAGTATAGAAGTCAAATAAATGAATAGATGGACAGACAGAGGGAGGGGGGTAGTGTAGTGAATCTTATGCCAACAGGAGCCAGATGGGATCAATACTGCAGTGCAGTTCTACAACATGGTGCCCCTGGCCTCCATGGCATCCTCTGACAACCTTTCTGGCACCCATCACATGTTTTTAGGAAGAGGGTGAGGCTAGGGAGGGCATTTGCCCAGCAAGGTTTCTGAGTGGATATTGGAGATTTGATTTGAAGTGAGACCTCCAGAACTGCACACAGTAAGTACTCAAGGTGCAGTCTGACCAATGCGATATACAGTGGGATTATGGCGTCTTGCAATTTTGATGTACATTTTCTTAAAATGAGCTGCTTGTGTAGCTGCCCAGATCATGGCCCAGCTTAGTTTTTGCCCTTGAATCGTTGCCAAGATTTCTTTCCATGTCCTTCAGAGCGATTTATACGGAAGAAAAAGAAGAAAGCTGGAACCAACGCCAAGAACTTCACGGAAGGCTGGGTGGAATTCCGGGACAAGCGTGTGGCGAAGCTGGTTGCTGCCAGCCTGCACAACACGCCGATGGGAGTGCGTAAAAGGAGCCGGTTCCATCATGACCTGTGGAATATGAAGGTGGGCCTGCTGGAGGAAGTCAGGTTTTCCTGCTGTGCTTCTTAGATGCCTAAGCGGTAGAGAGGAAGGGGGACAGATGGGGCCCTCCCAGCCATGCTGCTCAAATCTTTCATCCCCAGCTGAACTGTTTTGGTAAGCTGTTTGGAATTGGGCAGGCACCTCATGGCATTTCTTGTACTGTATCTCTACAGTGAGGGTATGTTACAATTAAGAACAGAAGAGAAGCCATGTTGGATCAGGCCAATGGCCCAGCCAGTCCAACACTGGAGGTTTGGGCAGTCATGAATTCATAGGGCCACCCAAGTCAGAAGCATGTTGTAGGCTTGTAACACATGCTAAGACACTGAAAAGGGAATACAGATCTCTGTGCCTTTAATGTGTTTAGACCAGGAGTGGCCACATGCTGGCAGAGGCTCATGGAAATTGTAGTCCAGGGACATTTGGAGAGCCACAGTTTGGCCACTTCTGTGTTAGATCATGCACTCATTGACTGCTAATCTGCTCTTGAAAGGATCTTTCAAAAGGCACAAAAATTCCCTGGCTCTATTTCTATTTCTCAGGTCCAAGAAAAGAGGAAACAAGGATTGGTATACTGAGAGCCTCTTGTGGCGCCTCTTGTGGCGCAGAGTGATAAGGCAGCCGCCTGAAAACTTTGCCCATGAGGCTGGGAGTTCAATCCCAGCAGCCGGCTCAAGGTTGACTCAGCCTTCCATCCTTCCGAGGTCGGTAAAATGAGTACCCAGCTTGCTGGGGGGTAAACGGTAATGACTGGGGAAGGCACTGGCAAACCACCCCGTATTGAGTCTGCCATGAAAACGCTAGAGGGCGTCACCCCAAGGGTCAGACATGACTCGGTGCTTGCACAGGGGATACCTTTACCTTTACCTATACTGAGAGCCAGTAGGGTTACAAGTGGCAGCTTCTAGTCTGGCGAGCCAGGTTTGATTTCCCGCTCCTCCACATGCAGCCAGCTGGGTGACCTTGGGCTCACAGTCCTGATAGTGCTGTTCTGACTAAGCAGTAATATCAGGGCTCTCTCAGTCTTAACCTACTTCACAGGGTGTCTGTTGTGAGGAGAGGAAAGGGAAGGCAATTGGGAGCTACTTTGAGACTCCTTCGGGCAGTAAAAAGCGGAGTGTAAAAACCAACTCTTCTTTCTCGATGTCTGATAAGGTATTAACACCCTTTCCCTTTTGATCCCCAGTATCTGCACCGCTTCAAGTGGACGCACCTGAGTGAGCGGCTGGCGTACGAGCGCCAGGTGCAGCAGCAGCGCATGCGCGCCGAGGTCTCGCAGGCCAAACGCGAGACGAATTTCTACCTGCAGAACGTGGAGAAGAGCAAACACTTTTCCAAGAAGGACAGACAGGGACAGCAAGAGGACAAGAGCTGGGGCTTCGTGCAGCGTCAAACCGAGGAGGAAATCCAGACCAGCAAGGGGAACAAGCGTCTCCAGCAGCGGCTGGCCAGGGCTGCTGAGATCCAGGAGAAATCCCAGTCCAACCGCTCACTGCTAGCAAAGATCTTCAACACCAAGCAGTAGCTACTAGGCCTTCAAGAGTACAGAACTGGCTCGGGCTGCCAGTCTGATTGTGGACGTTCTCACACTTTGATACCAGATTCATGAAGTGTAGTTGTGAATTTCTTGCATTCTGCAGGGGGTTGGACTAGATGACCCTGGGATCCTTCCAACTCTATGATTCTATGATGTGGGACACAATCAGGCCCAGCAGAAAAACTCTGCTTATGTGGTCATATCTTACAGACATTCTGAGGACATAAAAAATGCTGCTTTTTCTGTGCTGTGCAGATTCCCTCTTTAGGATGCTGTGTGATTTTGCATGAGCAGCATAAAATCTTTCCCCTGGGGGGAACATAACTTTTTCACTTCTTCCTTTGGTCTGTGGGGTGGTGGGTGTTTGCCAGGTGGGGGAAGATCTGCTGACATTCTCTAGAATGCAGTTGCCAATATTATGTGTGAACTCTTCTCTTTCAAAGGTGTGTCCAGGTAAAAGAGCAGGTCTAGTTCTATTTTTCCCAAACTTTGTATAGTCTGAAATGTCAGAGTATTTCGGTCTCATAGCCTCCTATGCACCACTGATCCAGAGTGAGAAGCATCAAGTAAGAAACTTGGATTCTTCTGAAGTATGGCTTTAAGAAAACAGAACAGAGTTTGAGTCCAGGGGCACCTTTAAGACCAACAAAGTTTTATTCAAGGTTTATTTTGCAGCTTGTATACCACCCTGCCTCGTGGGGGGGAGGGGGTTCCCAACAGGTCACAACATAAAGCCAATAACAATAAACATCATTATTACTATTAAATAAAACCATAACAACAATAACAAGAAAGTGTGCCTGCACGTGAAAGCTCACTTCTTGGATAAAACTCTGTGGGTCTTAAAGGTGCTCCTGGACTCAGTCTTCGTTCTGCTGCTTCAGCCCAACACAGCTGCCCACCTGAACCTCTTAAGACAGTGGTCCCCAACCTTTCTGAGGCTGGGGACCAGTAGGGCATCGGGCCGTGCCCACGCATCGGGCCGCGCCCGTGGATCGGGCCTGATTCCTTCTTCCCGCCCTCCCGCAGTAAGAAGCTTCCCGGGCCGCAAGCTTGCAGCCTGGGAAGTTTTTTACTGCGGGGGGGGGGGGGCGTGGAGAGGGAGCCGCGGCCAGGTGCCATGGCCTTCACGGCCCGCAGGTTGGGGACCACTGTCTTAAGAAAATAAGATTTTGGCTAATATTTTAAACACTGCCTGGTCTACATTTTCCTGGGTTGAAAGGATAACTTTTTAAAAATCTGTTACGTTTGGGGTTGTTAAACATCTTAAGATGTTGTCCAAACCTTGTAATAAGCATGGAATCGTCAATAAAAATCAGTTGTCGCATTGGTGCTGGGGTGCTTTTGTCGCATTGGTGCTGTTATCCAGAAAGACTGGAAATCGAGCAAATTATGAATGATTTTAAAGTAGTTTCCAGTTTCACTGGTTGGATGAAGGCAGCGGCTGGCGTTAGTACAGTTGTCTTCACTGCTCAGCATTTGTCTTGTAGCCTGGGCACAGATTGAACATTGGTAGCTATTGTAAGCTAAAGGCTTGAGGATCAACAATCCATGTGAAACTGATGTTGGTTCTTGCAACCAAAGCATGGTGTGCCACAGTATGCAACCAACAGAGTGTGAGGACAGGTTAAAGATGCTCGGAAGTTCGGAACCTTTAAGCTTGGAGACGTTATTCAGGGTGACACGAGCAGGGGTAGTCAAACTGCGGCCCTCCAGCATTTGCTGGCAGGGGCTCATGGGAATTGTAGTCCATGGAAATCTGGAGGGCCGCAGTTTGACTACCCCTGCGAGGGAGGATTACAAAAGCATGCATGGGATAAAGAAGTACTTTTCTACCTTTCTCACGAGACAAACTTGTGGGCACTCTGCGGAATTAATGAGCAGCGGATTTAGAACAGATTAAAAACAGGAGTCCTTCACCCAAAGTTAACCATTTTCTTCAAGATGGCGCTCCTAAATCAGGTCCATTTCAGGACGGAGTTGGAAGAGCTCAAAAGAGTGTTAAGTAACTGATGATTAATGATTCATTGCCGTTGGATTTGGGGCACATTTCAAGCCTGAACATATTTTTTAGAAGTGAGAGCAGACCGCTGCCTCATCTAACCCAATGTTCTGCTTTTTCTCAGGAGATGAGATCTCTGTGTCTCTGCCTCCGTAGGAATCTGCTAGACAATCCAATGAGACAGTTTCATTGCCACCATCCTTGTGGGTGCTGTTCAGTGACCATATGCTATTCGGACAAGAGCATAGGTCCCTTTGTCCATAATCTTCACAGCAAGCTTTTAGCTTTGGGTTTGTATAATCCTTTCCCTCCAGGGAACGAAAGACCCATGTTGGTTTAGCAGCTGGAGATCGGAGCTAAATAGCAATTGTTTGTCATGTTTCAGGCATATATCTGCATGCAGAACAGCATCATTCAAGTCCACTAGCAGTGTAAAGATCCACAGGAGTTCCACGTTATAAGCTTTGGAGAATCAAAGCTCTCTTCATGAGGGACAGAAGAATCTTTCGTACCAAAACTGGTTGTCCAGTTGGGGAAGGGCTCAGGCGGCCACAGGCTTTAGCCTTCGGACTGAGATCGAGGAGGTTAAAGCCAAACTCTTTACATGGCTCCACACTGTGCACTCAAGACGGTGGTGGTAAATATGACCTAAGATTGTCATGAGCTAAAACAGGGACGGAACTTCACTTAGAATACTTAGGAACAGGGACCGAACTTCACTGGGAACTAGAAAAAGAAGAGTTGGTTTTTATGCCTCACTTCTCACTACCCGAAGGAGGGTCAAAAGACATAATAGACACACTGAGGTAGGTGAGGCTGAGAGAGGTCTGATAGAACTGCTTTGGGAGAACAGCTCTATCAGGGCTGTGACTAGCCCAAGGTCACCCAGCTGGCTGCATGTGGAGGAGTGGGGAATCAAACCCAGCTCTCTAGAATAGAGGCCACCACAGTTAACCATTACACCAAGTGGGCTCTACGGTTTCCAACCTACAAGTTGGCACCTGATGATCTCCTTTTACATTTGACCTGATGACCAAGATCAGTTCCTCTGGAAAAAAAGCTCCCATGGAGGCTGGACTACTTCCTTCCCAAGCCCCATCCACCCCAGGTTCCAACCCACAAACGGCCGGGTATTTCCCAACCCAAAGGTGGCAACCTTACCCAGAACCCTTGAGAGAAAGTGCACCATCAAGGTAGACTGCCCTCAGGAGGATCTACTTCTAGTGCCTCTGAGGGACAACTGACATACTGAGGAGGGGAGATTCTGAAATGGAGGTTTACCAGATCTTTGGGTGGCTAGCAGAGTGACCTCTAAAACAGGATATTTACAGCAATTCTGTAACTTCGTGTGGATTGTCACCAAAGGTTCTAAAAGCTGAATACAATATTTCAGTAAACAGGGAGCTTGGCCTGTTTAGCCTGGAAAGAAGACAACTAAGAGGTGATAAGATAACTGTCTTCAAGAACTAGAAGGGCTGTCCCATAGTGCAGGGGTAGCAGGGGCTCATGGGAACTCTAGTCCATGGACAACTGGAGGACCACAGGTTGACTACCCCTGCCATAGTGGATGAAGTGGAGTTGTTTTTGGTTGCCCCAGAGCAGGGGTAGTCAAACTGCGGCCCTCCAGATGTCCATGGACTACAATTCCCAGGAGCCCCTGCCAGCTGGCAGGGGGCTCCTGGGAATTGTAGTCCATGGACATCTGGAGGGCCGCAGTTTGACTACCCCCTGCCCCAGAGGGTCAGACCAAAACCAATGGCTTGAAATTAATTCAAAAGATTTTTCGGCTAAACATCCGGAAGAAGTTCCTGACAGTTAGAGCGGTTCCTCAGTGGAACAGGCTTCCTCGGGAGGTGGTGGATTCTCCTTCCTTGGACGTTTTTAAGCAGAGGCTGGAGAGCCATCTGACAAAAATGCTGATTTTGTGAACGTAGGCAGTTGGTGGGTGGGTGGGCAGAAGGGACCGTGTCCCTTGCTTGTCTCTTGTGGTCCTTTCTTATATGCCCAGGGAAATGCCGATCACCACTTTGGGGTCGGGAGGTGAATTTCCTCCAGACCAGATTGGCCAGGGATTATGTTTTTTTTTTTTTGGGGGGGGGGGGGGGCGGCATCATCTGGGCATGGTCACTGTGGGTGAGCAAGTAGTAGTGAATGTCCTGCATAGTGCAGGAGGTTGGGCTGGATGGCCCTGGAGATCCCTTCCGACTTTACGAATCTGATTCTATTATACTAACAGCGAATGGATTAATCATACAGGGCTTCCTTGCGCAGGGAGTTCTTGTCCGCGGTGTCATATCCACACACGGTGCAACCCCCTGGTCTTTCACTATCTCCTGGACATTGGCCACCATCCTTTCCAGGCCTAAAACCTTTGACACGACCTTTCGCAAATGTGCTCAGCCTTTCTGACTAGTTAGAACTCAATTCTGGTCTACAAGGTCACACGTCGGCGTGGAATGGCGACTAGCGCTGGGGAAGGGCGGCCCACGGCTTCACTTATGCAAGAAGAGAATTCCGCACAGTCTTGTCAGGCGCAAATTTTGGGAAGGGTCGTGTCATGAAGGAAGGCCCCGGGGAGTTTTTCTCACAAGGGCAGCCAAATCGAAAACCACAGGCTTGGGCCAAGGCAGAAGTGAGACTGGATTGTGTAAGGATGCCACCCGGCGAGTCATGAGCCATTGCACCCTCGTGAGGTAACTCTTTGGGAGCCAACATAAAAGCAGGAGGTGGGCAACAGCCACAGGCATCTGCTGAGTTCTGCAGAGATGAAGAGTCTTCTGTTCCTGGGGGTTGTCTTCCTGGCAGCCCTGGCACTGCCCGGGGTTAGGGGCAAAGTATTTGGGAGGTGTGAGCTGGCGAGGGTCCTACTGCAACATGGCTTCAGCGGGTTCGTAGGCCGCAAAGTGGCTGACTGTGAGTAGACTCGTCCCTGGCTTTGTCCACTCCACGATCAACTCTGTATCCTTCACCTAGCTGGGGCTGGGGATGATGCTTTAGCTGGGGAGGGACTAGCTCAGCAGTAGAGTTTCTGCTTGGCGTGCAGAGGGTCCCAGGTTCAGTCCCCGGCCTCTCCAGTTTAAAGGACTAGGTGGGATGAGCAAGACCTTGATCTGAGACTCTGTCTCAGCGGCAGAACCTCTGCTTGGCTTGTAGAAGGACATAGAATCATAGAGTTGGATGGTACCTCCAGGGTCATCTAGTCCGACCCTCTGCACCATGCAGGACACCCCAGTTCAATCCCCAGCATCTCAATTTCAAAGGACCAGGCAGGAGGGGATGGGAAAGACCTTGACCTGAGACCCCGGTTCAGTGGCAAAGCCTCTGCTGGGCATGCAGGAGGTCCCAGGTTCAATCCCCGGCATCTCTAGCTAAAAGGACCAGGCAGGAGGGGATGGGAAAGACCTTGACCTGAGACCCTGGCTCAGTGGTAGAGTCTCTGCTTAGCAGGCAGGAGGTCCCAGGTTCCATCCCCGGCATCTCCAGTTAGAAGGACCAGGCAAGAGGGGATGGGAAAGACCTTGACCTGAGACCTTGGCTCAGTGTCAGAGCCTCTGCTTGGCTGCAGAAGGTCCATGTTCAATCACTGGCATCTTCAGTGAAAAGGACCAGGCAGAAAGGGATGGAAAGACATTGGCTCAGTGGCAGAGCCTCTGCTTTAGCATGTAGAAAGTCTCAGGTTCAATCCCCGGAATCTCCAGTTAAACGTACCAAGCAATAGGAGATGGGAAGGACCTTGACCTGAGACCCTGGAGAGCAGCTGCCAGTCTGAGCAGACAATACTGACTTGAAGGTCCAGGGGCCTGGTTCAGTGTAAGGCAGTGTCATGTGTTGACTTCTTCTTGCTACTGTCGGCTATGGGGTTTCCTTTGGTTGCCCCCAATCACCTGCCCGCCATCTCTTTCCGCAGGGGTCTGCCTGGCCCAACACGAGAGCGGATACAGAACGGACGTCGTGCACGACAACGGCGACAGCCGCGACTACGGCATCTTCCAGATCAATAGCCTGTATTGGTGTGATGACGGCAGGACTCCCGGCACAAAGAATGCCTGCCAGATTTCCTGTAGCAGTAAGTGTGTGTGTGTATGTGTGTGTAGGTGTCAACTGCAACCACAAACGTGCTGGAGTCAACAAAGGACAAGATATCCTCTCTCCCCCCACCCAATTTTCTCCTTCATCTTAATTGGTATCCATCCAATGGCCCAGTTCCTGTATGTTTTGAGAGCCAACGTACTGTAGGGCAGGGGCTCATGGGAACTGTAGTCCATGAACATCTGGAGGACCACAGGTTGACTACCCCTGCAGTAGGGAACAAAGAGATCCGTGGGCTGACCATACCTGCCCCCCCAAGGACGCTAAAATCGCCCAATTCCAACAAACTGGTTATCCCAAAAGAAGTATCCTTACTTTCAACCAGGGCCACGGCCTTTTCAGTCCTGGCCCCGACCTCTTGGAATGAGCTTCCTGAAGAGCTGAGGACCAGTTCTGCAGGGTTTGTAAGACAGAGTTCTTCCGCCAGGCCTTTGGCTGGGGCCAAGGAACACCGAGACGACTTGATTCAATATTGTCCGAGTTCCCTCTATACAGGTATGACCCCCTGAAAATTGCGATGCTGTGAATGGAACCACTGTTCGTACAGGTGGCGTGCTTGGTTTTAACATGTTTTAAGAACATGTCCAGGAGCCTCTTGTGGCGCAGAGGGGTAAGGCAGCAGACAGGCAGTCTGAAAGCTTTGCGCATGAGGCTGGGAGTTCGATCCCAGCAGCTGGCTCAAGGCTGACTCAGCCTTCCATCCTTCCAAGGTCAGTAAAATGAGTACCCAGCTTGCTGGGGGGTAAATGGTAATGACTGGGGAAGGGAATGGCAAACCACCCCGTATTGAGTCTGCCATGAAAACGCTAGAGGGCATCACCCCAAGGGTCAGACATGGCCCAGTGCTTGCACAGGGGATACCTTTACCTTTAAGAACATGTCCAGAGGAGTGCAACAAAGAGGGTGAGGGGTTTAGAGACCAAGACGTATGAAGAAAGGTTGGGGGAGCTTGGTCTGTTTAGCCTGGAGAGGAGACGATTGAGAGGGGATCTGATAGCCCGCTTCAAGTATTTAAAAGGGTGCCATATGGAGGAGGGAACAGAATTGTTCTCTCTTGCCCCAGAGGGACGGACCAGAACCAAGGGGATGAAATTAATGCAAAACATCCGGAAGAAGTTCCTGACAGTCAGAGCGGCTTCTCAGCGGAACTTCCTTGGGAGGTGGGGGTTCTCCATCTTTGGAGATTTTTAAGCAGAGGCTGGAGAGCCATCTGACAGAGAGGCTGATTCTGTGAAGGTTCAAGGGGGTGGCAGGTGACAGGGGATGAGCGATAGGGCTGTGAGTGTCCTGCATAGTGCAGGGGGTTGGACTAGATGACCCAGGAGCTCCCTTCCAACTCTATTATTCTATGATTCTATTATTCTCAGATGATTTTAAAGTATAAACTGTATGTAATTTTCTTTATATAATAATTTGAATAGAATTTCATTATATGGTTCAGCATGTGCTGCAGGGGCTCATGGGAATTGTAGGCCATGGAAAGCCACGGTCTGGCCACCCCTGCCGTATCCCTTGCTGCAGACCCTCCTCTCTCCAAACCCCACCCTCTCCAACCTCCGACCCTAAAATCTTGAGATATTTCAGAGCCCAGGTTTGGTAGCCCATACCCCCTAGAGGTTGTGCAATGGCCAAGCTGTATCGACATTTCTTTCTTGCATTCCAGAACTTCTGGATGACAACATCGAAGATGATATCCGTTGTGCCAAGATGATCGCCCTGGAAGCTCGAGGCCTGACCCCCTGGTAAGAGGGAACAAGGCCAGGAAGGGAAGGAGGTGGTAACAGGAGTGTGCAGGAAATTCCCAAAGAGAATAGTGGCAGGATCGCTTGATTCTCTTCCCTCTCCCACTGAAAGTATCTTTCTCCTAGCATTTGGTTTGCCTTCTCCCACCCACTGCAGTGATTGGCTTTAATAGTGTGCACAAAAACCTATCTATGCAATCTTCTTGGTGGCAAAATCTGTTAGTTCTGTTGGTTGGAAAACATCCTGGACACTTACATTACCTGCTGATTGACTCTCTCCCTATCCTGCTGCTCTCATCAAATGGCCAGGCAGTGAGGTGCTGGAAATTACAGAAGAGTAACAGGCCTTTCCAAATATTAACAAACCACTGTTACGTTTAAAAAATGATGACATTAGTTATAATATAGAGGCGAAAGAACAAAGTAGACCAGTTTGTGTCATTTTCAGTGTCAAAGCTGCTCTGTAAGGCCAGGAAGACACCTGAGGGGAGAGAAATGAAAGGTTTATGATGGGGTCCCTCAGCCCATTCAGTGCTCCCAAACCCAAGTTTTGGCCTAGGGAGTTTTGGCCTTCCAGAGAGCCAGCGTGGCACAGAGGTTAAGAATGGCAGACTCTAAACCAGATTCTTTTGTTGGCAGGGTGGCCTGGAACCGGTATTGCCAGGGAGATGTTGACGTCTACGTCCAGGGCTGCTGGCACAGTGATCCTAGAAACATCTTGTAAATGCCGGAGGCCAAAGGTCAACGCTGGGGAAGCCGCTGCCAGAGAATGATGGACTGGCGATTCGATTTGCCAATGGGAACACGCCAACATTGTGTGTCCCCAGGTGGTAGAGTTCGTGTGGCTTGAGAAAATCTTCCCCCCAAATGATTTTGCAGGATATTTTTTATTAATAAAGCAAATATGAAGCCACAAATGCTGTGTTTTTTGGGGGAAATTATTCTTTTGGGGGTTTGTTTCTGAGAGGAAAGGCCGTGGGATACAGTTCCATGTAAGAGAACTGCAAGTAATCAGTTACCAGCTCTGCATATTTGAAGGGTTTAAAGGCCACGATGGGAGAAAAGGGGTGTTATCGAAAAATCAAGGGGAAAAAAAATCAAAATTCTGTAAGGGGCTAGATTTCACAACTTGCAAATTGAAGCACATTTTTCTTTGGTTCTTCTTGTTCGGCTAAGAACGGTGGTGGCAGTAGAAACTGCAGTCAATTCAGAGCTGACTTCTGGCAACCCCACAGCGCAGGGGTGGCCAAGCAGTTGCTCTTCAGATGGCCATGGACTACAATTCCCATGACCCCCTGCCAGGGGCTCATGGGAATTGTAGTCCACGGCATCTGAAGAACAACTGCCTGGCCACACCTGCATAGTTATCAAGCTAAGAGACGTTTCAAGGTGGTTTGCCCTTGCCTGCCTCTCCAGAGCAACCCTGGCATTCCTTGGGCCCCCCCATCCAAATATTATCCAGGATTGACCTTGCTTCGCTTCCCAGATCTCACAAGATGAGGCTAGCCTGGGCTGAGGTTCTGCTATTGGTGCTAGGGGGGCTCCGTTATTGCATTTCCTGCTCATCTTCTAGATCCCCCTGCTTGGGGGATGATCTGCTGTAGCCTTAAGCACATTTGCAATTCTAGGAGAACTCCAGGCTCCACCTGGAATTTGGCAGTCCCGTAAAGGAAGATCATCTTTACATGCCCCTCAATTGTTTAGGCTTGCCAACCTCTGTATTTCTGGATCTTTGTTCTGCTTAACCTCCAGGTAGTGGCTGGCAATCTCCCACCATTACAGCTGATCTCAGGCCATAGAGATTTCTCCCCAGGGGAAATTGGCCAAGGCAGACTCAGGTTCCCAGAACAAAAATCCAGGAAGCAGCCTGGCTGGCTGCTTAAACTTTAAATTTAGTCCTGCAGTGCCACCTAGTGAGGACAATATAGAATCCTAGAGTTGGAAGGGGCCCTACAGACCCAACCCACTGCTCAACGTAGGATCAGCCTTGAGCATCTGGAAGAAGTCTCTGTCCAGCCACCACCTGAAGACTGCCAGTGAGGGGAGCTCACCACCACCTCCTTTGGCAGCCCATCCCACCGCTGAATTCTGAATTCCCACCACCACCACTAATATCTAGCCGATTTTGTTCTACAAGTAGTTTAAACCCATTACTGCGTGTTCTATCACCTGCAGCCAATATGTGAGGATCCTGAAAATGGTACTTTTCAAAGTCGCACTTGTCCAATTTTACTCTGAAAACAAGCTTGAAATCAAGTGACAAAATCCTGGCCTTGAGATATTAAGGACTCGAAAATAACTTTTACAATTACTATCCTCAAAATAGAAATCTGACGAACGTTAAGGACGGACGGAGGGTGGAAAAAGTACCGGGAACTGTGTGCAGCTTACCTGCGGACAGGCTGCTTGCTGAATAAGCTGGCTGCCTTGGCAAGTCAAGCAGCTGCAGGAAATCATTTCATAGAATCATAGAGTTGGAAGGGGCCATACAGGCCATCTAGTCCAACCCCCTGCCCAACGCAGGATCAGCCCTAAGCATCCTAAAGCAAGGGAGCTGTCTGGGGAGCTGAACTGCCCAGGAGGGGCTGCCATGACCAACTCACAATCTGAAATCAGAGACTGTTGGGTTGCCAACTTAAAGTTGGGAAATTCCTAGAGATTTGGTGGGTGGGGCTTGGAGTTGGCAGAGTCCAGAGAAGAGAAGTGCCACAATGGGGCATAACAAAAATGAAATTTTACTTATAACCCATTGTTCCTCAAAGGCTCATGGTAGGTAAAAACTTATATAAAGCAATAAAATGTCAATAACAAGCACATTAAAATATATATTAATATATCCTAACCAGTCCAATAATTTCAAAGCCCCATTTACTTTTCTAGTTGACAGTGCAGATGTCGGTTTGCAACAGGGTGACAATTCGGCTGATGTTTTAAGCAGGGAGGCCAGAATTTTGCCACTGTTCCCGGCCACAGACGCCACCCTCCCAAGCAGCTGCTGTCATCAAGGGGAACTGATCACTGTAGTTGGAAGATTGGTTGTAATTCCAGGAAACCACAAGACCAACAACCCTAAAGAACGGATTTGGATCGGGGAGGAACTAGCCGCAGTGGAGTATAATGCTATGTTGCCCACACTACAAAGCTGCCCTTTTCTCCAGGAGAACTGATCTCGTTAGTCTGGAGATGAGCTATAATTCAAGATCCTCAAATCATGCCTGGACACTGACACCCCCAATTGGTTGTAACAGCTGCTGATATCACAAAGAAGAGGAGTTGGTTTTTATACCCCACTCTTCACTACTCAAAGGAGTATCAAAGTGGCTTACAATTGCCTTTCCTTCCTCTCTCCCAAACACCCTGTGAGGTAGGTGGGACTGAGAGAGCTCTGAGAGAACTGATCTGTGAGAACAGCTCTATCAGGACTATGCCTGGTCCAAGATCACCCAGCTGGTTGCATGTGTTGGAGTGGGGAATCAAGCCTGGCTCCCCAGAGTCAAAGTCATCGCTCTTAACCTCTACACCAGGGGTAGTCAACCTGTGGTCCTCCATTGGCTCAGGAACAGCTGTCTCCCTAAATCAGGACTATTCTCTTATGTGATTCATGGCAGGAGAAGGTAAGAATTGGGGGGTGGGGGTGGGGGTGGGTTCTCTGAGATGGCAATTCTTCCTGGTCCCTGGCCAAGTGCTTCATGAGGACAGAAATTCGCAAAGTTGTGGGGAAACATATGGGAGGGGGATTTTTATTATTAAATTTAAAAAAAAAAGCTTTCTGAAAAGCTTCCAAAACACAATTACAAGCAACATGACAAACACAATCTTCCTCAACAAAACACAAAAGATGCCGTAGAAAATACAAACGATTTTCAACAAATACAAATACAACTTTCCAGCAATTGTCACTGCAATAAATTTGCAACCAAAAACTCAGGGTTGATTTACTGCCAAGAGTAAATCAAAAATTATATCAACTTAAGTTGAAAACAAACGGTTTCCTTTTTGGTCCAGGAGATTCTGCTTCCTGAAACCAATACCGCCTACTTTGCCGCTGGGTTACCTTCTAGTGTCATTTTCTCAGATCTTAATATTCCGGTGTCTACCTTTAGTTATCTTTAACACACTTTCTATGGGCGCTGCTTACATATGGGTTTTCTTAACACAACTCAAGAAAACATAATTAATCGTCCTAACGCCAGGTCACCTTGTCTTCCTCTGTGCTACCTGACTTAAGTTCGGCACATTGTCTTCCAATGAACAAAGGGACAATATTCCCCGGGTTCATCTGCTTGACATGAGGTTTTGATCCATAGGACGTATATGGAAATCCAGGTGAAAAAATAAGGTAGCATGCAAATGACTGCTCCGTTTGTCACCTGGATTCTTCATCGCCCTCCTGTGGATCAATAACTGAGGTCACCAAAGAGGATCTTTACATCCTATTTTTGAGTTCTTACACCCTTCAGGATATCTGTCAGGGCTGGTACCCTGCTGTTCCTCAAAAGTATCTGTCAGAATAGACAAGCTGAATCCACATAAAAGGTATTTTCCACCTTGGCTTCCCAGTCGCAGTAGGGGTACGTGCCTCTTGGCTCCCAGGAGTATGGATTGCAGCAGGGTTATGTTTTCATGGCCTCTGAATGAGACTGGCGCCCTTTGATCCTCTCCTCCTTTTGTTTCTTTGCATGTGTGCCTCCTCTGGCAGAGAGAGCTGCCCTCCATAACACGCATCGCCAATGCATGTGCCAAGGAGCTCCACGTTCCTGGGCTTTGTGGTGTGGCAGAATGTACAGTGGCCAGGAGAAAGTGGAGAAGGCGGGAAATGGATACCTGGCAAAGGTAACGTGGATGTAACAGTAGAAGCAGCGAGGGAGGAAAAGACGCTGTAGGAAGAAGCCCTGGAGTCGATTGCTGATCCATGGAGACTTGGGAAAAATTGGGAGAGCTGGCAGCCACTACCGGGCCACATCCTCCAACGAGAGCCCTTGCACCTCCAACCACACCCATCAGCGGCACAACCATGCACAACCACTGTGCGGTGGCCCAGCTTATGGGAAAACCAAGGGGGAAACCCAAGCCTCTCCTACTGAAGGGAGAGCTTGCCCACTGTGAGCCACGGCAGAGCTGCCCCAGGGCAAAGTACTCCCCAGAGAGGTTCCTAACTTTTGTACAATACTGGTTTACTATATAAACGTCTGTCCATAGAAGGGTTCAGAGAGCTCCGCTTGTGTCCGATGAAAGGGACTTTGACTCTCCAAAGCTTATACCCGGAAACTCTTAAGAACTAAGAACGTAAGAAAAACCCTGCTGGATCAATTCAGTGATCTAGGCCAGGGATAGTTGACCTGTGGTCCTCCAGATGTCCATGGGCTACAATTCCCATGAGCCCCTGCCAGCTTTGCTGGCAGGGGCTCATGGGAATTGTAGTCCATGGACATTTGGAGGACCACATGTCGACTACCCCTAATCTAGGCCATCCAGCATCCGGTCCCAGTCAGTGGCCGTTCCAGTTCCTCTATCAGGGGAAGGCCTCAGCTTCTCTACCCTCTTGCTGGCTGTCCAGAAGAACTGGTTGGCCCCTGTGTGACACAGGCTGCTGGACTGGATGGACCCTTGGCCTGATCCAGCAGGGCTCTTCTAATGTTCTTACGAAGGCCCCAGGCTCTCTGACCTTTTGTTAGTCCTCCAGAGGAACTGGATGGCTACCATATGAGACAGGATGCTGGACTAGACGGACTATTCGTCTCATCCAGCAGGGCTCTTCTGAGCTTCTTATCACCCAGCTCAGAGGAGGATACTGAGCCTGGCAGGGACTGTGGCTCAGTGGTAGAGCGTCTGCTCGGCATGCAGAAGGTCCCTGGTTTGAACCCTGGCATTTCCCATTAAAAAGCGGCAGGTGATGTGAACGGCCTTGTGCTGAGACGCTGGAGAGCCATTGCAAGTCTGAAGGGACAACACCGACCCCGTTAGGAACCAACGAGTCTAGTTCAGTATAAGGCCGCTCCGTGTGGTCCGCGCGACCCGTCCACCTCCTCTTCCAAGGTTTTCACAGCTGGGTCAGCTCTCTCTACATCCTGTCGCCACCACGGGGACGCTGAAAGAGAGGTCAGAGGAAGGGCACTGAGTGCAGATACTTTCCTCGGAGTCCAGCCCCAGCGTTTTTCTTGGTTTTTCTTGTGCGGCGTAAACGGCATGTCAATTTATTTCATCGATCTGCAAAATTTAAAATCTGTCTCTGTCCTCACAAGGCTAGCGACTTAAAACACACGTGAGGAAAAATATTTTAAAATCCTTAAACATCAGGATCCCACCCCCCACACACATTATTAAAACAAACTGAAAACAATAGTTAAAATACAAAGATAGCAGCTAAAACAAAATGGTGATGCGATTATCTGAGGAGCTTTTGCCTATCCTGGCTTCTGATTTCTTAATTGCCTTTGTGTACTTGTTCCCATATTAGGGGTGCCAGCTTCCCCAACTTGAGCCATCTGGGGGGGGGGTTGGGAGGGGGGAGAAGGGTTTTCAGCTTTAGGGATGGAGCCTGGGGAGGACAGACCTCAATGGGGCACGCCAGAGCCCCCCCCCCCCCAAACCATCTATTTTCTCCAAGAAAACTGATTTCTATAGGATGGAGATGAGCAGTGATTCCAAGGGATCCCCAGGTCTCCCATGGAGACTGGCATCCCTCCCCCCGGGGCCTATAGGAGCCCATAGTGGACATCAATTTTGCTCCATTTTCATCGCCTTTGAGCATAGGGGTGGGAGTGGGTTGTTTTTGCCCGCCATGTTGTGTGATTTTTAGAGTCTTTTAATGAGAGTTTTTAATGGGTTTTAAGACTGCTGTTACCTGCCGCGGGCCTTCTGGGGAGTGGCGGGATATAAATTGAATTAATAATAATGATAATAATGATAATAATAATATTCAAGGGAAAATGCAAACGGTCCCCTAGAGCAGGGGTAGTCAACCTGTGGTCCTCCAGATGTTCATGGACTACCATTCCCATGAGCCCCTGCCAGCATTTGCTGGCAGGGGCTCATGGGGATTGTAGTCCATGAACATCTGGAGGACCACAGGTTGACTACCTCTGCCCTAGAACCGGGGTGTCCAAATCGTGGCTCTCCAGATGTCTGTGGGCTACAATTCCTCCAGGCCCATCACTGGCCATTTAGGGGAGGGGCATAGCGGGTTGACATGCCCGTGTTTGGTCATATGACTTGATACATATTTAACAAAAAAAAACCCAGCTCACTTGGTGGCCTTGGATGAGCCACTTGCCCTACCTCACTTGGAGAGTTGTTTTTGCGGGGAGCAAGCAGAGAAGGGGTAAAATGTCGCAGGACGCTCAGAACTTCCCTTGGGAAGAAAACTGGTCTTGTAACGTAGACAGGGGTCTCCACGGCAGAGCCTGTGGGAGCCCCAGAGCGAGCCTACTACCTCCTGGTGCCTGCCAAGGGCTTTAAGAAAGTTAGGGCCAGGTTGTGGCATTTGCCCCGCAAATTGTTTTTCTGCCGTATCTTTCCTTGATTTGTGATTATAGACCTGTGTGTTTTATGTCTGAGGCTTTAATGGGAGTTTTATTGGGGATTTTATTTGGACTTTGTAACCCGCCATGAGCCATTTGGGAATGGTGGGTAATAAATTGAATAATAATAATAATAATAATAATAATAATAATAATAATAATAATAATAATAATAATAATAATAGCAACAGCTTCTGATTGGACATGGGGATTAAAAAAACCCAGAACATTGCTTTGGCAGCAGCTGCCACCACAATGCATGGATTTTTATTGTGTGAACAAATGTCGGTTTGGGGATGGCTCCGCCTCTTGCCGCAGCCATTTTGCACCTTGGCACCATGTCAGGATTCCAAAGGGGTCTGCAGGCACAGAAAGGCTAGGGGTCCAACTGCAAGACGACTGAAAGCCAGCCCCAAAAGGAGATTCCCGCCTCCTTTCCTTTGGAGTTCTCGTGATGCCGCTGAACTTAGAAGGGGTTCAGGGACTTGGGTAAATTTGGCTGCCCTAGCAGGATCGCTCATTCTGTGAGCCATCTAACTCGGACTTTCTCAACTTATTTTACTGTTATTTATTATATATTTATATACCACCCTCCCTGGAGGCCCAGGAAGAAGCCAGAGAGACCAATGAGAAACCCCTGAAATATTCTGGCTTTGAGAAACCCCAGATCGAGAAATGATCAGGCAGAATATGGTTGGGAAGCAAGACCTTTGTCCACGCCTACTGGGGACCCCTCCCTTTCCACCACCTCCAGGCCCATCGTCAGCCATTTTGGGATGGGGGGGCAAGGAGGTCAACATGACCATATATATGTTCGTATCACCCAATAAATGTTCCAACCCATTTCGCAAACCCTTGCAAAGCCATTATGAAAGTCCAAGGTTTCATGAAACCCTAGTCGAGAAAGCCTGCCCACCCTTTGCAGCTTCCATTTCCTCCAGAGGAACGATTATCTGTCATTCAGAAAGTGCATAATTCAGAGTGCATGTAGCACACCTACCTAAAGGGTGTCTGTACTGGGGAGAGGAAGGGAAAGGTGCTTGTAAGCCATTTGGGACTCCTTCGGGTAGTAAAAAGCGGATTAACACCGCCCACACGCACACACCTCTTCTTCTGGAAAAACTCCAGGCCCCATCTTGAAGTTGGTAACCTTATAATTCACAAAGGACAACCCAGGCCCTGAACATCCCTGACAGAATGTCCCTCCTCCAGATCCTACCTCTTGTAGGAAGAAGGGGCTGCTCGGCTTCCTCTCTTTGGTTATGTCAGTCCCTCCCTATAGTGGTTAGAAATGCGGCATGCTGGGTTCGATTCTGCACTCCCCCACATGCAGCCAGCTGGGTGACCTTGGGCTCGCCACGGCACTGATAAAACTGTTTTGACCGAGCAGAAATATCAGCACTCTCTCAGCCTCACCCACCCCACAGCGTGTCTGTTGTGGGGAGAGGAAAGGGGATTGTAAGCCGCTTTGAGCCTCCTTTGGGTAGAGAAAAGGGGCATATAAGAACCAACTCTTCTTCTTCTCCTCCTCCTCCCCGTGTGGGCCAAGGCAAGCCCAGAGAGGCAAAGTGAAGCAGGTGCCCAGCATGGGGAGACGAGGCAAGGAGGGGGAGAAACTGCTGGCCATCTCTCAGAGCACCACTTCCTTGGGGACTCGTCTTGGGGGATGTTCCTTCATTTTGTGTGTGGTTGGAGGGAGTTGTTTTAGCCCCTGAACATATAAAGCTACCTTCTGGCTCTGATCTCTGATCCATAAACCTGTTTTGTCCACCAATGTTTACATTTGTTAAACATTTGCGGTGTAATGATTATATATGGTCATGTCGACCTGTTTCCCCCACCCCCCAAAATGGGCAATGATGGGGCTTGGAGGGAGAGGGAAGGGGAGGGGCCCCGGGTGGGCATGTCCACAGCTCTGCTTCCCAACCGTATTCTGCACGATCGTGCCCCTTCTGGGGTTTCCTGAAGCCTGAAGAACGCTTCAAGAGTTTCTCAACGGTAAAAAAAAAGTTGAGAAAGGTCTATATAATGGATCGTTTCCCATCTGTATACATTCTTACGATGCCATTTGAAAACAGGTATCTTGTATACGCCGAAGACCAAGCCCAGTGTGATCTTACCCAGGAGTAGTTCCCTTCTCTTGCATGGGCGGGGTGCTGCTACCGAAACCCTCCCCAAGCCCACGATGAACCTTGCTGGACCCCTGGCCCAGAAATGCCAGCTTGAAGGTGACCCAATATGCGCACAAGCCAGGAAGGTACCTGAAGGGGAAAGTCCATTCTCTACGCCAGCCTTGCAGTAAATTCACTTCTGGGATCCAGAGTTCCCCTTCCACCTGTCGAATAAAGTTATGTTACAATTCTAGCTCAGGGAAGCGGCAAAATCTATTGGCGACAGAGCATAGAGACAGGGAAGAGGGGGAAACGTTAACCTGTACTGAAGCAGGTTCTTTCCAAAACCAGGGTGGGTCAGCCTTCTACCTTTGTGGTACATGGCTCACGCATCCCTCTGATCCTACTTTTAATGACATAAGGACAGCCCTGCTCCATCAGACCAGGGATCCATCTAGTCCAGCAACCTGATCCACGTAGGAGTCAACCAGTTCCTCTGAAGGACCAACTCCAAGGCAAAGAGGCTGCGTTCCTCCCCTGATGTAGCTTCCTGGCTCTGGGATTCAGAGGCTTAGTGCCTCTGAACATGGAAGTTCGCCTTAGACTACACAGCTAGTTGCCTTCGATTCACCTATTAAAAATATGTGTTCCTCTCACGAGAAAAGGGACTGCGTCAATAGCTTTACAAGCATTTTCCTTCTGCTCTCAGCTGTACAGGCCCCAGGGCCACACACAGCACGACGCAGAGAATTGGTTCTTGTATACTGCTTTTCTCTACCTGAAGGAGTCTCAAAGCGGCTTACATTCGCCTTCCTTTTCCTCTCCCCACAACAGACACCCTGTGAGGGAGAGGAGACTGAGAGGGCCCGGATATTACTGAAGAGTTGGTTCTTAGATGCAGCTTTTCTGCACCCAAAGGACTCTCAAAGCAGCTTATATTAGCCTTCCCTTTCCTCTCCTCACAACAGACACCCTGTGAGGGAGGTGAGGCTGAGAGAGCCCTGATTATTGAAATCTTATATACCGCTTTTCTCTACCTGAAGGAGTCTCAAAGCGGCTTACATTGCCCTTCCCTTTCCTCTCCCCATAACAGACACCCTGTGAGAGTGAGGGAGGTGAGGCTGAGATCCCTGATATTACTGAATAACAGTTGGTTCTTATGTGCCACTTTTTCTCTTCCCAAAGGAGTCTCAAAGCAGCTTACATTCACCTTCCCTTTCTGGCTGCATGTGGGAGACAGCGGAATCAAACCTGGCTCGCCAGATTTAAAGTCCACACTCCTAACCACTACACCAAGCTGGCGTATTTAACTCGTCTCTTTGTATTTTCAAAAGGAAAGCCTTGGTTCTGGCTTCCTGGGCCGAAAGCATCCAGGATCATGTTTTTGAAAGATGGTCGCTTAGAAGAGGGCAGGGAGCCGTTCCTGTTGGCAGCAGGTAAGGACTTGGGTTTGAATTACAGGCAGGAAGGGGCCGCCTGGATATTGGGCTTCTTCCCCCCATATTAAGAGTAGTTCAGCAATGGAATGAGCAACCTAGGGAGGTGGTGGACTTTGCCCTTACCGATAACCTCCAAGCTGTGACTGGACGAATTCTTGCCAGGGATGCTTTAGGCTGATCCTGCACTTAGCAGGGAATTGGATTAGATGGCCCATACGGCCCCTTCCAACTGCTGGCAGAGCAATGATCACCGCAGTGGTGCCCAACCTGATTAAAGAGTAGATAAAGGTTTATTTAGAAATTAACATACTTGATAGGAAAGAGGGGAGACAGGGAGAGAAGTTCCTAAGGATGTACATCTCTAGGTGAGAAAGAGGGGAAGACTGAGCGCTCCCAACAAGAGGGAAATTACCGTAAAAGTAGCAATTTGGAAACCTGACAAGGAGAGGACAGGAGAGCAAGATGCTGACCTCAACATCCTGTCGTCTTGCTGCCCCCTGCGGGGTCTTCTCTTCTTTGTACACTGGACATGGCCTTTCCCAAGGCCAGCTCTGATCCTGCACCACCTCGAGGACTCCTGCACTAGTGGATACGGCATAGTGAGCCCACGTTTGGCCTCAATGGTGCCACTGTGCTAAAAGGATCACACAAGGTGCTCCTGGGGATATCTGTCACTCATTGAAAGACCTCATATGCACCACCCTCTAGCAAGATTCACAACTGCTACTTTGGGCTGTGGGAACTTCCGCAAACTACGGATCATGGTCGCTTATGTTGTCCACTCCCCCCCCAATCTCTCCTTGTGTTTTGATGCAATTTGGCTGTTGACTTCATGGCCAAAGGCCTCAACTGGCAAACTGTTTTAACGTTTGTCAGATTAGGGACATGCTACTGGGCAAGATCCCAGAAAGCAAACTTTGTCCTTACTGCCCCCCTCCTGCCGCAGACCTCTAGTCTCCCCCCCCTACTGTTCTTGGGGGGTCTGTTAGGGGATATCTGGGTCTGCTATAGAAGGCAAAGCAAGGAAGCTGCTGCACAGAATGGAAGCTTCTGGCAGGATCCAAGCTTGTGATTTTACCTGGCAATACTCCTTATTTCTACCTAGGGAAGTTTTTAAAAATGCTCACATGCTAAGTAACGCTTTCATTCCATGCTTTCTGCAACTGGTTTTTGCTGCATGAAACAGAGCTTGCAAATGAGTTGCTGAAAGTTGATTGAAACCGCATTATTTAGCCTGTGTGAAAACACCGCTGTGACAGGAAGCAAAAGCTTGCTTCAGACCGCCAGAAAGCCCATGCTGCACTTGGGACATCAGGGCTGCAGCGGGGCGGGAAGCCTCTCCGATAAAAGCAGAAGTGTCCAATCTTTCCCAGCCTTTAGAATGGAGTGGTGGGCGCAACCACAGCTGTCACAGGAAGCGGCATCCACCCTTCAAAATGGCTGCCGCAGGAAGTGGGAAACACATGCAGAGGACAATTTAAAAAGCACACTGGGAAAGAGTCAAACAACACACAGTGGTGGCAGATGCTTCTGAACCCATTTTCCACCCGCCATAGCCAGCTGGGTCATCAGTGGCCCTGCAGGGTTAAGAGCCCTACTACATAAGCACTTGGTAGGTACCCAGGGACATCAGCACGAACCGTGGTGCCAGTGGGCACAATGTCAGGGGCTCCCGCACTAAAGCAACCTTAACAGAACCCACATGGAACACGCCAAGGCAAGCTGGTCAGATTGCTCTTGCCAGCCACAGTAAAAGCATTTAACAACTATAAAAAACAGCAACAGACAAGCAGAAGATGTTACCTGAGGCAGAACCAGGGACGGCAAACCCTCCAGCATCCGCGGACAGTTCTTTACGGCAGGCAACAGGCTGCCAGGAGCCACGGCGGGAAATCCTTTCTACACCCACCGTTTTGTCCCCGTTCACACAAGAGCTCCCTTTTGACACAAAATAAGCCTTACTGTAGACTAGACAGGAGCAGGCGGGCTATAATGGCAAGAGCCGAACACAGGGCTGGGGATTTGCTCCCCTTGCAAAGAAGCATCCAGTGCCAAGGCGGGGTTCGGCAACTGGTGTTAGAACCGACTGCTTTGGAGTGTTGTAGGAGGGGGGCTCAACGCTTCCCGCATCGTATGCATTTATATTCCGGGTTTTAGTCACTGCAGAGAAAGCTCTGCAGGACTCTGAAATCTTGCCCCCCCCCCCCAAATGGTGGAGAAATTTACTGTTAGGCTTCCAAATCCCCATTCTGCATTGTAAAGTCCATTGCAAGGACTCACCAAATGGAACAGGAGCACTAAGGAGTTATTTCAATCTCATTTTTGTGATCAAATTCACCCTTTCCCTCCCAAATGGCGATTGCCCTACAGTAGAAAAACTGCACACAGACTGCCAAGTTTCTGTGTTGTGCTTTTGTCTCCATCTGGAACTAATCACCGTATAAGTACAGCAGAAGGCCCCTGCTGAAGGAAGACAATGGTCCACCTAGTCCAGCATCCTGCCTCACACAATGGCTAGCCAGTTCCTCCGGAGGGCCAACAACAGGGCAGGAAGGTCAAGGCCTTCATGAGAACAGCCCTGCTGGATCAGACCACTGGCTCATGTAGTCCAGCATCCTGCCTAGCAGAGTGACCAACCAGTTCCTCTGGAGGTCTAATAACAGGGCAGAGATGCTGAGGCCTCCATAAAAATGCAAGATCAGCCCTGCTTGATCAGACCAGTGGTCCATCCAGTCCAGGATCCTGTCTCAATCAGATCCTCTGGAAGGCCAATAACAAGACACAGAGGCTGAGGCCTTCATGAGAACATCAGCCCTGCTGGATCAGACCAGGGTTCTGCCTAGTCCAGTCTGAGTGGCCAACTAGTTCCTCTGTGGGGCCAACAGGGGAGAGGCGCCAAGGCCTTTCCCTTTATGTTGCCTCCTAGCCCTGGGATTCAGAGGTATAGTGCCTTTGAACGTAGAGTGTCACCATGGCATAATAGGATGAAGCGAAACTGGGAGAAATAACATGGGCAGACAGGGTTCTCCCCTGAGATAGGGAGAGGAGTTGGACCACCAAAGGTTGCTTTAACCACCTCTCCAACTGGTAGTTTTGCCAGGTACTTCTGAGCATCTCTTCACACACTTTTGCTTTCTTCCCTCGAGGCCAGCAGAAATTGCCGACAAGATTCCCAGAATAACTCACCCACTATTACAGACATCCTTTTGCAAAATGTGGTGGTGGTGGTGGGGCTATATCCCAAGATGTATTCAGTTTGCAAGGTGGACAAGCAGGCCCATTTTTGTCCTGTGTGAACACAGAGCAGCCTAGACTAGGTGCGCTCCAGAATTCACTGCAATGCATACAGTGAGCCAGTCAGTGCTGAAATGACTCCCTCAAAGACAAGGGCTGCCTAACCGGTGCCTGCCATCCAAGAGATCCACGTTCCATCGTTTAATCTGACCGTCCTTGTGGCTCTACCTTGTGCCACGAAACCAACCCGTCGGGAGTGTTAAAACGGCGAGAACAGAATTCATTTTCAGAAGGGTATTTAATAGGCTTCGTGAAGCCAAAGAACTGAATACAGGAATTCCTTAACCACTTTTAGTACAATATCGAGTTACATGTGTGTCTTCCAGTTTAAAAAAAAATATAAACAAACGGGGTTTTTGTTGGTTTTTTTTTCTCTCAAGAACCACTTGCTGGATCCGCAAGCTTCAGTTCTAGGTACATCATACAGTATAAATTCTGATTTCTGAAGATCAAACACACGAGTCTCCCTTTACAATCAAGGGGGTCTGCCTTCCACCGTACCCCTTCCTTGCTACACCATAGGACTTTTACAAAACTACAAGGTTATCAATGCATTTATAAAAACAAGGAGAATCTTTTACGCCTTGCTCAGACTCGGGGGAGGGGGGGAGGAGGAGGGGGCAAATTGTAGGTGAAACGTAGGCTGGAGCCCCAAATCTTAGCTCGTTAAAAGAAATCTGGGGAAGTGGAGGGGAGAAAAAACCCAATAAAAGTTACTTAAAAAAAAAAGCGGAAACACACCTGTAAAAAAAAAAAAAAAAAAAAAAAAAAGGCAAATTAAAACGTTTTCCTCCAGAAAGCTCTAACAGGCCATCTTGTAGCAGAAGCTGTTGGGCTGTATGTGATAAAGACTACCCAAAAAGAAAAAAAAAAAGGGGGCAGGGGTGGAGGAGAGAGAAAATACAGGTAGAGAACTAAACAAGATTCAGCGAAGCTCCAAAAATCTTTATAAATACGGCCATTGGAAGGACGATCTTGATTCAGGAAGGATTTATGCTCGGTGTAAGCTGAGGACAAGAAGCAGGTACAAATCGTAAAGCATGCTGAAGAACATGGATAGCATTTCAACTAAAGTCGTCTCCCTCCTCCCTGCCCAGGGCAAACTCGTTTTCAGCGTTAGAAATGCTGCTGGTCAACTAATCTGAACAAGGGGCGGGGGGTGGAGGGGTGAGGTGGAGAAAAAATAAAGGAACACAAAAACACGTAGCTGAACAGCAAGACTTTGCTTCCTGGCTTGCATTCTTCTTTCGGGGCACTGTTGCAGAGTGAACACCTGCACACTTATTTATTTTTATTATTAAAGCACAACCCTAGTAGGAATGCGGAGGTTTAATTCCCACAAACTTACGGTTCGGAGAAGGTCCCCGTGCGTAAAAAGCTGCAGACATGAATTTTATAGGCAGGACCAACAGTGTCCCTTAAAAAAAAATAGTTGGTGGACGGGTTTAACTGTCTCAGCTTTCCTTTATTCAGGCAGCGGGCCAACTCACCACATGCATTGAGAATAGAAACGCTGATGAGGATGGGAAACCTTCTGGCAAAGTTAAGACCAGGCGGTTGGAGGCTCTGAGCACTACGCTGCACGCAGCTGCCACAGGACCAGGAACGGATGACAATTAAACCCACCAGGCCTACCGCAAGGCACACACATACCTAGTTATCGTAGTTGTCTCTGTAGGAACCCCCAGAGTAACGGTCTCCATAGCCTCCCTGATTCCTACAGCAAAAGCACAGAAGATCGGTTTAGGCCGTCGCGGAGGTCTAGACTTTCCTTAGCATATGCAAATGACGGTACACAGAACCTCCACAGGTATTACATTATTAGATCATTTTATATACAAGCCACGTTGTGTTGTTACACCAGTTTCATCTCTGTTGTCTCTTTATATCATCAGTTAAGCTGGCAGAATGCAAATCAAAAACTACTATCGGTTCCCAGCTAAAAGCGTTCGTAGGTTTAAGGTGCTACTGGACTCAAAATGTATCCTGCTGCCTCAGGCCAACACGGCTACCTGCTTGAATCTATATTCCTAGCTATGTCACTTTTGGGGGGAAATGTTCTGGGGGAAATGCTTGGTCTATGTACCTCACATTAACCCCTGTAAGATGGAAGAGCAGCAAATACACCCCTATTCCTTATAACTATTTGTTAACATTGTATGGCAGGGGTAGTCAAACTGCAGCCCTCCAGCTGTCCATGGACTACAATTCCCATGAGCCCCTGCCAGCATTTGCTGGGAATGGGAATTGTAGTCCATGGACATCTGGGGAGCTGCAGTTTGACTACCCCTGTTGTATGGGTTATGCAGAACTTTACAGCTTCTCCCTGGTTTCTCAGGCACCAATGAACCGGGGTCTAACCCAATCAGGAACCCAATCAGCGAGTGCAAACTTCTTATGCACTGCCACCCTCTTTCAGCAGCAGCCAAGCAAACACAAGTCAGGGCAAGGAAAGAGAAATGACAGGAAACACTGGTTTTCCAAGGTGGCTTTTGTATATCCTAAGGAGCGCCACAGAAATGAGCAGGGAATTTTTGAAATGCCACTTGAAGCCTGTAAGCTACATGGGCACAGAAGGTTTGCACAACTTTCCACACAACACTTATATTCTGCAACATACGGCCAGAACACAACATGAGACAGGGGGTGTGCCCTCCACCAGAGCGGATGGGTTTAGAAATACCTGCATGGTCTTGCCTTAGGAGCACCCCTGGGAAAAATATGCTCCAGCGGAAGGAATACCATGTTCCGCTGATGGAGAATAATGAGGCCACAGTATTTGCCTCGACCAGCCTTTCTCAACTTTTTGTACCGTTGAGAAACCCCTGAAACATCCTCCAGGCTTCAAGAAACCCCGGAAGTGGTGAAATCATGCAGAATATGGCTGGGAAGCAAAGCTTTGTATGTACACACCCAGCTGGGTACCTCTGCTCCCCAGCCCTTCCAGGCCCATCACTGGCCATTTCGGCAGGAGGGATGAGTTGACATAATCTTATATGGCCCTATCCACCAATGATTGTCTAACAAATTTCAAAAATCTATTAAAATTAATATTACTCCCGCCCGATCGGTAGACAAAAAACACGGGATCTACTGCAGTGCTGCAATCTGAAGTGTGCCTCCCCCATGTTAAAAAGCCAGCAGCACTTCCAACATGAAGGGTGCTAATTTCTGCTAATGGAAATCCCTTCAAATTAATGGGATTTCCCTGCTGCCCCCCAGCCACCACTAAACTCCTTAAAATGCTGCTTCTGGGGAATGGGGGACCACAGGAGCATGAGGGAACAGTTCAGCAGCAACATGAGAAACAGAAGCCAGTTAGCAGAGATTATTGCTGGGGTCCACCCTAAAAGAGGACAAGTGGATGAAGAGATGCCTGAGCATGCCCCAAGCATACTCAGCTGAAATGCCCCCTTAGGTAAGGCTGAACTTCAATACAAAGGTTTACGGCAACAGAGGTGTTCAAAACAAAAGCATGGCCGACAGGATTTTTAAGAAACAAATCCACAAATGGTAGTCAAGTGGCTTAGATACTGCAACTTGCTCAATTGAGCACCCCTCCCAAACATCTCACATCCGTGATGCAGTGCGATGCCTGATACCTGCAACCATCAGGCAATTTTCGAGGAGTCCCCAGAGACCCAAACTGTGAGGGGCTGTAGAGTCTGCCAGGATGGCTTACCTGCTGCCGTAGTAGTCTCTCGATCCACCATAACCACCACTCCTGTTGTCGTACCGGCCACCTCCGTATCCTCCACCTCCTGGAACAAAGCCACAAGGGTTTATTAAGCCTTGCTGTTCCTGTGCAGCCGGGCAACACACACCGAAGGGCACGTGCTGAAAGCAAGCTCACCTCTAGAGAATCCACGCCCACGTCCTCTGCCTCCAGAAGAGCCACGGGATGACTTCCCAGCCTGGTCGACCCTGATCTGGCGGCCATCCACGGACTTAGGAAGAGAAAAGTCAAGGAGAGTGCAATTTTAGTCACTGGGATCAATATCCCTCATGCTTCCAAAATAAAGTCCCATGGTTAAAGACAACAAAAACTGTTTCCTCTTTACCTGTGAAAACTCTTATGGATACTTTTAAAGACTGATGTTTTGAAGCAGGACAACTGCAACTCAAATGTTCTCGACAGAGAAAATGGTCTTCCATTTGCCATCTCCCTAGAAGTGTTCCCTCGCTAAGGGCGGCCCAGGTGGCATTGATGAGGGCTCACACTTTATCCTTGGCTACCCACGCTTCCCCAAGGTGAGTTGGGGTGCCACCCTTGGAAGCTTCTAGGAGGCCCTTTAACTTACCAGAAATCCATGAAATTTACATTGCAGACATTTTATTAGGTTGAGGGTGAATGGGAGTTTTTAATTATGTATTGTAATAACTGGCATGTCACAGTTGTGGCATGTGCTTTAAGACAGTGGTCCCCAACCTTTTTATCACTGGGGACTGGTCAACGATTGACAGTTTTACTGAGGCCTGGGGGAGGGGGGGTAGTCTTTTGCCAAGGGACATCGCCGCCACGGCCCGAGCCCCTGCTCCGCGTGCTTTCTTGCCGGCGCCCCTGACTTCCTGCTGTCCACTAGCAGCAGCTGCCAGCAGCAGCTGTGCAGTGCCACGCCGAGGGGGAGCCCCAGCCATGGCAGCCGCTGGAGAGCACCAAAGGTGAGCCAGCGGCAGAGTGGCAGGGCAGGGACATCTGGTGGGTGGGAACACCTTCTCTAGAATGAAAAGCTGTGGAGTCTGGGACTTTATGGTTTAAAAACAGAGGTGGGATGGATAATAGAGTTATATAGTTATGCAAGGGGTAGAGGGAGTGAGACAAAGAAATTTTTCCTTCTCCCAAAATCCTAGAATCCGGCGGCATCAGATCCAGCCAGTAGATTCGAGATGGACAAAATAAAACACTTTTTTTACACAGAGCATGATTAAAAAGTGTAATTCACTGCTAGAGGATGTAGTGATGGCCACAGGAACACGTGGCTTTAAAATGGGATTAGACAGATCCATGGAGAAGTATCTGGTGACTGAGGGGAACCTCCTCCATATTCAGAGGCCTTAAACTGTGAATCCCAGAGCCAAGACGCAACATCTCTGCTGACTAGCCACTGTGCGACATGTTGCAGGGCTTTTCTGTTTTATTTTTTTTTATATATATATATATATATATATATATATATATATATATATATATATATATATATATATATATATATATATATATATATATATATATATATATATATATATATATATATATATATATATATATATATATATATATATATATATATATATATATATATATATATATATATATTTAAATATTTAAATATTATACTTAGAGGTTTCTCTTCTTTACATTTGACTTCCACTAGCAGACCTTCACTTCAGAACATTTTATATACTTTGCTAGCCCTGGGCAACTGTAACAGACAGGGTGATCAGCCTAAATGAACATGCTTCTGTAAAAACAAAGTGCCCAAGTAGATGGCACTCCGGAGTCCACCATGGGGATGTCTCTTCCATTTTGGGATGAAATTTTCCGTTCACAAAACCTGTGGAGGGCCCTGGAGCAGTGGGGACTTCAGCTTGGTGGCTGCGGCGGGAGCAGGCGGCCCGGCAGAGCCATGGCAATGGCCGCCTCCATGCTGCCTCTATACTGTTCTGCTCCTGTGCCTGTCCCCGTGTGCGCGCCGCTCCCGCTGCAGTTGGGGTCGCGGCCGTAAGGAGGTTGAGAACCACTGCCCTGGAGTTACTGGGACCATAGCATGCAAGGGAGGAGTCTCTCCCCATGGTGGGGATACAGATTCTTGAAAACACACCAGGGAGTGGGTGGGAAGAATGTCAGCTCTTCCAACCCCACTGTGGTACTGGATTTGGGCCCCTGCAGATTTTGTCAAAAGGAACTTCATTATTAAAACGGCAGAGGCATTGCTCCCCATGGTGGACTTAGGGAAGCCATCCCATCTAGCTGGGCCCTCGGACTTGCAATGGAGGCAGTTCAAGAACAGCTGTGCTTGGCAGGCACCATCAGATTCAGAAAAGCACAGGGGAATCATTTCATATAAGGTCACTCTTCAGCCCACGCAGAGCAGAGCAGAAAGGTGTAAGTAAACACCCGTGGCCCGTAAGTGATGTGGTAACAGCAATAAATGGCTCGGGAGTGCATTATCATGGAAGCCTGTTCTGCAAGCCTGAACACTGCTTTAAGTTATGGTGCCACTGGGAAGGAAGGGGACACACAAAAGAGCCCAAACAACCCACGATGCACGTTGGTGAGCATCCCTGCAGAGGGGGCTCACTCACTCACTCACCTCTCCATTCATGGCCCTCATGGCATCCTTGGCATCCTCAGGACGGCAATAGGTTATAAACCCAAAGCCCCTGGACCGTTGGGTTTCCCGGTCTTTCACTACAACCACTGTTGGCAGGAAAAGGGAACAAGGTTATCAGCCAGACATTTTAACTAACCAAGAGCACGTAAATATCTGGAATCTGGATGCTGCCATTCGCTGTACACAGGTGTCAGAATTAGCAACTAATTTGCATCAAGAGCTAAAGTCCCTGGAGAACCTTGGTACTAGGGTTGTGCACTTCGGCCGCTGAAGCAGCCGTTCATGCCTGAAGCAGCCAGTGCCACAGGGGGAAGGAGCAGCGTGCAACCCAGCGCCCACATGCACAGAGCTCTGCACCTGCATGCGTGCGCCGGTTGCATGCCACCCTTCCAAGCCCCTGTGGCGCTGGCTTGCTTTGGGCATGAATGGCAGCTTTAGTGGCTGAAATGTACAACCCTACTTGGTACTCTTCAGATGCACCCAAGAACTAAGGTTCACTAGTCAATATTTATTACTGCAATATATAAGTCTGATGGGGTCAATTAACAGAACAGGGCATCACTACTTATGCACAAAGCAAGCTTTTTAAAAAAATTAACTGATTAGCTCATTTAGTATGCAGTTGCTTACACACTAGGTCAGGCTCCCTCAACCAGGGCACCGTGAAACCCTGGGGTTACTTACTGGCCCCAGAATGGGTGGGAGTTAATACATTATATATATATATATATATATATATATATATATATATATATATATATATATATATATATATATATATATATATAAAATATACATTATATATATATATATATATATATAAAATATACATTATATATATATATATATATATATTATATACATTATATATATATATAATGTGTGTGTGTGTGTGTGTGTGTGTGTGTGTGTGTGTGTGTATATATATATATATATATATATGATAAAATTTTATTGGGTGATATGACCATATATGGTCATGCTGACCCTTTCCCCCCCTCCCAAAATGGCCAACGATGGGCCTGGAGGAGGTGGGAAAGGGAGGGGCCCCAGGTGTGCAGGGACACAGCTAAGCTTCCCCACCATATTCTGCATGATCCTGCCACTCTGAGGGTTTTCTCAAGGCCTGAAGAATGTTTCAAGTGTTTCTTAATGGCAAAAATGTTGAGAAAGGTGGATGCAGTCACATTTGCTTCCTGTACATTCTGAAGCACAATAGTCACTCTCAAACAGAATGAGCAAGCCGGCTGGTGAGGAAGCTAGGTGCTGCTTAGGAAACATCAGCTCTAAGCCACATAGTAGTCTGGTTTGACATGCTGTGTGAATGGACACAACAGGTCTGGACATGAAAGGATGGAATGCCAGCAAGTGGCAAACTGGAAGCAAACAATTAGCTGTAAATACAGTTGGAGGGTTATCATGTGACCTTCTACATAATCTGGCAGGCTGGCTGAATTAACCTTAAAGAGACTTCCAATTTCCTCAGAGGCAATATTCAAATCACTACTCACATGTACAGACAGCCCCAAATTATCGCAAGTCAGGACTGTTAGATCATGCTACGGAAAGCCAGTGTGGTTAAGAACAATGTTTTACAGAGTGTCAGATTAGGATCTGTGATGCCCAGGTTTGAATCCCCTATCTGAGATGGAAGCTTGCTAGGTGACTTGGGGCCAGACTTGCAAGCCTCGCAGGGCTGTTGTGAGGAGAATGATGTAAGCTATTTTTGTTCCCCACTAGAATGAAAGCAGGGCACAACAGAAGTAAAGTATTCGAAGGAACACACTTGGGAATGGGAATTGCACAATGCTTGAATTAGCAATAGGTCGAGTGGGAAGAGTCGATTCAGGTGGGTATCTGTGCTTTCTGAAGCAGAACGAAGCTTGGGTCCAGTGGCACCTTCAAGGTCAACTAAGTTTTATTCAAGGTATAAACTTTCATGTGCCTGTACACTTCTGCAGATACAATCTTTCTACCTGAAGAAGTGAATATACACACGAAAGCTTATACCTCAAATAAAACTTTCTTGGCCTTAAAGGTGCTACTGGTCTCAAAAAGAGGGCAACCAGTAAGAAAATACCAACGAGGTTCAAATAGATTAGACAGAGAAGCAAGGATTTTAAAAAGCTACCTTGAACTTTCTAAAGCATATCCCAGAGCTTGCCATATAATGAGCACTTACCTATAGCAACTAGCAATGGCCCATTTTACAGGCCCTGTGGAACCCACTACAATTCAAGGATCTTTACTGTGACTGAAGGTAAATTGTGGCAGCCATTTTGTGACTGTACCCACAAAGTAGAGTCAGATTTCCAGGTTCCCACAGGCTCAAAAAAGTTGGGAACCGTTGTTTTAAATAAACATTAATATAATAGACAATACTGCTGAAGGGACTGAGATTCTTACACACAGCAACAAAGAACATTAATGCTAAAAATGAAAGCAAGTTGATAAAGTGAAAGTCAGCCGGTCACAAGTGACCAACTCTTCTAGGTAGCTTCTTTGTGAGGTTATCAGAGAAGAATGGCGGCAAAGGCTGAGTACATTTGGTGAACGGGGTGCCACTTTAAGTGAGCTTGGGGATTTAGTCACTTGTGAACTGTGAAAGAAAACGGCAACTATTTTGCACCTATCTACTTTAATATAAAACCAAGACCAACAAATGATGGGTTGTTGTTAGGTGTGAAGTCGTGTCCGACCCATCGTGACCCGATGGACAATGATCCTCCAGGCCTTCGTGTCCTCTACCATTCCCCAGAGTCCATGATGGGTACTTAACTGATAAATAGCAGTACAACTTTAGGAAAGGAGGTAATATACAATGTACTATACTTAGCGTATTTTTGTTTCATAGTGTGTGCGTATGCACACACTACTTCAGGACTGACACTTTAGGGTCAAATGTTTCCTCTATTTTTTAAAATAGAAGCCTCCTTGCACGTTGAGAAAATCTGAACTTTCCCTTTAATTATGGTTTTATATGTACATTTTTTAAAAATTGGCCTAAATCAGGGGTAGTCAAACTGCAGCCCTCCAGATGTCCGTGGACTACAATTCCCATGAGCCCTTGCTGGCTGCAGTTTGACTACCCCTGGTGTAGTGCTTAGCTTAATTATGCAAGGCAAAGCCCTGCCATGTGTCATAATACAGAAATCTTGGCTAACACAGCTGAGGCACCGTCACAATCCCCTGAGATACAGCCCACACTGATGACACCTTTCCTCACCTTCTGCAATGTCTCCATAGGGGGAGAACAACTGCTCCAGGTTCTGCTCATTGGTGTCAAAACTGAGCCCTCCAATGAAGAGCTTTCCTTCATCTGATGCCATTGTGAAATCTGCAGACAAAGAATTGCACGTTTAAATCCGGGCATTCTAAACAGCACCCCAGCATACCTTTTTAAAACTCCCAGCAATGTAGCAGACCACTATTTACCTCTCATTTCAACATCTGAGAGCTTTTTTGGAGATCAAGTTTCTTTCACTCTCTCTTGGCATATCAGATCAGACCAGTGTATAAGTCTGGTGTAAGGCCCACCCAGCTCAATTTCAACAGTCATCTACTTCTTTATAAAGAAAAGAAAATCCCTGTATATTCACACCCACACAGGGATAACAAATGAATCTGCAGTTTTGCTTTCATGTCTGAACCCTCATCTGTTTTCCCAGCAGCAGGCTGCTCAGTCTCTGACATGTTTCACAGTAGAGACATCCAGAATGTGAACCGTTATCTATTAGTTGCCGGGGTAGGTTGTGCGGATATATCTGTAATTGTAATCTCAGTACAATCAGTGGGAGTCCCAGTTAAAGATGCATAGGGCCTCACAGTTTGGCTGCAGCTCTAGCCATGCTTTCCTAATAGTAATCAGCCAAGAAAAAAAATCTTTATTAGCACATATTTTATCGTTGACACATTTCATGACAAGTTTGTGATTGGAACCAGTCCTCTTGGCCATGATCCAACTGTTTCGAAAGGAGTTACTTCTGTGAAAGCATGAACACGATCAGACTACACAGAACCTTTCACAGAAAGGCGGACTGCTCCCCCTGAGTTACCTCAGGATAAAAATGTTCCTTATTTTGCATTCTTCCCTTCATAGTGTTCCAAGCGGACACTCGTTTTTAAAAATATCAATTACCGCATCCCCTTTTTAAAAAAAAAACCCAGACAGGTTCCTAATTTTTGTGTATTTGCAAGGATGGCCTTTCAGAGACAGGAAATTCTCAGTGATGCTGGCCACCCTCGCAAGTCACGTCCACTATCTTCTCAGCTCTGTAACTGCCAATAAGGCTCTTATCTTTCGCAGGGCATTACCCACCCCCAATAAACCTGGATAAGATTTCTTCACCTTTCCAGCAGCTGCCAGAGAATTTATACTCATGAAAACGCCCAGAGTTATGATCAGGCGGGAAGTGAATTGTGCCACGGCTATCTGGAAGGGTCTGCCCAAGCGAGCAGTCCAAAAAAGGGAAGGGGTCCACCCATTAAGCTGCCTTTGATGGCGCACGCACCACAAGAGCCTTGGGACAGACCCAATCTTAACTGGCTTGGGTAATTACAGTTCCATTTTGTGTTACACAAGGTTCCGGAATTCCTCAAATCTGCGGCTCTTAGCTCCATCACTAAATCAATATCATCCCAAAAACGTTCAGAAATTAAAGTGGCAATCCTTTACACAAACTCCCAAATTTTACAAATCCCGGTGGAAATTCCTTCCATGGAAACGTATTTATAAACCGGGAAGGAACAGAAAAACCTACGTAATTTAATATTTCCCACTATATGGCCAGGGAATGGGTGCCTATCGAGCCAAACGAAGCACACAAAGCGCTCCGCGGCCAAGATGCTAAAACCTTAATTTCTCAAATGAGGGGAAAAAAATGGAGGCGAAGTTATTGCAATCTTCGGAAGACGCGAACCCTTGAGACCCGGATTCTGTTTTTTTAATGCTTCATGCGCCCAAAAACGGGCGGGAAAGGACGCTTCTGCAGGCTGCGAAGACGGGAACGCGACACACGCTGCCCTCCCTGCAAGGCGGCTTCCGCCCTCCCCAGGATAAAATGGCCGCGAGCACGTGGCCTGAGCAGAATGCGGGAAGGCGACCGCGCCGCGCTCTCACGTTCCTGGAGCGGGGGGGAGGGAGAGCCCCCCCTCCCAATTTGCAGACATGCGTGGAAGAGGCCCGTTGGAACGCCCGCGCCCAGCTAGGAGCCCTTGCGCAGGCGCAGCACAGAGCGCGCGCGCTGTTCGCTCCCCTCCCCCACCCCGCAGCGCCTACGCTGCGAAGAATTCCGCGCTCCGCCGTCCAACTTTCCCTAGGCGTTAGTAACCGCCCGGCGCACGCGCACTGCGCCTCACGAGGAGCCGCGGTGGGCCTTTTTTTCCCCCTTTTAAACCCACCGGCGCATGCGCTCAGAGGCCCGCCCGTTCTTTATGGCCTGCCGCCGCCGCCATTTTGTGTAGCGTCGCTCCCTTCTCCCCTCCCCCATCTTCGGGCAGAGGGGGACAAAAAAAGGGCGGCTTTTTATCGGTTCTGCCCCCCTCAGGACCGGTTTTTGACCCCCCTGGAAACCGCCTCGGCACCCCCCCCTGACCAGAAGCAAAGAAGGGCGAGGCACTCACCAACAAAGGGGGCTCGGAGGGAGAGATGCGCGCAGACCCGTTAGCGGCTGAAGCAGGAGGCTATCGCGATGGCGGCAAGAGAAAGGGGCGAAGAGAATGAAAGCGAGGCTGCGCTTTAAGCCCCGCCTCGGTCCGCGGAGCTCGGCGCCCGATTGGCCGGCGGCGGAGGGGGCGTGGCCAGGGCACAATAGAGGCCACGCCCGCCCACCAGCCCCCGAGCTGGCCTGCGCAGGCGCCAACCCCGCTCATTTCCCGCCTGCCTCTGGCGCGAGACGGCCGTTTCCACCCTGGAATGCTGCCCCTCCCGCGGCGGCGCCCTCCCCCTTCTGCCACCAGTCGCCCTTTTGCACACGAGAGTCGCCAGCAACGCACAGGCTGCGGTCCCCCTAAAGGCCTTTCTCTGCACGGTGGCCAGGTCTACCTTGGGGGTTCTGTCCCCTGCTGCCAACAGGAACTGCTCCCTGCCCTCATCCAAGTGACAGCCTGTCCCCTCTTAAACCCTCCAGGCTGAACATTCCCAAACCCCTCAGCCTTTCCTCGCAAAGCAAGTTCCCCAGGCACTGGATCCTCCTCATCGCTCTCCTTTGCCCACGCTCCATTTTGGCCTTAGTATTTGAAGGGAGGCCCCCCCCATAATTCCACACAGTGCTCACAGTGCAGTCTGAGCAAGGCAGTATTTTATCCCCTTAGCAGCTGTGAGAAATAGGTTGGATTGGCTGGAAACGACTGGTCGCTCAACAAACCTTGTGTCAATAAGGACTTGGAACTCAGGCCCCCTTCAACCCCAGACTGGCACTGTGACATAAGCACTGCACTAGGTCTCTCAAAAAAAAAAATCCCTCTAAACAGCACAGGGTGGTTATCGGTGGTTCGCACTTTTTTATCCTCCCAGCTCCCCACACAAGATCACCCAATGATCTTCATTCCAGAACGGGGCCTTAGAGCTTTTAGCTTTTCACAGGGCCAGCATTATGAAGCTTTTCTGCAAGGTCTACCAATGAGGCCAGTGCTCCCCCAGTATGACCCCACACCAGCTCCATCATCGGTGTGGTCGGTTGTCATACCCCCCTAGCTGCCCTGGCTGGTTGTTGGGTTGCTAGGATGGACTTATTTCCACTGTATGGTTTTGTACTCTTTAGGGGGGTTTAATTGGGGACTGTATTTCATTATCCTAGGCTTGTCATGTAATCCAGCTAAAACATTTGGAAGCTCCCCAGAGCGGTTCCTAAGTGGAACAGGCTTCCTTGGGAGGTGAATGATCAATTAGAAATGCTGGTTTTATGAATTTAGGCAGATGGCACAACAAAGTCAATATCAGGGCTCTCTCAATCTCACCTCCCTCACAGGGTGTCTGTTGTGGGGAGCGGAAAGGCAAATGTAATCTGCTTTGGTGACTCCTTCAGGTAAACTGGCATATAAGAACCAATTCTTCTTGGACACGAAATTGGGGCTACTGGGTAGGCAGACATTTGAGTTTGTGCATTGTGCAGGGGATTGGTTTAGATGACCTTGGAGCTCCTTCCAATTCTGATTTTAATTCATTGGAGAAAGCAATACTGGATTGGTCAGTGAAAAAAAGGAAACCAGGCCAACAAAGAGCACAGTGGTTAGATATCAAAATGGATACCATCCAGAACATTACAGTAGTAATCATTTTATCTATAAACCTCACCCAGTATGACATGGGTACGGGAACATTTTCAGAACTCATCCCTCAGGAATTTCCAGATTTCAAAATTAAGCTTATGCCAAAGCTCTGCAACACCTTTATCAATTGGTGAACAGCTACCAGCTACAATGTACCTAAAACAGCCTGGGACATGCTCATCTAATGAACTGTTTTCCCACATGATTTCATGTGCCAACTACAGTTATCAATTGCCTCACTTCTGAATGTGTTCAGGAGGCCCAACATGCTCCCTTCCAGCAGCTGTGTGAACACCTCGGGCACAGAAAGCTCCTATAGTCCTGAAAGATGTGCCAAATTGAATTACTTTGACACACCTTTAGCAAAACAAGTAATGGATGGCTCTGATAATGACACCAGTTTTATTCATGCCAATGCATTTTAAGTTAAGGGATGGGTTTCGTGTTTTGTCCTTACCTTGGTAGTGGGGAAAAGATTTAAATGGTTTTAAAACCTATGCATGCTAAAAACCTCCAAGCCATCCAGGGGAGCTGGGTGTTGTTGACGAATGGTAACACGCACTTACGTATTCAGAATAGGAAACCAAACGAATACACGTTTTTGTGCAGAGCTTTTCTTCCTCAGTTTGTGTGTAAAATTAATTTTCTGAGAAAGACCCCAGTGGGGGCTGAAATATGTCATGTCTAAGGCCGAGGAATGCATGATGCACATGTTATTTTTCCAGTAATGACCTATGAGCTTTGTGTATTAACCTTTTTTTTAAAGGTGCAGACAATGACCTATTGTCGAAGTTGTACAGACACCTAACCTTTCCAAGTCTTTTGTTTTCCGTTCCCTATTGCTATAAGAAACAAGAAACACAGAACTGAAATCATTGTTTTATTAGAAGAATCCATAAACTTAATAACTTGGGAGTGCAAAATGCCACAGGAGAGGTGATGACTGAAAATTAGCATTATTTTATTCTACAGTGCATTTTGCTGCATTTTAAAGGTTTTAGATGCTAGGATTCTTCATAGACAGCACAGTTTTAGCTATAATATTATAGACCGGCTTACAGAAAAAGCAATGCTGGAAATCCTGCTCTAAGGTGCTAGGATCATCCGAATTGGTGAACCGCACTTACAATCGTAAGAGAGTTCAAAACAAGAGGTCTGGCTTTTGTTTACACTTAGCCAGTGCCTCGTGAGCAGCGTGATGTCTCCTAAGCACCGGGCTGCTATTGAGTCTTCTTGCGGCATCAGTCCTGGGAAGCAGACCAACCAACCTGGGAGGGAAAAAGAAAGCAAAATGGGTATCTCAGTGCATCTGTTCACAGCACTTGTGGCTAGTTCCAATACGGGAAACATCGACCATCCGCTAGGCAGACTGAAGGCTTGTCGCCGACCCAACACGGTAGCTGCAACAAACCTGTTCAGGCAACTGAGCTGGTGTCTTCCCAGGTCTTCCTTCTCTTACGGACCAAGCCAGCAGCTACAGGCAGCCCTGAAAAAAAGTCATTGCTGTTGAGTATGCAGAGAGGCTGCCTGCAGATACACACAGCTGTGAGGAGCACACAATGGCTTCTAATTTTAGACAAAACTTGGATGGCTTCAGTGATGCTTATTTAAGGACCAGTTCTAAAGCATGTTTGCAGTGTGCACCATGTCGGGAAACGTTCGCAATATTGGAACAGAAGCGTCACAGGGAATGCAATTTAGCTCACCACTATCCTGTCCTTTTCTCCAAGGATTTTAAGGCTCCGTATACATAGGCCTCGTCTCTTCCGCTTGGCTAACTATACCCCCCCCAGCCCTCCCAAGGACAGTAAGGTCACCCATCCAGTAGGAACACATTAGTGATCCCTGGCCTAAATGTGTACATCTGACATCAACCAGAGCCAGGGCCTTTTCTGTCCTGGACCCGTTCTGGTAGAAAGAGCTCCCGGAACAGCTGAGGGCCATTACGGAGCTCGGCCAGTCCCAAAGGGCCTTAAAACTGAGCTCTTCCGCCAGGCATTTGGTTGGGTCCAATGAACACCTAGACAACTTAACCAAACACCTCTGGGCCGCCTCCCTGGAATAACCTAGACAATGACTGATATAGTCTGCCCATACAGCTGTAGGATCAATTGTTTAAGACATTTTAAAATCATCTTAGCCAACCTGGTTATTGTCCGTGTTTTTAAGGGTTATTGCTGGAAGCTGCTGCAAGCTGCCAATGCTGGGAGGGGCGGGATTTAAATAAATAAATGAAATCGATCAGGCGGAGAAAGGCTACAGAATCATGGCTTTGGCCAACTAGAAATTTCCACAATTGATGGATGGGAGATTTGAACCTCGCTCTCCCCCATACCTATTCACGGCATAACCGCTGTGCCATGGTAGCGGAAAGTGCTAAAAGGTCGCAACTGACTTCCGGCAACCCTGCTTAAGTTCTTCAAGGCAGACGTGATTTGCTGTTGCCTGACTCCAAGTCACACCCCTGTTATTTGGAAGTCTCTCAGCCAAATACCAGCCAAATTTGATCCTGTTTAGCTTCCTAGATAGAAACTCCCCCCCCCGCCTCGTCCTTTTTGTTTTTGATTAATGAATTGTGTTTTTATGTCTGGGGTTTTATTCAGACATGGTAACCCGCCACGAGCCGCTTGGGAGTGGCAGGTAGTAAATCAAATAATATTCTTGAGGGAGCTTCCAACAGATGAGGCCAAATTCCAGTGGCCTCCGTTCTTCTCAATAGTGATGAGCCCTTAAGTTTACTTATGATGCTCACCTGCTTGCATCAGGCCCCTGGCAACCTTGGGACGTTCCCTTCCATGAACCAGATGACACAACTGCAGCCAAGATACCATGCTGCCTTGGTAGGTTCATCCCGTTAATCAAGACCCACTTACTTCATAGCATGGCTTCAAGATCCGGAGAAGCGGTTTCATTCCCGTTCCAGCATTTCGCTGCAAGGTGGAGTAATCTCTGCCTCTTCTCACCTGCCAAAAACAAGTCCGTGTCACTGACCCGAGTTCATTCGAATTCTTGATTTACTTTTTAGAGATTAATGTCTAACAGGATACTCCAGGGCTAGGTGAGGCTGTTCACCCAGTCCTGAGATTTCCCCAAGTTAATATGGTCATTTTTTTTTTTCATCCCAGGTTTAGATTCTCATCCAAAAACCACATACCACAGTGGAAAAGTTGGCTTATCAAAGTGGGAACAAAAGCCTCCCGTACCCAAACCATGCTGTACTGGGAGAAACCTCCCCAAAGGTCCAAGTTCTGCACAAAGCACAATTATAAGGTCTTGGACGTGACAGCTGGAAGAATCCAAGCATCCTTTGGTTGGTTGCCTTTCCCCTCTGGTTTTTGAAAGCAGAGTCAGTCACAGCAGCCAGCCAGGCCCTCCCCCAGGATAAAATTGCAGATTCGGACAAGAGTTCTCCTGGGGGGTCTATGAAGACCCCAGGATTAGCCCAATGAGTTTGGTCAAAAGCAATAAGAGCCAGTAGTTTTGCTGTGGCCATAAGAATGGAGCTCTGTGGGAGAGAAGATGCAGACATGAGCAAAAGAGTTACCTCGAAATACAGGACTATTTCCACAAATGAACTAGCCAAGAGCAGCTTTCGTCTCACATGGATCACGCACTGAAGGAGGCACAACACACTTCGGGGGTCTCCAAGGAACACTGGCTTCCACACGCTAGCAGAGAATTCTCACAGTGTAAGAACAGGACAGAGCTAACTACAGGTAGGCCCGTCTAGGCCCAGACATCAGTTCCACCTCAACCCTGAAGAAGCCTCGGATCCCCAGGTTGCGAGAGCTTCCTCCTCTACCAGCTCATCTCCAAACCAAGCGGGACATGCCCCCCAACTTTAGGAAACGTTTGTATAAACCCGGAGGCAACTTCCTTCCCAGGTTCTCCTTCCTAGCAACAGCAATACAATGGTATTACAATTGCGGCCAGGGACACCAAGGCTGGTTTGTTGACTGAAATCCTAAGAGCGCCTGGTGTGGTTGCAGGGCTTTTTGCCCTTGCACACACTCGCGCTCGACACCCCTCGTCTTATTCCCTGTAGCACCGGCTCCCAAACCAGAAAAAGAGTGATGAACCTTCAACAATCACAACAGTTAAAGTCACTGATTGAAGGCCAAACCAGGGCACTCAAGATCTTCAGCCACCGTCTTGAGGAACTCCGCTGAGATCTGTGTTTGCAACACAACCACCACCACTTCCTCAATTGTTTCGGCCACTGCCCATTTAACATGAAACCAAGTCCCCAGGACAGCACCGTGGTGTAGATAAACCTCCCAACCTTCTAGGGAATCAATTATTGGCAGATGCATATGGGTGGGGTATCTTTAGTTGTGTCCACTGGGATCATGAGTGGCTTTGATACAAGGTCACTCCGACACAATCAGATCAATCAACATTATGGAAATAAGCATCCAGGGGTGGCCATGCTGGCAGGGGCTCATGGTAATTGTAGTCCATGGACAACTGGAGAGCCAGTTTGGCCACCCCTGGCATAGGCCATACTTCAAAGAGCAGGCAGACTTCCCATTGGTTCTGCCTTGTGTTGCACAGCCTGGCAGTTTTCATTTCTACCAGCTTTTTGGGAATGGGTGCCTATCAAGCTCATTACCTGTTAACCAACCCTGGGTATTCCCTAGATGAGGCCTGTTTCTTACTGGCCACTCAGCTATCTAAGTTGTGCGGTGCAATGTGATGTCAAACGTCACGAGCAGAGAATTGTTTCAGATGGCATTTTAATGGGCTTCGTAAAGCCAAAAAACTCAGTACAGGAACTTCCTTATCCACTTCAAATACAATGTCAATGGAATTATGTACGCGTCTTCCAGTAAAAAAAGGACAATATAAACAAACATTTTCAAGAACCTCTCCAAGCATCAGTCCTATGTTTACTATACAGTAAAACAGGCTTTTATTATGATCAATGTGAACCATTTAACCCTTTCAGTGATACCAAAGCAGCTTGCCTTCGTCACCCTCCCTTGTGATGCTAAGAGTTGAATTCCAAAAAGTGCATTGCACTTTTTTTCCCAAAGGAAATTTTGCTCAGCTTCCAGGTTACTATCATCTTAAATTTTTTAGGGCCCCATTTTAAGTCGAGTTAAAAGAAAACTTCGGGCTGAGAAAGACAAATAAAACCGGATTTCAAAAAACGCTTTAAAAACCACTCTTGGAAAAAAAAAAAAAAAACTCTTGAGCAAAGTCTAAACAGGCAATCTTGTAGAGGAAGCTTTCAGGCTGCATGTGACAAAAAAAGCTATATAGGGGAAGATACAAGTAGGTAACTAAAGATTCAGCGAAGCTCCAAAAATCTTTATAAATACGGCCATTGGAAGGACGATCTTGATTCAGGAAGGATTTTTACTCGGTGTGAGCTGAGGACAAGAAGCAGGTACAATCATAAAGGCACAAGTATACGGACATGTTTGCAGCAATTTCACCACTCCTAGACTTTTTTTTTTCCTTTCCTTTTTTAGATTAGTGAGGCTAGGAATCTCAAGGCCCTCCCCCAATTAGCACTCCACAGCTGGGCTGCACAATTGTGAAGCTAACAGTTCTTTAAGGTCCAACATGCATTTAAAGTAACGTATCGGTAATCTGAACTGAGGCCTGCCATGTTTAGACGGGGTCAATCGGGTGCTCGAAAACTGTCTTTGAATCTAGGCTCCACTTACGTCAGGTACTGCTACAGCCACTACCTAGGCAAGTAGGAACACTGCAAGTTATGGGTGCTTTGGACAAGTAGGAAGGTTGCAATTCCCTTCCCAAAAAAGCCACCTACCTCAGTTGTCGTAGTTGTCTCTGTAAGAGCCTCCTGAAGAGTAGCGGTCATTATATCCTCCCTGACTTCTGAAAGCAAAGGATCTGTGTTTTGCACTTGCTCAGCGAGAATTCAAAATCTCTGAAGCAGAGCTCATTGCCACAATTACCTGCCGTAATCCCGGGAACCGCCGTAACCCCCACTTCTGCTGTCGTAGCGACCACTGTAGCTTCTGTCTCCACCACCTACAGGAAAAAAAATATCTTACTGGTGAGCAGCCACCAATGAATCAATCTTTCCCTCAATTAATCCACAGCCAGTCAGCTACGGATCACTATCTTTTCATACTCACCTCTGGAATAGCCACGGCCTCGCCCCCTTCCACCGAAATAGCCACCTCTGGATCCACGTGACGATTTCCCTGCGTGGTCCACTCTGATCTGGCGCCCATCTACAGACTAACCACAGAAAAATGTTTTAATTAGGGCTTCCAGGGTGTCATGGGATATCTAAGCGCAAACCTCCCATCACCTTCAAATGCAACAAGTGGACTAAGATTGGCTTATTTATATCCTGGCTGTAGCACAAGGGTGAGAGTTAACCCCCACCGTCACTATAGTTAACTCTAGATTATGCCTATGTACCTCCTTAGCTGATCTGCACATTCAATTTGAGAACAAAGTGGTTAAAAACGTTGAAGGAATGCAGTATTTAGTAGGCTTGCTTTTAAGCATGCATGCATTATAATCCTTCTGGGTTGCCTAACATTCATCTTGCGGGACAGAACAGGCCAAAATGGGGAGATTTTAGGTAAAATGCAAAACATATGCCACAATTTGGGCCACTCAATGAAATTTCAGAAGTAGAGGGAATGGAGAGAAATTAAGTGTCCTGAAGTGGCACATGCTGGATGGCAGAGGTAGAGTGACGGGACTCATCCAACTTAGAGGAAGAGGGAATAAACAATCCAGCTGTTAGGATAGGACTATAGCAAGCTCTGTGCTAGTTTTTCACTTATCTGATGCTTCTACTTTTTTAATGAGGACATAAGAAAGTAGTCTTTCTATCTGAAACAGAAGCTCAACATTCATACATGCATATTCTGCAACTCATCTCATTTCTTCCATGGGCTAAATACTGTAAATACTATTTTAGAAACAGATTCATTTTCACATTATGGGTTAACCCAGACTGGGAAGAAAACTATCTTTCACAGAAGACTTGCATTAATAGCGGGGTGAGGTGACACATCTGCTCTCACTGAATCCAAGCTGAATCCAAAACAGGAAAAAGATTGTATTTAGGATATACTGGACACCAATGAATCTTTAGCAGTGTTCAGGAAAGTGTCGAATTGTCGTTGCTCTAATTCACAAGATATTATCAATTTTATACTATGGTTCACTGTTTTTGAGGATCCTCTTGTATTTTTAAACTATTTGCTTGTCCCTTGGAGGCTAACCAACAATGAAAAAAGACACTACACCTCCCATATTACAGCTAAAAGACTGGACTTACAGCATTACAAAAATGCCCATCTCTAATAAACCAATGGATTGAGAAACTTAAGACCGGTATCAATATTTGAATGCATGGCACATAGACAACAAAAACATGATGATATTTTTAGATACTTGGAAATTTTAATAGAAATTTATGTGTAGGTTTGCCACCACTGTATATCTGAATCTCTACTTTATATATTTGGAGCTTCTCTGGGTTATTTTTAGAGAAATCAATTTTTGATCAATCAGCTTGTCATACATTACTGACTCAAGAAATCAAGAGTAATAGAACATGTGACATTTCAAGAACCTTTACCTCTCCATTCATGGCTCTCATGGCATCTGACGCATGCTCAGGATTGGCAAAAGTGATAAAACCAAAGCCTCTTGATCTCTGGGTTTCTTTGTCCTTGATCACTACAACTAGAAACACAAAAGTAGCAAAAATTACTTATAGAAGAGTTAGATTAGACTCCCATAGCACTTCAGAGACCAACAACATTTTTCAAGGTTAGGGTTAGCTTTTCAAAGTCAAAGGATTTTGACTGAACCTTGAGTCACATAGAGCAGTTTAATATTCTTACCTTCAGAAATAGGACCAAAGGAGCTGAAATGCTGCTCCAGACCTTGCTCATCAGTGTCAAAGTTGAGCCCTCCAACAAACAGCTTTCCTTCTTCAGAAGACATGATGGTGAACAGAAGTCTACAGAACAATTTTTAAAGGTATATGAATCAGAAATACAGTGTTCTTTCAGCCAACTAATTATGCATGAGAGAATTAAAGTCTAGATGTTTAGAGAACCATGTACCACATTGCTTTGTGGAACTAAGCCCCCCCAAAAACTCAAGAAAGCTGGTCTTGTCTACAGCTAGCTATTGCCATGATACTTCTGAATCCGCCACAGGACAGAACTCAGCCCTCCAGTGTTTCATGGCAGAAGCAGCAGCCACGACCACTTCCTAGCCTCATCAAGGCATTTAGGTTCCTCTGTTTTGGTACCATATTATTGACAGCATACGTGATCCTCTATTTTAGTCATGCTTCAAGTTACAAGTCTACATTCCATTATGATCCATTAAGGAGAATGTTTACTGAAGTTTCCCCTCCAAAAAAACATTTTAAGCAATAATTAAGAGTTCTAAGGAAGGCTGGCCACATAGCTGTAAGTTGTGCTTCCACTTATAGTTTATATATATATATACACACACACAAGTCTCCATTGGGAGTCCTATGGGCCAGCCCACCTCGCAGGGTAGTAAGACTACATAAACATAGCCCAGAGCTCTTTAGCAGAACTGGGCAGGGAAAAGATGCAACATAACCTAGAATGCAACCTGACATTTATGAATGTAGACAGCAACATGCAGATATTGGCTTCCAAGGCTCTTCCCTTTGCTCTTAAGTAATCCCAGCTGTGACCCAGAGTTTCAGTTCAGGAGATCATAGGACTACCAACTCAGACGTCTACTGGAAATCACCCGGGACTACACCCGATCTCCTGCTGAGGGATCACCTCCCCAGGAGAAAGTGGCTGCATTAAAAGGCAGAATCTGTGGCTTATCCCCCCCCCCAAAAAAAAAACATTTCCAAGGATTTCCCAACGTGCCACGAGCCACCCTGGACTCCAGGGAGTTCCGCGGGCACTGAGGCCTGGGCCTACTGCGTCCACATCCGCCCATGACAAGAAAGCCTCGTGTCTGCGGGGGCGGCCCCGTGCCATTTGACCCCACGTGGCAAGGCAGCCGGGACTGCTGCTTGGGGCGGGAAACGGAGCGAGGAAGCCCCCGCAGAAACCGGCCCGAGTCCACCAGCAAGGCCGCCTCCATTTCCCCGCCTCGAGCGCCATCTTGTTCACCCCGAGCTCGCAGCGGAGGAAGCGTCTGGAGAGCCGAAGATGGCGGCCGAGAGGAAGAAGCGCTTCCCGCCAATCCGGAGGAAGCGCTCGCCTCGCCCCTGCCTCAAGCCCCAAACTATGGGCGCCTCCACCGCGCACGCGCAGAGGGCGGCGTCTCCCCCCCCCCAAAAAAAAACACACCGTCTTCTTTCTCGGTGCTGGGAACCGCGCTGTTACTCCAGGCCGCATGCGCAGAGCCGTTGGCGCCCGCGCGGCCTCTGCCTCCGCGCGTGCGCTCTGAGGGCCCCGCGCTTTCCCCCTCCCCTTTTTTTTCTTTCGACGTCACTGCTCCCTAACGGCCGCCGAGGCCAACGTTTACAAATTGGTCTGAAAGGAACAACAACAGCAAGCATACTAATAAAGGGTGGGGGGGGCAGGAAGGCTTAGCGATCGTTTCCCTCCCTACTCACCAAACTATGTTACCCGGGCGGGAGCTGCTGGAAATGCGGGCCGAGGCACCGCCCGCGCGACGCTTATATAGAGGACCGCCCACCGCGGGGGTCACGTGACTGTAACCCGCCCGCCCCAAGCGACAAGGTTGTTACTGCGCATGCGCCGGGGCGTGGCAACGTTCCAACTGCTGTGCCGGTGGGGGGGGGAGGAGAAGAAGGGAGGGAACAAAAAAAAAAATCATTACCTTCCACTTTCTCCCGCCCAAGAGACTCTCACCATGTGATCATCCGGGGTCTTCCTCGGCGCGCGCAAGCTTCCGCCCTGGCGCCTGGAATCAGGGAGCTCCACGTGGCCGCCGCTTCCGGTTCCTGTTCGAAGCGCCCACGTGGGAAGTGAAGAAATGAGCCCGAGCGGGAGCCTCATTTTCCCGGCCAGGCTTTGCAAGGGCTCGCCCGCGGCCTCCCCCGGGAGCCTCTGGGGAAGGGAAGCCGGACGGGGCAGGACTCAGGGCCTCCCTCCTCCTCTCTGGCACCCGGGTAAGGCTCGTAGCCGACAGCAGGGGAAGTGTTGCGGCTATTATCTTTATTACTATTAGAAGAAGAAGAAGAAGAGTTGGTTCTTATATGCCGCTTTTCCCTACCCGAAGGAGGCTCAAAGCGGCTTACAGTCGCCTTCCCATTCCTCTCCCCACAACAGACACCCTGTGAGGGAGGGGAGGCTGAGAGAGCCCTGAGATTACTGAAGAAGAAGAGTTGGTTCTTATATGCTGCTTTTCCCTACCCGAAGGAGGCTCAAAGCGGCTTACAGTCGCCTTCCCATTCCTCTCCCCACAACAGACACCCTGTGAGGGAGGTGAGGCTGAGAGAGCCCTGAGATTACTGAAGAAGAAGAGTTGGTTCTTATATGCTGCTTTTCCCTACCCGAAGGAGGCTCAAAGCGGCCTACAGTCACCTTCCCTTCCTCTCCCCACAACAGAAACCCTGTGGGGTGGGCGAGGCTGAGAGAGCCCTGATATTCCTGCTCGGTCAGAACAGTTTTCTCAGTGCCGTGGCGAGCCCAAGGTCACCCAGCTGGTTGCATGTGGGGGAAGTGCAGAATCGAACCCGGCATGCCAGATTAGAAGTCCGCACTCCTAACCACTACACCAAACTGTAACAACGTAGTACAGTAATAAAATTTAATAAATAATTCTTCTGTTACTATTACCCCCAAAATAAATTGTGTTATTTTAGTACTATTACAAGTAGGCAACTGATCTTGCAACTGTAATGGGGGGGGGGGATATAGTTTAGTTTTCTTTCATGGATCAAGAATCCAGGATAAGTATCTGCCCAACAACTGCTTAGATCAGGGGTAGTCAAACTGCGGCCCTCCAGATGTCCATGGACTCCAATTCCCAGGAGCCCCTGCCAGCGAATGCTGGCAGGGGGCTCCTGGGAATTTATTATTTATTTATTTATTTATTTAGATTTATATACCGCCCTCTGTAGTCCATGGACATCTGGAGGGCTGCAGTTTGACTACCCCTGGCTTAGAATTTGCTGAGCTCAAGCTGCCGCCTGGATTCTGCCATCTTCGCTTGGCGGGACCTGCGAGGGAAGGGGAGGTGCATGGCAGCATGTGCAAAGTGAGGTGAGGCTCTGAGCAAGGGGAGGTGGGGAAGGGGGTGGTGGGAGAAAATAAGAATTGGGGGCTTTGTCTCAGCCGGAGCTTGTGGCCTAAACCTTCCCGATTTTCTGCCTTTTGTAAGTGTGCCTGCTTATTGCTGTGTGTGTGTGGTCACTTAACATAGTTCCCCATTTTCTCCCTGGTGCCTTTTTTGTAAGTGTGCCTGCTTATGGCTGTGTTTGTGTGGTTACTTGCATAGTTCCCAGTTTTCTCCTTGTCATCCATGGGCATCTGGAGCGCCACAGTTTGGCCACCCCTGGCATTGAGGAAGAGGCAGTCCCATAGGGACCAAGGCCAACAAGGGCTTTGTATGCGACAGCCAGTCGGTACCTTAAATCAGGGGTAGTCAACCTGTGGTCCTCCAGATGTCCATGGACAGCATTTGCTGGCAGGGGCTCATGGGAATTGTAGTTCATGGACATCTGGAGGACCACAGGTTGACTACCCCTTCCTTAAATGGAGCCCGGTAACTGATGGGCAGCCAATGGAGTGACTGCAGAGCAGGAAAACCTAATCTTTGATAATATCTCTGGTTAGATATTCAACCCCCTTAGGAAGCTCAAACAACAAGCCTTTCCAGTTCAGAAACAAGTTGGGTCATATACATGACAGTTACATGGCCTATCATTTCAAATGCAGCCAATATGTTTCCTTTTTTTTCATGTTGTTTCTATAGAACATGTAGCCTACTCAGGAGCAAGGGCTAATGGGTGCAAGAGGGCTTTTCCCATAGTGTACATAGGACCGCAGCCTTATAATACCTTCTAAGTTTTATGGCACTAATCCCCAAAAGAGAATCATGAGATGCACCAAGGATGCTACTATTTCAGTGCAAATAATGTTTTAAAAATGCATTTTAACTGGCTCCAATGGTTGCCGTCTCTTGATTTGTAAATTCCTAGAGATTTGGGGAAGGGATGAAGCCTGAGTATGGCAGGATTCGCATACAGGAGGGATGTGCCATGTAGTCCACCTTCCAAACCATCCACTTGAAGGAGAAGGAGAAGTTGGCTCTTATATGCTCCTTTTCTCCACCCGAAGGAGGCTCAAAGCGGCTTACAGTCGCCTTCCCTTTCCTCTCCCCACAACAGACACCCTGTGGGCTGGGTGAGGCTTTGGGCAAGGCCATAGTTCATATAGACCAGGGGTAGTCAAACTGCAGCCCTCCAGTTGTCCATGGACTACAATTCTCAGAAGCCCCTGCCAGCGAACGCTGATATAGCCTTTCAGGCTGATATAGCCTTTCAGCTTGAGTTTACGACAACAGTATTCAGCGCCATACTTTGGAATGCAAAATATATGTTTGACTATAATTAACTGACAAGATTTGAGTCCAGTGGCACCTTTAAGAAGAAGAGATGGTTCTTATATGCCTCTTTTCTCTACCAGAAGGAGCCGCAAAGCAGCCTACAATCACCTTCCCTTTCCTCTCCCCACAACAGACACCCTGTGAGGGAGGTGAGGCTGGGAGAGCCCTGAGATTACTGAAGAAGAAGAAGAGTTTTTAAATACGTAAGAGCCAGATTTTGTCTTGTAACTCGTTCGAGTTTTGTGGAGCCCTGATAAGCAAGGCTGGCTAATTAGAGAGAATGATACATCTATGTATATTTCTGCATATGTATATATGTATATATCGATGCTAGTAAAGTTTTTTATCGTTTTACACCTCTGTTCCTATGACTTTGTTGGAGCGCTGTCTCGTTCATTCAAGGCATGCTTTCTCCACCAGGATTTCTACCACTGAATTGGGTTTTACCGCTTCAGGGCAGCCACGGGCTCCATTTTGAGCACCCCAGCCCTAAGTGCCTTACATTAGAGTAGCCTGAAATAATCTTCAGGCTTCAAGAAACCCCTGGCAGGGGCTCATGGGAATTGTAGTCCATGTACATCTGGAGGACCACAGGTTGACTACCCCTGGACTAGATGACCCTGGTGATCCTTTCCTACTCTATGACTCACGTTTTGATCCTCTTCCCCGCCTCACCTACATGCGAAATTTCTGTGTTGTGTGAATGGATTCATTTTGATGGATGTCGTAAGCCGTTCCAGAACAGTATTTATCTTTCAGCCCAGAGTCTCGGTCACCCAGAAAGTAGATGCGACGGTTGACTGCATCGAACCAGTTTTTAAAAATAAGAACAGGCAGCAATCTTGTTAATGACAGGGTAAAAATGCCACAGAATCTATCCTCCGAAAGCATCCCATTTTCTTCAAGGGAACTGATCCTGGTCATCGAGAGCTCAATTATAACAGCAAGAGACCCCCAGACCTCTATCGACTGGTTAAATTTTATACCACCCCTCTCACTGATTGTCATTTCAGGGCTGTAAACAACATGACCAGCATTAAGTACCGTAAAATTTGCAGTTAATAATGTTAACAAAAAACAGTGCCTTGTTGAGGACTAGACTTCTCGCAGCCGGCAACTAAATATAATCAGGTTCATGGTCCTGCTTGTGAGTACATGGTTTAGGAGGGGGAGGCAGGAGAAGGAGAAACATTGACTGTTGCTATGACCTCAAGCAACTGCATGGTGGAAGAGCTGCTTTCTCAGGCCCTGTGGAATCCAGCGAGACTTCCTCTGGGAGCTCATTCCACCTAGGCAGAAGGAGTCCGGTTGAGGTCTGGCAAACCTCCTTGGAGCTGGGGACTGCCAGGCGGTTGGTGTTCACAGAGCGGGACATATTCGGGGAGACTGTCCCTCTAGATGAGACCTGGGGTTTTCCTGGAGCTACAGCTGCTCTCCGCACCACAGAAATAAGTTTCCTCGGAGAAAACGGCTGCGTGGAAAAGCAGACTCTGTGACATGCCCTGTCAAAGTCTCCCCTCCCCAGGGTCTACCTCCAAGTCTCCCTACCATGGAGCACGCTGGGAAACATTCCTAGATGACCCTGGAGGGGCCCTTCCAACTCTATGATTCTTTGATTCCTTTCGTGATGTGGTTACAAGGCCGTGAAGGGCTTCAAAGGTCATAACCAGTGCCTTGAGTGGAAACTCACAAGTTACATCGAAGGAGAAGGAGGCCATCAGAGTCTACTCTCCAAAGCAGCCGTTTTCTTTAGGCCGACTGTTGTGGGGAAAGGAGAGGGAAGGCAACTGTAAGCCGCTTGGAGACTCCTTCGGGTAGAGAAGAACGGCATGTAAGAACCAACTCTTCTCCTTCGTCAGCTGGAGATCAGTTGTAATAGTGGAGTATCCCCAGGTGCCACCTGGAGATTGGCAACCCTAGTTTGCTGTAGCAAACGTGAGGACTTTATGTCCTAGCACAGGGGTGTCCATACTGTGGCTCTTCAGATGTCTGTGAACTACAATTCCCATAAGCCCCTGCCAGGAGTGGCTGGCAGGGGCTCATGGGAGTTGTGGGCCACGGTCATCTGGAGAGCCACCGTTTGGCCACCCCTGTGCTGGACCCTAACTGTGGTTCGAAGCAGAGTTCCTAGTCTCCGGATGGTGACTGAAGGTCATCTTGAGATTACATTGAAAATTATTTTATTATTTATTCGATTTGTATGACCGCCACTCTTGGAAACCGGCTCGCAGCAGTTCACAATATCTCAATACAAATCAGTACATTTAAAACCATTAAAATTCCCCATTAAAAACCCCATAAACAATAACTCTGTCACAATGATGGCGATTGAATGAAACTATTCCCACCCAGGCCCACTGGATGGGCATCTATCTAGGCTACGAAGTTCAGTTCCCCCGAAGAAACTGTCTGCTGTGGAAGGTGAACTCAAGGGCGTTCTACTCCCACTGAAACCCCTCCCTCCTTAGACCCCATCCCCAAAATCTTCAGGCCTTTCCCGAACCAGAGCTGGCGACCCTGTTCATAAACCAAACTGCGGTTTCGGCTTCTGAAAAGGTACACCCTCGCGTTCAGCTAGTCACACCAGCCGTCAATTTTATTCAAACATGGGGGATTTTTTGCGTTGCATCTGGAGTAAGCCAGGATAGCTGTTTCATGGCTTTTCCAGCATGGTTGGCAGAGAAGATGCCTGCCTTTGAACTAAGACACTGGAGCAAGCCTGTCCTTCAGGAGGTCTGGAGGTGACCAAACACCGTGGGTCCAGTTGCTGCTCATGAACAGGAGAGCCAAGTCCATTCAATATCGTGGAGAGGCTGAACAAAAAAAGGTGTATATTTTTGGGCGTCTCCCCACCCCTCCCTGTGAACCGTCTCATGGGGCCCTGCCCGTCCCGTTTCCAAAAAGCCTCAGTTCCAGTGGGTGCCGGGTTCGAGACTCAGCGAAATCACCGAAGGCGGGGGAGCAGCTGCAGGGGAGCCCATGGCCCGCAGGGGGCTGTACCAGCTGTCATGAGAAGCAGGGCAGGTAAACTGGACAGAGGCCGTGGAGGGCGGTGGGGGCGTCAGAGCATAGCTGGTAGGGAAGCGGGGCAGGGGGGGATGCGGTGTCAGAGCGGGAGGGTACTGGAACTGTCGCGGTGGTGGTGGTGGTGCGGGCATGGGACACAGGGACAGGATGCCAGAGGTGCCCGGCTTGAGCAGCGCCCGTTCTTGCTTTCGCTGCTTTGCCCGCCGGTTCTGGAACCACACCTGTGAAAGGAACCAGAAGAGAGAAGAAGACGTGCCTGGAATTTGGTTACCGGGGCAAATGGGCTAAATATGTGTTGGCTTCAGGTGGGTGGCCATGTTGGTTTGAAGGAGCACAACACAACAGAATCAGAGTCCAGTGGCACCTTTAAGACCAACAAAGATTTATTCAAGGCGTGAGCTGCTTGCACTCGAAAGCTCACGCCTTGAATAAATCTTTGTTGGTCTTAAAGGTGCCACTGGACTATGATTTTGTTATGTGTTGGCTGAAGGCCTAAAGAAAATATAACCATGGATCTGTTAAAATCACAGCAATGCTGCAATAACAGATTAACAATTCTTTAACTGTGTGATTTAAATAAAAAAGGGAGGAGAAAAGAGGAAAAAAAGGAAAAGAGACATATGAATAAAATATAGCAAACTATCCATCTCCCGATATTGGAGTGTCACTCTGGTGCTATAGACCGAATCTGGGCTGCCAGTGCAAACCGTGCCACCCTGCTGGAGACATCTGGATCTCTATCCGAATACAAAGCTCACTTTCTCAAAATTTGGGGCGCCAGAAGCCTTCAGGGTTAGCCTACTGAGAAATCTATTTCTGGGTTCCACAGAAAAATAACATTTCAGTATAGAGTGGGTCAGATTTTCTGCTTCCACCATCCCGCACCCGCATGGGCATCATGCAATTGGTAACCCCTGAAGCCTGCCCTTAACATACTGTGGAGGGCATTGCATGAGATCTCAGGGTGGTAAACGCAATCAGAGTTAAGAGGTGGCAGATAAGGGGATCTATCATGGTCTGTTTTTAAATTATTAAAGAGGGGGGCTACTACAGATGACACTATAATGCAGTGGTTCTCAACCTGGGGGTCTGGGACCCCTTTGGGGGTCGAATGACCCTTTTACTGGAGTCGCGGCAGGGCAAGCAGCTTGGCCAGGGGGGCGCCATCCACACAACAGCCTTGCGGGGTAGATCAAGATAGAGCGTTCGTCTGTCTGGGGCAGCGGAAAAGAGCGAGATCGGCATGGTGGGACAGGAGGCAGAACTGAACTGAGAACCCACTCCCCAAAAAACCAATTTTTTATACCACCATGAACAATGGATCTTCATGCCACTGGTCAGTTTCGGTTTAATTTCTGTGAATTGAGCACTGGCATAATTTTATGGTTGGGGGTCACCACAACATGAGGAACTGTATTAAAGGATCATGGCATTAGGAAGGTTGAGAACCACTGCTACAATGCTCCTATCCATTAACACAACCATGTGATATCCCAAATCCCTCAGCTCTTGTCCTGATTCTTTGTAGGTGCCTTGAATTTTGTTATTGTGGTAAGGGCGCTGAATAGCACTGAGTTACACTGGGGCTCTGACTTTCCCGATCCTGCAGGTACTTGAACATGTGAAGCTGACTTGTACTGAACTGGTCCATCAAGGACAAACTTCTCTACCCTGGGGGGTCCCCACCACAGTGTCCAAGGGTGCCTTAGTGTCCCTTGACACCTTTTCTGGCACCCGCCAAGCATCTTTAGGAAGTAGGTGAAACCTCATAGGGGCTCATGGGAACCCCAGGGGCTCATGGGAATTGTAGTCCATGAACATCTGGAGGACCACAGGTTGACTAACCCTGCCCATAGGGCAGAGATGGCCAAACTGTGGCTTTCCATATGTCCAGGTACGATAATTCCCATGAACCCCTGCCATGGACTACAATTCCTATGAGCAAGTGCTGGCAAGAACTCATGACAATTCCCATGAACCCCTGCCATGGACTACAATTCCCAGGAGCAAGTGCTGGCAAGAACTCATGGGAATTGTAGTCTGTGGACTTCTGGAGCTCCACAGTTTGGCCACCTCTGCCGTATGGCTTTTTTCCAGCCAGGCTTGTGACCAACTATTGGAGATTTGATGGCTTATGCAGATTTTTAAAAGCAATGCTTGGACAGCAGCTGCTTGGATCTCTATGAAAACCGGAACCTTCGATTTCCCCCTTTTCTCTCTTTTAGTTTTTCTTAGATTTTAAATAAAAATCATTTATTTATTTATTTATAATCGGATTTGCAGGACTGCCGCTCCCAAGGCTGGCTCGCGGCGGCTTAACATTTCGATACACAACCCATACAGTAACAACAAAAACTCAATTGAAATAACATTCTAAAAACCCGACAATTTATGGCGATTTAAATTGATATCCCACACGAGCCCAAAGACGGCCGATGGAAAATGGGGATGATGTCACTGGGGACATCTTTTTAAAAAGGGGCTACCCCGCCATTTGCCGGCCTCTTCCGCGTCTCTGCGCACAGAATCGCCAGGCCGAACACATCTCCTTGAAGCGAGGTGGCCTTTTCCACGTTGCCCCGCCCTGCTTCCCGTGCGGCGTCCCCAATCTCTAGCGCTCTCGTACCTGGATGCGAGCCTCGTTGAGCTTGGTCACCCTGGCCAACTCCTCCCGGCAGTAGATATCCGGGTAGTGGTTTTTCCCAAAAGCTGCCTCCAGGTGGTCGAGCTGCTCTTGGCTGAACGTGGTCCGGTGACGTCGCCGGGTGGGGGCGGCCGCTGTGCGCAAGGAGGAGGGGGTGGTGGGGGAGATTGAGGAGCCCCCTGTTAGCCCTGGAAGACCGGGGAACTTCCTGCAGACGGACGCTTCGACATCTGAAAGAAAATAAGATACCCCCCGAAGCCCCTCATGCTAGGAGATGCGTTCGTATAGGGTATTGTGTAACAATTTCCATGAAATCCTAAATCTCCCACTTGAAAGTACATTCCATAGACTAATCAGAGCTGACGATGGGTTTGCAAAGACTTTGCATGGAACATTTTGGGTGCGCATCTGAGCTTCGTGTGGTGTCCTCTGCAAGCCCTTCTGGGTTTCGCATGGCACAACTGGATTGGACTTGGCCCAGCTCAACTGGGGCAGATTTTTTCAAGGTACAGGCTGCCCAGGGAAGGAAGGAGGAAAAACTGAAGATGTGGGGGCAGACAAGGAAGCAGGAAAGAGGGAGACGCTATGAGACTTTCAGGGAAGGGAAACAGTAGTAGGGAAACGAGTTGTACAGATCCAGCTGTTACTATAAGAAGACATGTTTCTATGGTGGGGACAGTGATTTATACTTTGCCACTCCCTGCATACTCAAAAGTGATGCCTTCTAGAGTCCTTTGAAACACTCCTGTTCCTCTGAGGTTGCGAAAAATCAGGACTGGCTCTTTGCAGAACATAACACCAACAAATTGGTGGTTATCACGGTGCCCAAGGGCACCACCCTGGGGATCCCTGCTGCACTGCAAAGCTGGCATCATAGTCAATGATGTGAAGACGCCAACCCTGGAGAAGAGGGGAAGGGTGCCCAACTGGGACGACCATTGGAGAGGGAGTGCAGTTGATGCGGTCCCCCTAACTCCCACAAACAAGATGATTCAGGGGTTGCAAGGGACTCCCATGAAAGACTTCAGAATGCCGTTGCTGGTCAGAGTGCTCACAGCAGCCTTTCTTGACTTTTTTACCATTGTGAAAACCCTGAAACATTCTTCAGGCTTTAAGAAGCCCCAGAAGGGGGGCGATCGTGCAGAATATTGTTAGGAAGCTCCCCTACTGATTCCCTCCAGACCCATCATTGGCCATGTTGGGGGTTGCAGTCAACACAACCATATATAGCCCTATCACCCAATAAATGTTTAACTATTTTAAAATATATATATATAGAATTAACTCCCAAACATTTGGGAAACCCTTCCAGGGCTGTCCAGAAACCCCCAGTTTTCATGAAATCCAGGTTGAGAAAGCCTGTGTCATTTTGGCCTTGGGGGCAGCCAACTAGGGGCCGGAGGTCGGATTCTGATCTCGGGTTGTCTGCGGAGAAGTCCCACGTCGCTTGGCTGATAAACCAGCAGCTGCCAAATCCTCCTATCTATGAATATTATCTTAAAACGGCAGCCGGCAGCGCCCGGTAGGCGAACTTTCTCCCATCCCGATAATTAAACACCACAAAAGCAACTTTTCCCCTTTCCTTTCGCCCCAATTCCTTCTCGCAATCCCTGGGATTAAATTTGGGAACCTGATGCTCCGGCAGCCGCCCCTCGGGAGAACCTGAGATCGTGAGAGCCAGGGGTGCACAATGGGCCGGCCTGGGAAACTAATTAATTTGGGACCCCAGGGTGGGGGAACTGGAGCCCCCAGGAGCTGAGCCAAACAGTTTTCTCATTAACACATGTGCGTCAGGTGTTTGGGGACAACATGACCCCAGGGGGGGGGGAGGATTACAGCCTGTTTCAATCTTCCCGTCTTCGGGGATATCTCCCAACGTCTTGGACGCTCTCATGTAGAATTCTTCCATTCCCCCACCCCCATCACGTGCCGCTGTTGTGTAGTCGGTGGTCGAATCACCCTTCTTGAAGGACCTCCTGGCCGAGGCTGCACTGTCAAGATCGGTGTTGTGGATTTTACACGCAGCCTTCATTTATAACATCTAACCTCCTTCCTTTCCTTCATCTAGAGAGAAATATCTTCCAGGAAACACGGCGAACAAGAAGAAGAGTTGGTTTTCAAACCCCGCTTTTCCCTACCCGAAGGAGTTTCGCAGCGGCTTACAATTACCTTCCCTTCCTCTCCCCGCAGAAGACGCCCTGGGAGGTCAGTGGGGCTGAGAGAGCTCTGACAGTGAACTGCTCTGGGAGAACAGCTCTAGCAGGACTGTGACTAGCCCAAGGTCACCCAGCTAAGCTGCATACGGTGGAGCGGGGCATCAAACCCCGCTCATCACCACAGTGCCCGGCTGGCTGAAGAGATTCCAGGCACTGTAGGTCTCACTTCCCATGCCTGTGGCCACATCCTGGATTCTAGGAATGGGAGAATCAAGTTGGAATACAAAGATGTGGGAAACATCGGTTTCTGTCAAGCCCATGGAAATTGCATTGCCAGGAATATCAGTGTGTGTCATCTTTATGCCAACGAACAGCTGCAGAAGGGGCAGGTAAGAGTGGGACAGGAAAAGAAGACTCTACTCTTCTCTCCGAGCTACGTACACAAGAATCGCTATAAACTTGCTTCTTTCCGAAACACGAGATGGTCAGGAAATGTACGTATATATAAAGGATGCTCATGCATAATGGAACCTTGAAACTCCCAACCACGGGTGTTTTTACACCCATTAAATAATCTATTTCCAATGTGCTTTAGCAATCGTTTGCAATTGTGTGTCATCGTTCCACACGACAACTGCCCCTTGTAAAGCGCATTGAAAGAGGTCCAAAGGCATGTCGTTTAGCCTGTGTGAAAATGCCCTGCCTGCCATCAGCTGAATTCCAGGACACGCAGTAATGGGTTTAAACTACAAGTACAACGATGTAGGCTAGATATCAGGAAAAAGATTTTCACAGTCAGAGTAGTTCAGCAGTGGAATAGGCTGCCTAAGGAGGTGGTGAGCTCCCCCTCACTGGCAGTCTTCAAGCAAAGGTTGGATATACACTTTTCTTGGATGCTTTAGGATGCTTAGGGCTGATCCTGCGTTGAACAGGGGGTTAGACTAGATGGCCTGTATGGCCCCTACCAACTCTATGATTCTGTGATTCTATTAGAAACAAGCCTGAATAAGAAAACTCTCTGAAGACTTCGGCGGACCTCTAACCACCAGCTGGCCTGCTCTGGAAGGGGCAGGGAACTGGTTGAGGATTTGCTAGTGTCCTGAATCCCAAAATGTTGCAGGTCATGCTTGCTGGCTGCTTTGGCCACCCTGAACAATCTCTTCCTCTCCCCCCACAAACCGTTCCATTCAACCCCACCTTTTTCTGTCTAGGTGCCCTCTTGGTGCCCCTTCGATGGGTCCAGATCAGAACTCACCAGCCGTGGAGCTGACAGTCTCGGGGTATGTCTCGGAGAACCCCGCAGCCTTCCTCTTGACTGCTCGGCCCCCCTCCATCTCCCTCGATTCCTTCTGCGCTCCCCCCAACTTTTAAGCCTGTTCTGACGTCAGTCATCTCTCTTGGGGGGGAAGTGTAGGGGGGGGATGCGTCTTGACCAATCACCTCCCACCAGCCATCCTCCAGTGCTAAAGGTAGAGCAAGAGGGAGGGCCAGACTAAAGGAAGGTGGGAGAAGACACTATAAGGAACAGGGAGGGTTGTCAGGATGTGGGATATCTGCATGGATTTCTGTGGCAGGGTTGCATTGAAACACATTTGGCCAGTTATTGTTGTGCAGAGCTGTCATCTGTATGTGAATCATAGAATCATAGAGTTGGAAGGGGTCATACAGGCCATCTAGTCCAACCCCCTGCTCAACGCAGGATCAGCCCTAAGCATCCTAAATCATCCAAGAAAAGTGTGTATCCGACCTTTGCTTGAAGACTGCCAGTGAAGTTGCAGGGATATGTGTTCAACTGTCTTCTTCTCCTTCTCCTCCTTCTCCTTCTCCTTCTCCTTCTCCTTCTTCTCCTTCTCCTTCTCCTTCTCCTTCTCCTTCTCCTTCTCCTTCTCCTTCTCCTTCTCCTTCTCCACTCCCATCTCTGCCAGCAAGCTCAGGGGGGGCTATAAAACAGTTCAAACATCCCTGGAGACCAACCTGGTCAATTTACCTTTTGGTCTGCAAGTAGAGTAGCCATTCTAAACTTTTCTACTGTTGAGAACCCCCTGAAACATTCTTCAGGCTTCGAGAAACCCCGGAAGTGCCCCTGGTTGAGGCCAGGCGGATCTCTTTGGGTCCTAGGATTACCAACAAATTGTGCGTTTCAAGCACCGGTCGGTTGTCCTTGCTCCATTGTCGTTCTGCACAGTGGGCGTGTGGTGCAGTGTGCCGTGACCCCTTTGTAGCTCTCTAGGCTTGCTGTTTGCATGCTGAGTTCCTGAGGCATGCTGGGGGCGATCTGTCGGTGACTGCACCAGGACGCTCCAGACGGGAAACTCCGTGGGTGGCGGCCCCAAGCCCCGCTCCTGGGATAAGGTTCCTGTAATTGTCGAGGCAAATCCTCTCCAAATGCAGGCAACAGCCAACTCTTCCCGTGTGCCTCCAGCCTACAGATCCTCCCTCCCTGTGTTCTCCAAGCACCGGGTGGGTGGGAGGTCATCTGAGACCACTGCTTGGGCTTCCCTTGTTGGGGCTTGGGAGGCACAATTGTAGAGCTTAAGGGCGAAGCCGGAGGGACAAAAGAGAGAGCAGGCCGCAAACAGGTCTGGCTGGTGAAAGAGCACCTGCAGCTCGTCTGGCGTTGGTCGTGGAGGAGGCGGGGCTGGCCCCAGGTCTCTTGTCCCCCCTCCAGCCCTGAGGGGGCTCGGCCTGGACTCAGCCGGCAGCCGCGCAAGTCACATTCCGAACCCGGACAGGTGGAAGTCAGCTGTGCCACTGGGGTTGCCTGTCTACACGGTGTTCTCCTTGGATCACAACTGATCTCCAAGCCACGGAGACCAGAGGAAATGGCAGCCTCAGAGGGGTGGCTCTCCAGATGTCCATGGACTACAATTCCCATGAGCCCCTGTGGTCATGCACTGGCAGAGGCTCTTGGGAATTGTAGTCCAGGAACATCTGAAGAGCCAGTTTGGCCACCCCTGCTCTAGTACATAACACCCTGTTGAGGTCCATCTTGTCCCCAAACCCCACTTTCCTTAGGCTCCACCCTCAAAATCTTCAAGTATTTTCGAACCCAGAGGGGGCAGCCCTAATCAGCCTTAATCCTATACGTGAGGCTGGAGGGTACTTGTCGGCCATTTGCTTCTGGTCTCCCTAGGACCTGTGACTTCTCCCCTGTGGGAGCTGAATCCCAGAATCCAGATTCTATATGAAACTGCAACGTTTTTCTCCCTTCCTGGGAATCGGAGGACTTGGGAACCTCCATGTTCAGGGGCAGTGTACCTCTCAGAATGCTGAGGATGCTGGGGACCTTGGGTCATTCATCTTGGGTAGTGCTTCCGCTTACCGCCTGGTCGTCTCATCCCCTCCCCGTACTGTCCAGCCGCTTGGAAACTAGTAGAAGGGAGAGCCGAGGGACTCGGAAGTGTCCATCGATTGGGCAGCTGTAGCTGATTGCCCTTCGATCGCTGTTAATGCGATTAAGGCCCCCGTAATGGCCAAGTATCCCTTGGGGTCTTGGTGGCCTGCTGCCCTCAGTATTGTTAATTGGGGACGGAACGGGCAGAGGAGAGGCCGTGCCCTCAGGACATGGCATTAGGTACATGCAGGGAGGGCAGATGGCAGCCAAGATGGTCCCCCTTGCCCTCCGCACGTCAATAAGCTTTTAAAAGTCATCGTTAAGCCCTGACCGCCGGGTCGATCCCAGATCCAAATTCAATGAATTCGCCCAATCAAAGGCCTCCAGTCCGTTGGCGGCGATCAGAGATGAATCTCAGAGCTCTGGTCGCCAGCTGCCTTCTCCTTCAACGTGGCTTGTGAATTTTGATTCAAGCGGCTGGTTACAACCTCGAAAGCCCTTCGCAGCCTTAGAACCACATCGCAGAAGGAATGTGTCTCCTGGCTTGTCCCCAGGATACGGTTGCCATCTTCAGGTTGTAAAATTCCTGGAGATTTGGGGGTAGAGCTCAGGAAGAGGGGGAGACCTTGGCTCCCAAGCAACCGTTTTCTCCAGGGGAGCTGAGCTGTGGGGTGAGCTTTCAGGGCCATGAGCTAATCGGCCGCTTTGGTGGCCGATTTGCTCATGGCCCGGTGAGCTTCTCGCTGCGGGGGGGGGGGGGCAGAGGGGAGAGGGAGTTGCGGCCCGGCACCGGGCCGTAGACCAGGGGTTGATGACCCCTGCTCTAGTCCAACCCCACCTGCCCAAAGCAGGACACTCAAACCCTCGAATTCTGGGAAGTCTCCAGGTGTCACTTAGAGGTTGGCAACCCCACGCCATGTGCGTTTGGTCTGTGAAGGCTTCCCCTACCAGCAGGGCAGTCGCCCTGTCTGCAGGGCAATAGCAGCGCACGGATTGGGCCCGAGTCAGTGACAGCCAGTGACATCACAGGACGACCTCAGAGCCGAGGTTCTAGAATCCAGAAGAACCGCCGCCTCCGGGTGGGATGTGCGCGGAGCTGATTGAGAACTTTCTTGGGACCCTGGAGAGGTTCAAGCGGGCAAAGGTAGGAGCCACCGCCTGTAAGTCTCCACTGCAGGGCTTCTGTAAACGGAAACACGGCGCTCTGGGTGAAGAGACAAGTCCTGAGTCATGTCTATGGGACAAGCTGTCCATGCTAACTTGAAATTGGCCTAGATGTTAACGGGTAGGCCAGGTTGACAACCCTCAACGCTTTGTGCTGAGATGACACAACTGCATGTTGAGAAATAGAAGAAGAAGAAGGGTTGGTTCTTATATGCCGCTTTTCCCTACCCGAAGGAGGCTCAAAGCGGCTTACAGTCGCCTTCCCATTCCTCTCCCCACAACAGACACCCTGTGGGGTGGGTGAGGCTGAGAGAGCCCTGATATCACTGCCCGGTCAGAACAGTTTTATCAGTGCTGTGGCGAGCCCAAGGTCACCCAGCTGGTTGCATGTGGGGGAGCGCAGAATCGAACCTGGCATGCCAGATTAGAAGTCCGCACTCCTAACCACGACACCAAACTGGAAATCCTTTCCCCATGAGGGTCAGGGCGAGGCCTCTCTGCATCACGAGGGACTGGATCAGGGATTCCCAAACAGGGTTCCGGAGACCCCTGGGGTTAGACAAGAGCTCCCGAGGGGTTCTGTGGCCTTTCCCAGAAGTTCAGATGGCCGCTGAAACGACTAGATGTCCCTGGAGCTCACTGCCCCTGCTGCTGTACAGGCCCAGTCCCTTTCTCCACGATGACTGATCGATCGATCGGCTGGCTCTCGCATCTCACTCCCGCGTCCGCTACTCGGAAGGGGCACGGCGCCACTTCTGGGGGTTCCTCAAAGCATGAAATGTAGTTTTTATTTCTTTGCCACAGGGATCGCAAGAGCCGGCCTCAGGGCAGAGATGAAAGTTCTGCTGCTGCTGCCTATGGTCGCCTGTCTCCTCGTAAAAGCCCGGGGCAAGGTCTTTAGTCGCTGCGAGCTGGTCTTGATGCTGGAACATTCAGGACTGGAAGGGTACCAGGGCTACAGCTTGGCTGACTGTGAGTGGCACGCCTCTGGAGCGGACGATCCGTATCTCAGTCTGTGGGGGGGTCGTTAAAACAGCTTAATTCAAATTGGCCTAATGAGGGTCATCTAGACCAGTGGTCCCCAACCTTTTTATCACCAGGGACCACTCAACGCGTGACAATTTTACTGAGGCCCTGTGGGGGGGACTCTACTCTCAACCATGGCCCTAACGCTCTCTGATCGCTATGGTAATGTTTAAACCTCCCTTCAAAATAAGATACAGACACGCCACAACAATGAACATAAGGAACATTTTATTTTCATGGAAATTTTAACTCATGACAATGACAAATCAATGGGAACCCTGAGCTTGTTTCTCTGCAACGAGATAGTCCCATCTGGGAGTGATGGGAGACAGTGACACCCGAAGTCTGTTGTAAAGGGCCGGGGGAGATGAAGTAAAGGGCCAGGGGGGGGGGAGAGAAGGTGTCCTTCACGGCCCACCTCCAATTAGTCGACGGACCGCATGTGGTCCGCGGCCCACAGGTTGGGGATCGCTAATCTAGACCAACCCCCTGTACAATGCAGGAACTGACAATTACCTGCTCACCCACAGTGACCAAAATTTCATGCCCAAATGATCCCTCCCACCACCAAAAATATGCAGAATCCAGCCTGGCCTGGAGGAAATTCACCTACCATCCCACAGTGGTAATCAGCAATTCCCTGGGTATGCGAAGATGGGCCACAAGAGACAAACATCGGCACAATCCCTTCCGCCTCCCCCCCTTGCAATCTTTCTAAGTTCCTACAAGTCCCAAAATGACTGACCTTTCCCTTCCTCTCCCCACAACAGATACGAGGTAGGTGGGGGTGATTTTGCTCAAGGCTGTTGAAGCCGATAGAATTCTGGAGGGGGAGAATTTGACGGAGGGAACAGACTTTCCAATTCTACCCCTCCCCCTGCAGGCCATTGGCTTTTTTATTATCACTCCATGGTTGCTAGGAGCATATTGATGCTTTGATTTTCGTCAAGGGAACAAGGCATTCAAAGCAACGGAAGGATGTTTGCTTGCACGCCACTTTGTCAGAACCCACAAATAGCTGTTGCAGTTCAGGGAAACGTGCAGAGCTAGCGACAAAATGCAGGAGATTGCAGAAGGTGCATTTGGATAGGAAAAGAAGAGTTTATTTTTATACCCCGCTATTCACTGTCTGAATGAGTCTCAAAGCGGCTTACAATTGCCTTCCCTTCCTCTCTCCGCAGCAGACACTCTGGGAGGGAGGTGAGGCTGAGACAGTTTCTGACAGGATTGCTCTGTGAGAACAGCACTATCAGGACTGTGACAAGGCCAAGGTCAGCCAGCTGGCTGCAGGTGGAAGAGCAGGGAAGCAAACCTGGCTCACCAGATTAGAAGCCACCGCCCTTAACCACTACACCAAGCTGGCTGGATAAAGCACGCTCTGACAGCATCAGGGCAACATGTGGGAAGTTTGTTGCAGGAGGGTATTTTTTGGGCGGGAGGTAAAAGTGAATGAGAGCAGCCAATAAGAAGCTGAGCCTTAGAAAGGCCCCACCCACCTTCTGTAACGCTCAGTGGGCGCCAGGAGAAGTACTGGTGGGCACCACGTTGGGGGACCCTGCTCTAGCACCTACAATAAATCTGCGGGACCGGTCTCTCCACTTAGGGATCTGCCTGGCCTACTTTTCGAGCGGCTTCGATACAGCCAAAGTGACATACAATTCCGACGGCAGCTCCGAATACGGCATCTTCCAGATCAACAGCCGCCTCTGGTGTTCCGACCACCACAGCACCACCAAGGACCTGTGCGATATATCGTGCCGTGGTACGCGTTTCTGCCCGCGGACAGCCGCAATCCTGTAGTCTAGCCTTGTAGTCCATTGTGTAGGTTCTGCATCCAGATGGCTTCATTCCCAAGGCCAGCCTTTCTCAGCTTGCTCATTCATTCATTCATTCATTCATTCATTCATTCATTCGCATTTACATTTACGTTTATATTGTTTATGAGAGCCTCTTGTGGCGCAGAGTGGTAAGGCAGCTGTCTGAAAGCTTTGCCCATAAGGCTGGGAGTTCAATCCCAGCAGCCGGCTCAAGGTTGACTCAGCCTTCCATCCTTCCGAGGTCGGTAAAATGAGTACCCAGCTTGCTTGCTGTGGGGTAAACGGTAATGACTGGGGAAGGCACTGGCAAACCACCCCGTATTGAGTCTGCCATGAAAACGCTAGAGGGCGTCACCCCAAGGGTCAGACATGACTCGGTGCTTGCACAGGGGATACCTTACCTTATATTGTTTATATTGTTTATATTGTTTATATTGTTTATATTGTTTATATTGTTTATGTTTATATTTATATTTATATTTATATTTATATTTATATTTATATTTATATTTATATTTATATTTATATTTATATTTATATTTATATTTATATTTATATTTATATTTATATTTATATTTATATTTATATTTATATTTATATACCGCTGCTCTCAAATGTCTCGTGGCGGTTTACAAAATCCACAAATACAATAAAATCCCCTAAAATCACCCATTAAAACACAATTAGAACAATGGCATACCGTTGAGAAATCCCTGGAACATTCTTCAGGCTTTGAGAAACCCCCGAGGTGGCACGGCCATGCAGAAGAATAGCTGTGGACACGCCCACCCACGGGCCCCTCCCCTTCCCACCCCCACTAGGCCCATCATTGTCCTGGACGGAGCAAACAAAAAAATTCCTGTCTTTCGTTCAGTCCATTTAATGCTGTCCTGGGCTGTGCAGAGAAGAGAGAGGAGGTCTAAACCAGGGGTAGTCAACCTGTGGTCCTCCAGATGTCCATGGACTACAATTCCCATGAGCCCCTGCCAGCGGTTGCTGGCAGGGGCTCATGGGAATTGTAGTCCATGGACATCTGGAGGACCACAGGTTGACTACCCCTGGTCTAAACCTTCAACCCTCTCTCCACTTGGCTTCGCTAGTTGAAACCACTGGGACATTTGGTTAAAGCAGCAGAGTTTTGCCCCACCTTAGAAGGTTGAAACAGACTGCCGTAAATAAATCTGAATCTCCCAAGAACTATATTGCAAAAAAAGAGGGAAACTTACATTGATTCAAGTAGGTCCAGTTCATATTCAGGTTGCATCCAAAAGGAGAGAAAGTAGCCAAATCTGAACAGCTCTTTTTTAAAACATAAATGGCCAGCTTTTCCTGCATCGTGTGTGGAAGTAGGAAGACCTGCAGAGAGAGTGTCTCCAGTTGAAGGCCATGTGCAGAGAGGGAGAGGAAGAAAGCGATAGGGGAGGGGTCAGAGGACAGCTTGCAGGTAGAGGCGAAGAGAGGTATCCCATTCAAGGAGATAATACCTACACACCTTTAGAGTCATGTAGCCCCCCCCCACCTCAATGTTCACTCTAACACAGCCTTTCTCAGCTTTTTTTTTACCGCTGAGAAACCCCTGAAACATTCTTCGAGAAACCCCAGAAGTGGCGCAATCGTGCAGAATAGGGTTGGGAAGCAGAGCTGTGGACACGCCCATCTTGGACCCCTCCTCTTCCCACCGCCTCCAGGCCCATGAACTGTTGTGTTCGTGCTCCCTGAAAGCCCCTTTCCCTTTAAAAACTGTTTTTAAAAAACCCAAAAACACCAGTAGCAACAAATATTTGTTCATTCAGTGTCTCAGCAAGATCGTTTTTGCTGGCATAGGAGCTGGTGCTTAATCTTTTACACGCTCTTCAAGTAACCCCCCCCATGGGTACAATTTCTGGCCAAAATTACTGGCAGTGTCAAACAGGAGGCTGTATTGTGCTCGGAAACTTTAAAGGCAATTGCAGAAGGGACCTTTGTTTTACTGTTAAGCACTTCTGTGGAGGGACTTCAGCCGAAGAAGCCTCGTTTATTCGTTGCTTTCACCGGTCTAAGGAAAAAAATGGCGATCACGTCTCCGGAAGCTCAGGGGTGAGAGCAAGGGAAGGACATTCTTTCTAACACTACTTTGAGAATGCACATGTCTTTTGCTGATGTGTTGCGGCTTCAGTTGCTCAGAAGTGTAGCGTTTTTTCGGGGGAGGGATTCACTTTTCTGGATTTCCCCCTAGGCGCTATAAAATTCCGATTGTTGCTGGAGTTTGGCGGGAGTTTTGTGGTTTGTTTACAACGTCATGCGGAATGTTAAATTAATAGCGTTTACAAAAGGAAAGAATTCGGCTACATTTAAGTTGTGCGGAATGGACCTTAGTATTTTCTCTGCCCCCATTAGATTTGCTCACTGATGACATCACTGATGACATTGATTGTATCAAGAAAGTTGTGGTGGACTCAGGAGGCTTGGATGCCTGGTAAGGGGGCAAGTTTGTTTTCCCGTGATCTTAAGAACCTCAGAAGGGCCCTGCTGGGCCATCTAGAATCATAGAATAGAACAGAGTTGGAAGGGATCTCCTGGGTCATCTAGTCCAACCGCCTGCACTAGGCAGGACACTCACAACCCTATTGCTCATCCACTGTCACCTGCCAACCCCTTGAACCTTCACAGAATCAGCCTCTCCATCAGATGTCTATCTAGCCTCTGTTTAAATCTCTCCAAAGATGGAGAACTCACCACGTCCCGAGGAAGCCTGTCCCATTACGCAATCGTTCTGTCAGGAACTTCTTCCAGGATGTTGAGATGGAATTTCTTTTGAATTAATTTAATCCCATTGGTCCCATCCGGTCCAGCATCCTGTCTCACCCTGTGGCCAACCAGTTCCTCTGGGGGACCGACAACAGAGCATGGAGGCTAGGGTCTTCATAAGAACATCAGAAGATTCCTGCAGGATCTAATCCCACCCTGGAACCAATCCAGGGCCGACCTTGCTTAGCTTCCAGGATTCGACAAGATCGGACTAGTTTACCTTTGCCTAAAGAAAGACCAACTGATGAGGTTGGGGCCACGATGCCATAAGGAGAGGGCCCTGCTGTTCAGCTGATTTGGCTGAGCAGAGAGACCCAGATGTCTAAGGGGAGGCAGGTCAGAAACGGATCGAGCACAGAGGGGAGGGAATGTGAGACTAAGTGTTCACTTGATTGGTACATGTTTATGACGTGTGTGTTTCTCTTTCTTCCTTTCTGAGGATGGGCTGGAGAGATCACTGCCGGAGCAGGAATCTGAATTACTGGATCAATGCCTGCAACACGTAAGCCCACAGAAATCAGCCAAGAGATTGGTTGTCTGGTATTCAGCCCAGAGCCCGGCATGGACGGCTGCTTCTAGACGTGACCTGACCGTCAAAGAAAGCTGATGGAAGCTGGGGAAACGTTGCAATAAATGAATTTCTTTCCTAGAAAGTGTCTTTTTAAAAAAAATCTGCTTTCTTAGGCCTCTGACGGGGATTAGGGAAGAAAAAGAAAGATGATCGTCCTGGAAGAAAACTGGTCCGATTGACATTTGCCATGGGAGGGGATGTTTGGACAGGATACAGTTGCCAGCCTCCAGGGGCGACCTGGAGATCTCCTGGAATTCCAGCTAATCTTCAGACAACTGAGATTAGTTCCTCTAAGGAAAGGGCTGCTTGGGAGGGGGGACACTGTGACCTTGGACCCCATTGAGGGTCAGGGACACCAGCCTCCAGGTGGGGCCTGGGGATCCCCTGGAATTCCAGCTCCTCTCCAGACTGCAGAGATCAGTTCCCCTGGAGAAAAGGGCTGCTTGGGAGGGGAACTCTGTGGCCTTGGACCCCACTGAGGGTCAGGGATGCCAGCCTCCAGGTGGGGCCTGGGGATCCCCCGGAATTCCAGCTCCTCTCCAGACTGCAGAGATCAGTTCCCCTGGAGGAAAGGGCTGCTTGGGAGGGGGGACTCTGTGACCTTGGACCCCACTGAAGGTCAGGGATGCCAGCCTCCAGGTGGGGCCTGGGGATCCCCCAGAATCACAGCTCATCTCCAGACTACAAAGCAAGAGAACCAAACCCATCTGTTTGGGCGCACTGTCTGTTATCCAAAATGGATCCCTCAAGGGGAATTACGGGGAATTTGTATATTAGCTAGATCTTGGGAAACAGCAAGATCTTTTTTTACAGATGTTTATGGAGTCCTTTCCCTAGGCAGAAACCCTTTTAAAACAAAGATGGCAATTTAGCTTAGAATAGAATAAAAAAGATATTTCAACGAAAACAAACTAAAAACGTCCCTCACGGACAGACGTATCACTACGTGAAAGTGTGGCATACTAATGTGGAAAGACGTAGGGGGAGATACAAATTTATTGATTGAAAATAAGGGTCAGAGGCTACTGAGGGAAGGGGTTCCCTTGGAAACGAGAGACAAAGCCGGACCTCGCTGTGGCTCGCATCCTCTTCTAATAGGGAAGGAATTGTTGAACTTGTAGCTGGCCACATCAGCTTTCTTTTTCTCCGGTGCATCCATCGGCTAACGGGTCTTCTGCTTCGGTTTACTCCTGTGACAGCCAAGAAACCTCTTGCACAAGGCAGGCATCACCAGGAGCCAATGTTTGGCTTCTTCCTGATCCGCAAAGCTTTCTGGGTAGGCGTCTCTTGGCCTGACCTGCCTTGCTTCTCGTGAACTGGAAACAAAATGGAGGATTGCAGCCGCTTTCCTCCTTGTGCAGGGAAAGGGCATACCTGGGGCATACTATGCTGGTCCCCCCCTAGGTTCTGGGGATGTGGTTTGTGCTTTTGCATGCGGACTCCTGCTCTCTTCCTGCCCCGGCCTCTGTGCAGGAAATGATGTCACAGACCCTCTCGGGCAGGTTCTAGAACCTCATAGAAGAGAGGAGGCCAGAAGCTCCTCTACCCACAATTCCCTGTGGCATCAGAAGCCCCCAGCGAGGCGTCCCTCTCTAAACAAGTACGTCTGGCTGTGCTGAGCAGCCGGGTGGCAACAGACTATGAGATGCTCCAGCCCTCTGAGGGTCTCCGTAGGCGAGGTGCTGTTCTGGGCAGGCCTTGTGTCAAAGACTCTATGGTAGCTTCACCAGGTGTTTGAAAAGGGTAACAATAATCACAGGTGCTCTTAAAACACCCTGCTAGCAGGGGCTTGATTTGGTCCAAGACTGTCCAAAACTGGGTGGCCCAGGCTGGCCGAATCTCATGAGATCTCAGAAGCTCAAGCAGGGACAGGCTTGGTTAGCACTTGGATGGAAGACCACCAAGGAAGACGAGTTGCTACAGAGAGGCGGGCCCTGAACTGGGAAGGAGGCATCAGGGAGTGAGAAACACCCCCAGGCTAGACCGAGAGAGGCAGCTCATTCATTAAACAGAGAACAGTTCTAGCTTGGTGTAGTGGTCAGGAGTGCAGACTTCTTATCTGGCGAGCCGGGTTTGATTCTGCACTCCCCCACATGCAGCCAGCTGGGTGACCTTGGGCTTGTCACAGCCCTGATAGAGCTGTTCTGAGCGAGCAGGAATCTCAGGGCTCTCTCAGCCTCACCCACCTCACAGGGTGTCTGCTGTGGGGAGAGGAAAGGGAAGGAGATTATAAGCCACTTTGGGACTCCTTCGGGTAGAGAATAGCAGCATATAAGAACCAACTTCTCCTCCTCCATGTACCTGGAGCAACGAACAGCTGTCTGGGAATGCTAAGTTCAGCTTCCACCATCCCTTGGAAACGCCTCCGTCCTTAGAGCGTTTGGTCCAGCTTGACTTTTGGTGGCAGCACCCTACCCGTTTCTCTCCTTTCCGCAGGAGTCACCTGGCCTGCTGACCAACTCCTTGTCACATGTCCGGAAGGGGGGATGAAGTCTCCCTTGCCCTGGCCCTTCCTCCTCCTCCTCTTCTTCGCCTTCTGGACAGTTGCTGTCCGAGCCAAGATCTATGAGCGCTGCGAATTGGTCAAGGAGTTGGAGGACCACGAGATGGACGGCTACCAGAGTTACAGCTTGGCGAACTGTGAGTGGGGCTCCTTGGCGGAGTGCATCCTTGCACTCCAAGGGTTGCCGGTGGCTGGGATTTGGGCAAGAGTCGACCTTGTCCGTGGACTACAATTCCCATGAGCCCCTGCTCATTGACCGTGCTGGCAGGGGCTCATGGGAATTATAGTCCACAGACATCTGGAGAGCCACAGTTTGCCCCGCCCCCTCCGCTCTATTCCCTTGTCCTGCTGCATTCACCTGGCTCGCGTTGCCAGTTTTGGGCTAAGAAATCCTACAGATTTTGAGGGGGTTGGTTAAGGGAGGAATCTTAGTCTTAGTAGGGTATGATTCAACAGACTGAGGGATGCCAGCCTCCAGGTGGGGCCTGGGGAATCTCCTGGATTCAGAGCTCGTCTCCAGACGGCAGAAATCAGTTCCCAGGGAGGAAATGGATGCTTTGGAGATTAAAATCTATGGCCTCATACCCACAGAGGACCCTGTCCTCCCCAGGCTGAATCCCCAAATACTCCATGAGTTTTTCCAACTGGAATTGGAAGCCCTGCCAGCTTGGTGTAGCAGTTAAGAGCGGCAGATTCTAATCTGGTGAGCTGAGTTTTATTCCCTGCTCCTCCACGTGCAGCGAGCCAGGTGACCTTAGGCTAGCCCCAGTCCTTATAGAGCTGTTCTCACAGAGCAATTTCTCTCAGGGCTTTCTCAGCCTCACCTACCTCTGTTGTGGGGAGAGGAAGGGAAGGGGATTGTAAGCCACTTTGAGACTCCCATTGAGCAGTGGGGGGTATAAAAACCAACTCTTCTTCTTCTTCTTCTTCTTCCTCTTCCTCCTCCTCCTCCTCCTCCTCCTCCTTGCTGGTGGACACAGGGACACCTGGCAACCCTATATACACGTCCAAGATCACCCAAGATGGTGGCAAAATCTCAATCTGCGGAATAACTCTCCTCTCTCTCTCCCCCCCCCCCCGCCCCCTGTCTCCCATAGGCAACAGCCATCATCCCCCTAGGAAAGGGAAATTTCCGGTGATGTCTGGCCCAGCAGGCCTAAACAGGCCTGTACAGGGAGGGAGCCGCACTTTCTAGCCTGGCCTCAACCAAACGCCTGGCAAAAGAGCTCCGTCTTGCAGGCCCTGCAGAATGTTGACAGCCCCATCAGGGCCCTCAGCTCTTCCGGGAGCTCACGCCACGAGGTTGTGGCCAGGACCGAAGAGTCCCTGGCCCTGGTTGAGGCCAGGCGTACCTCGTGAGGCCGGGGGACAGCCGGCAGATTCCTACCTGCAGAGCCTTGTGGGGGGCGTAAGGAGACAAGCGGTCCCTCAGATAAGTGGGGCCCTGGCTGCAGGTGGCCTTAAAAGTAAGAGCCAGAACCTTGAACCTGATCTAGAAGCTGATTGGCGACCAATGCAGCTGCCTCGGCATAGGCTGGACACGAGACCTCCCAGATGACCTCGTGAGGACCCTAGCAGAAGGGGGGGAAGGCCCGCGTAGTCTGCCCTTCTTAACCACTGTGCCATGATGTCTCTCTGGAAGGGGGGTCCCACTCCCTAGGTTTGGGAGCACTGAATGGGCTAGGACCCCGCTCAGGGGGCTTTCATTTCTCTCCCCTCAGGGGTCTGCCTGGCCTTTTATGGAAGCAGCTTTGACACAGAAACCGTCACCCACAACAAAGATGGCACCAGTGACTTCGGCATCTTTCAGATCAACAGCGGCTGGTGGTGCGCCGACGAAGACACCACCTCGGACAACTTGTGCGACATCAGTTGCAAAGGTCGGTCGCTCTTCCTAGCATTAGGGATGCACACTCAGGATTGAACCTTGGCTCGGAGAATCATAGAGCTGGGAGGGACCTCCTGGGTCATCTAGTCCAACCCCTATACTATGCAGCAGGGGTAGTCAACCTGTGGTCCTCCAGATGTTCATGGACAACAATTCCCATGAGCCCCTGCCAGCTGGCAGGGGCTCATGGGAATTGTAGTCCATGAACATCTGGACGACCACAGGTTGACTACCCCTGCTATACAGGACACACACAACCCTATCGCTCATCCACTGTCACCTGCCTCCCTCTTGAACCTTCACAGAATCAGCCTCTCCGTCAGATGGCTCTCCAGCCTCTGTTTAAAAATCTCCAGAGACGGAGAACCCACCACCTCCCGAGGAAGCCTGTTCCCCTGAGAAACTGTGGCGCTTGACCATTTTTGATTGTATGCACAATATTGTGTGGACTCAGATTGTTATGTTTTATTGTGGTTTTTCATCTTAACGGGCACGTAATAATAAAGAAATGTGCATTTTAATGTTATGTATGTTCTTGCTCATCTTTTGGGTTCCTGGCTCCTGCCCACGCCTTCTGTGCCCTCTTGTGCTTTCTCCTAGAGCTGCTGAACTCGGAGATTGAGCACGACATCACCTGCGCCAAACGGATTGTGAGAGACCCCCAGGGCATGGAGGCCTGGTAAGAGAACCCCCCTAAGCTGGTTGGTCCAGATCAGTCACTTCCGGGGTCTGCATCACCCCTGCTTGGAGTTCCATAGGATGGCGCGACCCTTTCTGCTTCGATGCGCTCTTAGAGCCCATATTTCTCCCCTCCCACTTAAACAAAGTCATCAAGGTATTCCCCTCCTCCATTGTAAAGTAAAGGTAAAGGTATCCCCTGTGCAAGCACCAAGTCATATCTGACCCTGGGGGTGACGCCCTCTAGCGTTTTCATGGCAGACTCAATACGGGGTGGTTTGCCAGTGCCTTCCCCAGTCATTACCGTTTACCCCCCAGCCAGCTGGGTACTCATTTTACCGACCTCGGAAGGATGGAAGGCTGAGTCGACCTTGAGCTGGCTGCTGGGATCGAACTCCCAGCCTCATGGGCAGAGCTTTCAGACTGCATGTCTGCTGCCTTACTGCCCTGCGCCACAAGAGGCTCAGTCTCCTCCATTGTATTCCCCCCCAAATTCCAACCAAGTGCACTCACTGTGTCCTCTCCGGGTTGGGGAATATCTGGAAGTTTTAGGGGGTGGAGCCTGGGGAGGGCGGGGTTTGCGAAGGGGAGGGACTTCAATAAATAATAATATCATGCAGTTTACCGAAGCAGCCTTTTGTCCAGAGGAACTGATCTGGGTCATCTGGAGGTGAATCGTAATAACCGGAGATCTCCAGGTTCTACCTGTAGGCTGGGAACCATAGTCTTTCCCCACAGGCTGAGTCGGAGCTGCCAGAAGGGGAAGCCAATCGCTTAGTTCTGTAGTAGGGGAACCAACTTTATTATTTATTTATTACTGAACGTATACCCCACCCCTCTCGACAAGTCAGTTCGGGGCGACTTCCAGGTGGAGCATGGAGTGCTCCTGAATTTATGACTGACCTCCAGTCTATAGGAGGAAGTGGTTGCTTCTGGGGTCAGACTGGATGACCTCACATCCCTGCTGAACCCCTTTCCTCCCAAAGCTCTTCCTGGCCACTGCCCCTCAAATGTCCAGGAATTTCCCCAGGTGGACATCCCTGTTTTGTAACCAAGCCACTGCAGGGCCCAAATAAACCCAGGGTTTTAATTTCACTTTGACCTGTACAGACATTGAACGTAATGTAAGAATTACTCAAGATACTTAGAAAGAAAAACCCAGTGTCTGCTGTACAAGGACTGTATGTGTGTTCCCCGCAACTTCTTTTTTAAAAAATAGTTTATTTGGGATAAAAAAATGGAAATAAAATTAATACACACCAAACGTTCAAGCAGAAACCACAAAGATACCATAAAAACATCAGTTAATACAAGCTTGCATGCCACTTTCAGATATTTGGTCATAGAGCAGACTGGTTAGATTACTTCAAGGGATACCTTTTGCTAAATCCTTTAGACAAGGCTTTTCTCAACCTCCGGTTTCTTGATGGCCTTGGAAGGGTTCCCCGAATGGGTGGGAGTGAATCAATTTTTTTAAATTAAAAATTTATTATGGGGCGATATGACCATATATGGTCATGTTGACTCGCCCCCTTCTCCCCAAATGGCCAGTGATGGGCCTGGAGGGGGTGGGAAGGGGAAGGGGCCCTGAGTAGGTGTGTCAACAGCTCTGCTTCCCAACCTTATTCTGCACCATCTTGTCACTTCTGGGGTCTCTGCAAGCCTGAAGAGGCTTTCAAGGGTTATCCAATGCTAAAAAGGCTGCTGTAGCGATCCGATCCCAGAACTCTCCTCCTGTCCCATACTTCCCACCAAATTGGCATCGGCGTCCTCACAAACCCAACAATGCCCGGTAACTTCGGAAGAGGGGATCGATCTCTCTGATTTGTTTTCTGCAGGGACCAGTGGACAACACACTGCAAACACCAGAATCTGACAGAGTGGGTCAAGGGATGCCCACACTGAAACCCTCAGCGGTCCCTGTTTGCTGGTCCTCTTCAATGAAATATATAAGCCATACGTATTTTTTTTAGAAATTAAATTTCATTGTTGTTTTTTAATTGTGCATTTTGTTTGCCTGTTCATTGGGGGTGGAGCCTCTGGCTGTTCAAACGAAGATGCAATCACATTGTTTTGCATTTTGAAAGTTCCAGACTGCCACGGAACCTTTCCGCCTACCTTGGTTAGCTTGTTTGCTTAAAGCTGCTGGCTACTGAACCAGACTGCCGATCTGTCAAGGTCAGAATGGTCTGCTCAGGCTGCTCTAGGGTCTCAGAGCCAGCTTGGTGGAGGGGTTAGGAGTGGGGGACCCTAATCTGGAGAGCCGGGTTTGATTCCCTGCTCCTCCTCCCCATGCAGCCTGCTGGGTGACCTTGGGCCAGCACAGTTCTCTCAGAGCTCTCTCAGCCCTACCTACTCACGGTGTCTGTTATGGAGAGAGAAAGGGAAGGCATCAGACATTTTGAGATTCCTTTGGGTAGTAAACAGTGGGGTACAAAAAAACTGAGGCCTTCCATGTGATCTGTTTCCTGAGAGCCTTTGAACTGGAGGTGCCAGGGATCAAATCCAGGACCTTCTGCACACCAAGCAGAGGCTCTGCCACTGAGCCAGTATCTCACAGTGAGGTATTCCTCATCCCTTCCTGCCTGGTCCTTGTAAATGGAGATGCCAGGGATTGAACCTGGGACCTGCCTGCCAAGCAGAGGCTCTGCCACTGAGCCAAGGTCTCAGGCCAAGCTCTTTTCCATCCCCTCCTACCTGGTCCTTCTAACTGGAGATGTCACTGGGGATTGAACCTGGGACCTTCAGCCTGCCAAGCAGAGGCTTTGCCCCTGACCCAGAGACTGAGGTCAAGGTCTTTCCCATCCCCTCCCCTCCCCTCCCCTCCTGCCTGGTCCTTTTAATTAGAGGTGTTGGGGATTGAACCTGGGACCTTCTGCATGCCAAGCAGGGGCTCTGCCACTGAGCCAGGGTTTCAGGCCAAGGTCTTTCCCATCCCCTCCTGCCTGGTCCTTCTAACTGGAGAGGCCGGGGATTGAACCTGGGACCTCCTGCCTGCCAAGCAGGGGCTCTGCCACTGAGCCAGGGTCTCAGGCCAAGGTCTTTCCATCCCCTCCTGCCTGGTCCTTCTAACTGGAGAGGCCGGGGATTGAACCTGGGACGTTCTGCACGTCAAACAGAAGCTCAACCCTTCAATATGATCACTGTTGTTCCAGCTTTTGTTAAAAGCGTGGCAAAAGGGGCTTCAATTCCCAAGCCCTTTGACAGCCCTTTGACATGCTTGCAACTAGAAGCCGGCAGGGGAAGAGTTTGCAACCCAGCTATAAATCCAGACCTAAGGTCAGAACGGCGGCAAGAAGGAATACAAGGTGGGCAGCTCAGAACAGAGCAGGATTCGATCTGATAGCCCAGTGGTGCCACCTGGTGGCCGTTTGCCAGAATGACTTGTGCAGGTTGATAAGAAAAGAGGCCAGATTAGAACAGGGGTAGTCAAACTGCGGCCCTCCAGATGTCCATGGATGTCCAGCAGGGGCTCCTGGGAATTGTAGTCCATGGACATCTGGAGGGCCGCAGTTTGACTACCCCTGGATTAGAACATCTTTTTGAGCCCAGAAGCACCTTTGGGAATCTAACACACGGCAGCGGGTGCAGAAACCAAACGGCTGGTGCAGGCGTTGGAGCCAGCCACAAAAGATCCCGGTGTGAGGTCAGCTTACCTTGGGTCACACCGAAATCCTCATGCTTTGCGGGCTACTGCTTATGAATAATTATTTTTGAAAACAGCAGCACACAGCTGTTGAGATCTCCAAAGGCCAGTTTGAAGCCTTGCTGGACAAAGGCCCTTTCCGGCTCCTCTCACTGTTTAAAAGCTCTTTGTAGGTGCCGCAAAAGGTGTCGGCCCTGTGGGCTGGAAGGGCGCAAGTTGGGGACCCCTGAGCTAGAAGGGCGCGCTCCCCCAAAGGGCCTTAGCAAAGTTTGAGGCTCGCCTCCATTTTCGAGCCAGAAGAATAATGATGCACCAAACACTTCAGAGATGCGCCGTCACCCAGTTGGTCGCGGGGGATCGTCAGGATGCTGGTGGTGCTGCAGGAGCCGTCATCGTTCAAGACCACCTGTCCGGGGGTCACCCCCTCCTCCACGAGCTTCCCAGCCACGCTCCACGTTATCTCCACAAAGCCCGGGTAGAATTCCTCGGCCAGACACAAGGCGTGCAGATCAGGGGAGTCCGATAGCTGGGCAGCCGCGTCGGACAAGAGAGAGACCCTAGCGGGTCCCTTGGCTGATTTCCCTAGGAAAGACGCAGCTCCTTAAGTCTGTTGAAGGGCTTCTACCCTGCTTTGTCGTCTCAGGCTGGGGGCACACACATTGCTTAGTTATTGGTTTAAGACATGTCTCCTCCAGGAGAAAAATGGCTGCTTTGCAAGGTGGACCAAAAGGCCTTTTTACTTACCGAAGTTCCTCCCCCCCCCTAAACCCCGTTAGGGTTGTCAGGTCCCCACAAGCCACTGGCAGGGCATCAGAAGGGTAGGTTTACCTGATCCAGGTTGGAAAACTCCTGGGGGTTTGGGGATGGAGCCTGGGGAAGAGAATGTCGTACAGTCCCCATTCCAAAGCTTCCATATTCCTCAGACGAACTGATCTCTGCAGTCTGCCGATGAGCTATAATTCTGGGTAATCCCCAGGCCCCACCTGGAGGCTGGCATGCCTGAACCCCACACTCCCAGCTTTCACTGTCAAATCTCCAGGTATGTCTTAAGCCAGAGTTGGCAACCTTAGGAGATGCCCCAGTGCGAAGGAGAACAGATGCTGCAGAGCTCCCTGGGTAGTGACACCACTAGCAGAGCTGGGGGGCAGGGGGTGGGGGGTGGGTTGCAGCAGCTTCCACTTGGGCAAAGGGGCTGGCCAGGGCAGAAACTTGGGTTGACAACCTCCAGGCAGCACCTGGGGAACCTCCCACTATTACCACTGATCTCTCCACTGATCTTCCTCCCCTCCACAAACCACGTCCTAGCCATGCTTCACATTTAATTTCAATGTCGCTCCTCCCAGCAAGCGGGATCAGGCCAGTTTACAATAAAAAATAAAAAGCAGCCCGCCTCCGCCCACCCAACGCCAGATACCTGGTACAAAACAGGAAATGGTTTAAATTAAAAGAACATTTCCCGGATTTCCCGACCCGGCTTGGCAACGCCGGTCCCCACTCACCTCCCGTGACGCTGAGCCGCGTCCCGGCCCCTGAAACCGCCGTGCGGAAGCGATCGACCTCCGCCATGCACCAGTAGGTGGCGCTGTCCTCCGTGCGCGCCGCCCCGATCCGCAGCACGTAGGCGTTGGCGGCATAGTCGCGGACGGAACCGAATCGCTCGTCGAAAGCGCCGGTCCGGATCACGCCCCCCTCGGCGGGGTCCTTCAGCACGTGGGCCGGCCGCCCTCCCGGCTGCTGGCGGAACCACAGGACGTTGTAGTCTCCGATCCGGCCCCGCTCCAGGCGGCAGGGCAGCGCGGCGGGGGCGCCCTCCGGGATCGAGGCCTGCGGGGGCTGCACGGGTAGTACTGGCTGCGAAGCGGCGCCTGCGAGGAGACAGCCCCACGGGGATGGCAATGGCAGGAACAAAGAGGACGGGGGAGAGATGTGGGCTGTGGGTGTGTTGTATACCGCTTCCACTACCTGAAGGAGCAGGGATGCCAGTCTCCAGGTGGGGGCTGGGGATCTCCCGGAATTCCAGCTCATCTGCAGGGTACACAGATCAGTTCCCCTGGATGCTTTGGAGGAAGGGACTCTGTGGTATTGACCCCACTGAGGTTCAGGGATGCCAGCGTCCCGGGAGGACCTGGAGATGTCCGGGTATTCCAGCTCATCTCCAGACAACAGAGGTCAGTTCTCTTGGGCAAAATGGCTGCTTGGGAGGGGGGACTCTGTGGCCTTGGGCCCCACTGAGGGTCAGGGATGCCAGCCTCCAGGTGGGGCCTGGGGATCCCCCGGAATTCCAGCTCCAGACTGCAGAGATCAGTTCCCCTGGAGGAAAGGGCTGCTTGGGAGGGGGGACTCTGTGGCCTTGGACCCCTCGGAGGGTCAGGGATGCCAGCCTCCAGGTGGGGCCTGGGGATCCCCTGGAATTCCAGCTCCTCTCCAGACTGCAGAGATGAGTTCCCCTGGAGAAAAGGGCTGTTTGGGAGGGGGGACTCTGTGGCCTTGGGCCCCACTGAGGGTCAGGGATGCCAGCCTCCAGGTGGGGCCTGGGGATCCCCTGGAATTCCAGCTCCTCTCCAGACTGCAAAGATTTCTCTGGAGAAAATTGCTTTGGGGGGGGGGACCATGTCTGATGCCACAGAGTTCCCCATCCACAGCAGCCATCCACAGCAGCCAGGAGACATTATCTCTGTAGTCTGGAGAAGACCTGTAATTCTGGGGGAACCCCAAGTCCTACCTGGGAGCTATCAATAGACCCACAGCTGTGATGAATACAGTGAATTGAAAGCAAAATGCAGCCTCTGAACAAACTCTTCCTTACAATGTTACCCACTCTATATCTGCTTCATTTCTTTTGTCTAAACATGTATTTCCAAACAGTGGTAACTGTTTAACAATAAGTACTATGTATTTGAACGTAAGTACTGATACACGGGTCTGATAGCAGACAAGCTATGTTTCAAAATGTTCTTCATCAGCCATGGAAATTTAGAAAAAGAAGAAGAAGAAGAAGAGGAAGAGGAAGAGGAAGAGTTTGTTCTTACATGCCACTTTTCTCTACCAGAAGGAGTCTCAAAGCGGCTTCCAATCGCCTCCCCTTTCCTCTTCCCACAACAGACACCCTGTGAGGGAGGGGAGGCTGAGAGAGCCCCGAGATTACTGAAGAAGAAGAGTTGGCTCTTAGATGCCACTTTTCTCTACCCAAAGGAGGCTCAAAGCGGCTTACAGTCGCCTTCCCTTTCCCCTCCCCAGAACAGACACCCTGTGAGGTGGGTGAGGGTGAGAGAGGCCTGATATTCCTGCTCAGTCAGAACAGTTTTATCAGTGCCGTGGTGAGCCCAAGGTCACCCAGCTGGCTGCATGTGGGGGAGTGCAGAATCAAACCCAGCTCGCCAGATTCCAAGTCCGCACTGTGAGGGAGGTGAGGCTGAGACTCTAAATCCGGAGTGGCCAAACTGTGGCCCTTCCCTAACACCTGTCCCCTTTTCTTAAAACAGTTCTGCCTCTCTCCTCCAACAAGAACGACCAGCTGGGCTGGCAGACTCACCACGGACGAAGAGAGCCAGCGAGAGGCACAGGTGCAGCACCCAAGAGCTCATCCTTCCCAGGCCGGAGAGGTTCAGCCGCTCACCCATGCAGTGAGCACCCGCTGGGGGCACATGCAGGTCCCTATAAGTGCCGTGCTCATTTGCAAGTGTTCGCTGCCCCAGCCAATGGCTTGGCCGATGTTTAGACAGTCTGCCTCTGTTCCTGGTTGGCGGCAAACATCCACAGAGCGATGGGAAAGGAATACCAAGGAGATATTGTCCCCAAACGGTGTCACTTTCCCAAGCAGTCTTCCAAAACAGAGTGAAGCTCTTATGGATCATGATGATGATGATGATTAGATTTATTTCCCGCCACTTCAGAAGCCAGCTCATGGTGGGTTACAATGTCCAATAAAAACCCTTTAAACCCCCCATTAAAAGACATAAAATCACTCCCCACTACGGGAGGGGTGAGGAAGGAGGTCAAGATGACTCAGTCTACTACTCACACCTGGGGGCATTGATCTTCCTCGCTGACCCCAGCCTCAATCATAGACCTGGCGGAAGAGCTCTGTTTTGCAGGCCCTGTGGAACTCCAAAAGTTCCCGCAGGGCCCGCAGCTCACCTGGGAGCTCCTTCCACCGGGTCGGGGCCAGGACCGAAAAGGCCCTGGCACTGGTTGAGGCCAGGCACGCTGTGTAAGACTGTCCTTGCAGATTCAAAGTGGTTTTATAACAAAGTGAGTCCAGTGTCACCTTTAAGACCAACAAATCTTTATTCCCTTTGTCAGATGACAAAATGGAAGTTAGAAAGCACAGCTATAAGGAGAGACCAAGTCATAATGCGTAATGCCAATTGCAAGAGCCGGACAGAAATAACAAGCTGGGTTTATAAGGTCGTCGGTCTTTGGGGTTCAGCTCTGGGTAAAGGGACATAGTAAAGGAAATAAAAATGGCAGGACGAAAGATTTAATGGGCAGAAGTATTCCCAATTGCTGAGCCTGGGAGTAATTAAAAGAGAACCTGTCACGACGCTCCATTCGGTTCTATCCAACGCTGAGCATCCTGCAATGCCATGATGTAGACAACAGCGATCCAGTAAACATTATATCCTTGGACTTTCCTAAGGCTTTTGACAAAGTACCTCAACAAAGAGGTTTTATGTCATTGCAAATTCAAAGTGGAGAGTTGAAGCTGGTTCACTTGACGTACTGCTTCTGAGTGTCATTGTGCCATCTAGTTGGCAACAGAATTTTAGACTTCGATGGATCTTTGGAACCTGCCATGTCACAGAATCACAGAACCATAGAGTTGGAAGGGGTCACGCAGGCCATCTAGTCCAACCCCCTGCTCAACGCAGGATCAGCCCAAAGCATCCTAAAGCATCCAAGAAAAGTGTGCATCCAACCTTTGCTCGAAGACTGCCAGTGAAGATGTCCCCTGGGTGGAGTGCGGTTCTGGATGTATACCCTTTGCTGTGTGCTAATATGATATTAAATTCCAAAGACCTCTTCCTCGGACTGCTTCAGCCTGATCTAAACCCAGAGATTTATCTTCTTGGGGGCTGGAAGGTTTCTGTCAAGGACACTTGTTCCATTGTCCTCTCAAGTCAAAGTTTGCTATGATGTCAGAGACCCAAGTGTTGTGCTAAGAGATTCTGCTAAGGCTTATCCTGACTAGAGAAGGTGAAACCGCTGCTTGCCAAACCGGGGTATTCAGTGGCCTAAGAAATCATAGAGTTGGGAGGGACCTCCTGGGTCATCTAGTCCAACCCCCTGCACTATGCTTGACACTTTCAACCATTGTCAAGGGCTAGGAATGTCCGTCCTCAGGTGGGACCTTGGGATCTCCTAAAATGACCTCATCTTTAAACTACAGAGATTAGTTCCCCTGGATGTTTTGTATGGTAGACTGTGGCATTGGGCCCCTGTCCAAGCTCCATCCCCAAATCTCCAGAAGTTTCCCTACCTGGATTTGGTTGCACTATATCCCTCCTATCTTCTGCCAGGGCAGCCCTCTGTTGATCAGATTACCGTAAACTACTACAACCTATTCTAGACAAATATTCAGGCCTGCCATCAAAAGAGGAGGAATAACGGAGGAAGCCATATAACTGTTTCCATTGCCAAATTTTTCACCATTGTCATTAAGATACGCAGCACCTTTTAAGGGAAAAATAAGCATTCCTATATTATACAGATTTTAGATTGTCCGGCGGCATCTTGAATCCAATGGAATTTTAAATCTTTTAAAAAATCATTTTAAACTGTCTTAATTAAAAAAAACTTGTATGCTTTTTAGATCGTTTTCTCTCAAAAAACGAGAACTCAAGGGCATCCAATGAAGCTGATGGGCAGTAGATTTAGTAACGAGAAAAGGAAATCCTTTACATAGAGAGTAGTTAAAATGCAGAATCCGCTCCTGGGTGATGTAGCGACAGCCACAGAAATAAACAACTTTAGCAGGGGATTAGATAGATTCTCGGGGGATCAGTCTGTTGTACAGTTGTACACCTATGTTGTTGAACCGAATTGCCTTAGTATTTTTGAACTGTGGTGCCAGTGCTTAAACTGGTCTCAACGACTGCAAATAAATGTCTCTGATCAGTAATTATTCTGGTTGTTACTGAGGGATGCATAACGAAAAATAATTGAGTCCAGGTGTTGGCCTAACTTTTCAGAACAAACACAGCAGAAAGTCGGATTTTGTGTTGTGCGTTTCCTCTCCCTCCATGTTCCATTGGTTCCGCCGGTTGAAATGTCAACCGAAAGCACCGTGGTTCACTAATTATGAGTTGTCACTTCCCTGAGTTATCAGACCAGAGAGAAACCATCTCCCGGTGCTGTGTCACGGGCCAGGCGTTGAATGGCGATTGGCCAACCCAAAGTGTCCCTCACAAGGGTGCAGATGTTGCCGTGACTGGTGTTTTTCTCTCCTGGCCTCTTTCTCCTCCCTCCGCTTTTGGCATTTGACCACAAACCCCAAAACACAACGGGCCACTGGAGGAAACGAAAGAACATTCTAGATAAACATTCACACTTGAGTGTGACAAGGCAAACGTCATTTCAGGGATTCCTCACACAAGACGAGCCTGGATATTTCAGAGGACAGGCCTCCAAAAGGTGGTCTCCTCAGGAGAGGACCTCTGGCCAGCCAGACATGGGAAACGGTGCTGCTTTCGGTCAGGGTGACATGGCCCTCGGCGCATCCAGAGTGCTCAAAGTGATTCACCGCTGTTCTTTGGCGGTCATCCTTATGCCAGGTGTCGAATTTAACTGTTAAGCTGTTTATCCCCACAACGTTTCCTGAGCACAACAGAAACAGGCTCTCAGATGACGATTTGTCACAGCTGAGAGCAGAGTTGCCAACCTCCTGGAGTGGCTGTGGGTCTCCAGGTGGCAAAGATCAACTCGCCTGGAAAAAATGGCCGCTTTGGAAGGTCGAACCCACTGAAGTCCCTCCCCAGCCCCCTCCCCAAATCTCCAGGTATTTCCCAACCCAGAGCTGGCAACTGTACCTGGGTGGGTTGAGGCCCATAGGAAACCAAACTACTTTTCCTGTTGGGGCGATAGTCACGGGAGAGGAAGAGATTTCTTTCCAGGGCTTGGCAACAGAGGAAAAGGTTAATCGTCCTGGCTCGGTGCTGTGGCCCCGGTTCAAATCTCCCCTTCCTACACTAGCGTGGAAGACATCTGTGGAGCCTAGGGTTGCCAACCTCCAGGTGGGACCTGGAGATTCCCCAGAATTATAACTGATCTCCCGGCAACAGAGATTGTTTCCCCTGCTGCTTCGGAGGGTGGACTCAATGGCATTATGGTCCACTTGGCTCCCTCCCCCAAACTCCCCCTCCCCAGGCGACTCCCCCCCCCAATATATCCAGGAATTTCCCAACCCAACGTTGGCAACCCTAGAGGTAATCACAGATTCTACCCCCTGCCACATCTCCTGTTCCTGAACCCCAAGAGAGAGGGAGACTTGCCCGAGGCGACCAGAGCAGTTTGTGGCCAAGGCAAGACTTGAACTTCCAACTTTCAGTGCTGTTTGGCTGCAGAGCTTGCTGGTCGGCCTTGTGCCGGTCGTCGTCCCTTGGCCAATCCTACCTCACAGGGTTGTTTTGAGGATAAACCGAGTTTGGGATCCACTCCGGCACACTTAAGCGAAAAGGTTTCCTTTCACGCTGCAATCTGGTACAGATCTGTCTATTCCCATTCTCTACTGTGCTCAGGATAGTACGGGTCCCCCAAAGTGGCAACCAAGGCAACCTTCTTGGGCACCTGCCAAGCATTTTTAGGAAGAGGGTGGGACCAGGGAGGTCTTTTGCCAAGCCAAGGCTGCTTCTTGGAGATTCTATTGGCTGTGCAGAATGTGAGGATTCTCACTCTGTGGCTGAAATCTTGTGTTTGGCCCCTCCTCCTGCGGCAGCCATTTTGGGGCAGCCTTTCTCTTTTGGCCCCTGTCATACTGTGTCAGAATTTGACAAGTGCCCACTGGGCCAAAAATGACCCCCCCAAGGATAAATGATCCCCTTTCCCTCTGTTTTATACTCACAACAACCCTGTGAGGTTGGGGAGACAGCTCTAGGGATGCCAACCTCCAGGTGGGACCTGGGGATTTCCTGGAATGACAGCTCCTCTCCAGACTGCAGAGATCAGGTCCCCTGGAGGAAAGGGCTGCTTGGGAGGGGGGACTCTGTGGCCCTGGACCCCACTGAGGGTCAGGGATGCCAGCCTCCAGGTGGGGCCTGGGGATCCCCTGGAATTCCAGCTCCTCTCCAGACTGCAGAGATCAGTTCCCCTGGAGAAAAGGGCTGCTTGGGAGGGGGGACTCTGTGGCCTTGGGCCCCACTGAGGGTCAGGGATGCCAGCCTCCAGGTGGGGCCTGGGGATCCCCTGGAATTCCAGCTCCTCTCCAGACTGCAGAGATCAGTTCCCCTGGAGAAAAGGGCTGCTTGGGAGGGGGGACTCTGTGGCCTTGGATCCCACTGAGGGTCAGGGATGCCAGCCTCCAGGTGGGGCCTGGGGATCCCCTGGAATTCCAGCTCCTCTCCAGACTGCAGAGATCAGTTCCCCTGGAGAAAAGGGCTGCTCGGGAGGAGGGACTCTGTGGCCTTGGATCCCACTGAGGGTCAGGGATGCCAGCCTCCAGGTGGGGCCTGGGGATCCCCTGGAATTCCAGCTCCTCTCCAGACTGCAGAGATCAGTTCCCCTGGAGAAAAGGGCTGCTTGGGAGGAGGGACTCTGTGGCCTTGGATCCCACTGAGGGTCAGGGATGCCAGCCTCCAGGTGGGGCCTGGGGATCCCCTGGAATTCCAGCTCCTCTCCAGACTGCAGAGATCAGTTCCCCTGGAGGAAAGGGCTGCTTGGGAGGGGGGACTCTGTGGCCTTGGACCCCCCTGAGGGTCAGGGATGCCAGCCTCCAGGTGGGGCCTGGGGATCCCCTGGAATTCCAGCTCCTCTCCAGACTGCAGAGATCAGTTCCCCTGGAGGAAAGGGCTGCTTGGGAGGGGGGACTCTGTGGCCTTGGATCCCACTGAGGGTCAGGGATGCCAGCCTCCAGGTGGGGCCTGGGGATCCCCTGGAATTCCAGCTCCTCTCCAGACTGCAGAGATCAGTTCCCCTGGAGGAAAGGCCTGCTTGGGAGGGGGGACTCTGTGGCCTTGGACCCCACTGAGGGTCAGGGATGCCAGCCTCCAGGTGGGGCCTGGGGATCCCCTGGAATTCCAGCTCCTCTCCAGACTGCAGAGATCAGTTCCCCTGGAGGAAAGGGCTGCTTGGGAGGGGGACTCTGTGGCCTTGGACCCCACTGAGGGTCAGGGATGCCAGCCTCCAGGTGGGGCCTGGGGATCCCCTGGAATTCCAGCTCCTCTCCAGACTGCAGAGATCAGTTCCCCTGGAGGAAAGGGCTGCTTGGGAGGGGGACTCTGTGGCCTTGGACCCCACTGAGGGTCAGGGATGCCAGCCTCCAGGTGGGGCCTGGGGATCCCCTGGAATTCCAGCTCCTCTCCAGACTGCAGAGATCAGTTCCCCTGGAGGAAAGGGCTGCTTGGGAGGGGGACTCTGTGGCCTTGGACCCCACTGAGGGTCAGGGATGCCAGCCTCCAGGTGGGGCCTGGGGATCCCCTGGAATTCCAGCTCCTCTCCAGACTGCAGAGATCAGTTCCCCTGGAGGAAAGGGCTGCTTGGGAGGGGGGACTCTGTGGCCTTGGACCCCACTGAGGGTCAGGGATGCCAGCCTCCAGGAGGGGCCTGGGGATCCCCTGGAATTCCAGCTCCTCTCCAGACTGCAGAGATCAGTTCCCCTGGAGGGAAGGGCTGCTTGGGAGGGGGGGCTCTGTGGCCTTGGACCCCACTGAGGGACAGGGATGCCAGCCTCCAGGTGTGGCCTGGGGATCCCCTGGAATTCCAGCTCCTCTCCAGACTGCAGAGATCAGTTCCCCTGGAGGAAAGGGCTGCTTGGGAGGGGGGACTCTGTGGCCTTGGACCCCACTGAGGGTCAGGGATGCCAGCCTCCAGGTGGGGCCTGGGGATCCCCTGGAATTCCAGCTCCTCTCCAGACTGCAGAGATCAGTTCCCCTGGAGGAAAGGGCTGCTCGGGAGGAGGAACTCTGTGGCCTTGGATCCCACTGAGGGTCAGGGATGCCAGCCTCCAGGTGGGGCCTGGGGATCCCCTGGAATTCCAGGTCCTCTCCAGACTGCAGAGATCAGTTCCCCTGGAGGAAATGGCTGCTTGGGAGGGGGGACTCCATAGCATTATACTCCACTGAGGTCCTGCCTTATCCCAAATCCCACCCACTCCTGGTCCCACCCCCAAAGTCCCCAGGTATTTCCCAACCCCAGGTGGTTCCACCTGGGAAGAAAGCACAGTCTCTCAAAGTGCTGAAAGAAGATTGTAGAACGGAAGACGAACGTGGCTCACTCATGTATTTCTGGGTTCGCTCAGAGGTAGAGTCTCGCTTGATAACGACAGAGAAGGATCCCGGGTGCCTCTGAGGGATGGTGTTTCTCTACAGGTCACATCCCGCCACGTACTGAGACAGGTCTTGACCTTGACAATACGCCCTCCATGCCACCCTTGCGGGAGAAAGAGAACAGGTAAGATTTCAGCCCCTTTCACATTATGGTTTTGTTTTTTTGTTTCTGCCTACCTACCTGGGTTACCAACCTCCATGCAAGGGCTGGACTTCTCCCAGAATTACAACTGATTCCCAGTTTTCCAAGATCTCCTTCCATGGAGAAAATGGCAGCTTTCTTGGCTGCAAAGGTTCTTCGGAAAGGGGGGGGGGAGAGAATGTCTGCTCTATAGCGATTAGGGTTGCCAGTCTCCAGGTGGTGGCTGCTCTTTCTACAATTGATCTCCCGGTTGTGGAGGCAGCTCCAGGGATCCTTTGGATTTCCAGCTCCTCTCCAGACTGCAGAGATCAGTTCCCCTGGAGGAAAGGGCTGCTTGGGAGGGGGGACTCTGTGGCCTTGGACCCCACGGAGGGTCAGGGATGCCAGCCTCCAGGTGGGGCCTGGGGATTCAGCCCTGGAATTCCAGCTCCTCTCCAGACTGCAGAGATCAGTTCCCCTGGAGAAAAGGGCTGCTTGGGAAGGGGACTCTGTGGCCTTGGACCCCACTGAGGGTCAGGGATGCCAGCCTCCAGGTGGGGCCTGGGGATTCAGCCCTGGAATTCCAGCTCCTCTCCAGACTGCAGAGATCAGTTCCCCTGGAGGAAAGGGCTGCTTGGGAGGGGGACTCTGTGGCCTTGGACCCCACTGAGGGTCAGGGATGCCAGCCTCCAGGTGGGGCCTGGGGATCCCCTGGAATTCCAGCTCCTCTCCAGACTGCAGAGATCAGTTCCCCTGGAGAAAAGGGCTGCTTGGGAGGGGGGACTCTGTGGCCCTGGACCCCACTGAGGGTCAGGGATGCCAGCCTCCAGGTGGGGCCTGGGGATCCCCTGGAATTCCAGCCCATCTCCTGACTGCAAAGATCAGTTCCCCTGGAGGAAAGGGCTGCTTGGGAGGGGGACTCTGTGGCCTTGGACCCCACTGAGGGTCAGGGATGCCAGCCTCCAGGTGGGGCCTGGGGATCCCCTGGAAATCCAGCTCCTCTCCAGACTGCAGAGATCAGTTCCCCTGGAGAAAAGGGCTGCTTGGGAGGGGGGACTCTGTGGCCCTGGACCCCACTGAGGGTCAGGGATGCCAGCCTCCAGGTGGGGCCTGGGGATCCCCTGGAATTCCAGCTCCTCTCCAGACTACAAAGATGAGTTCCCTTGGAACAAATGGCTACTGTATAAGACCTTGCTCTTTGGCCTTATACCCCATTCAAGTTTCTCTGCAAACCCCTTCATGTGCCGCCCCCCAAATCACCAGGTTTTCCCATTCCTGAACCTTCTGTGGGAGATAGTGGTAAGAGCCCCTAACTCTTCTCCCCCCTCCTCCCCCAATTCTCCTTACCAGGCTCCCATTCCGTCCGCGGACTCTGTGACCACAATCTTCGCACAAGCCACATCTGGGGCGAGGTTGCATGTCAGCAGAGCTGGAGGGAGGAAAAGAAGAATAAAATTGAATAGATAAAATTGAAAGGGTACAGAGGAGAGTGACGAGGATGATCTGGGGCCAAGGGACCAAGCCCTATGAAGATAGGTTGAGGGACTTGGAAATGTTCAACCTGGAGAAACGGAGGTTGAGAGGGGACATGATAGCCCTCTCTAAGTATTTGAAAGGTTGTCACTTGGAGGAGGGCAGGATGCTGTTTCTGCTGGCTGCAGAGGAGAGGAGACGCAGTAATGGGTTTAAACTACAAGTACAACAATATAGGCTAGATATCAGGAAAAAATTTTTCACAGTCAGAGTAGTTCAGCAGTGGAATAGGCTGCCTAAGGAGGTGGTGAGCTCCCCCTCACTGGCAGTCTTCAAGCAAAGGTTGGATACACACTTTTCTTGGATGCTTTAGGATGCTCTGGGCTGATCCTGCGTTGAGCAGGGGGTTGGACTAGATGGCCTGTGTGGCCCCTTCCAACTCTATGGTTCTATGATTCTAAGAAGGTGACAAGTCGGGGCCAGAATCTGAGGATGGGGCTGGAGTCGCTCCAGGACTGGCAAGCACAACACCTGGCCCTCGCGTGGTTGATCCTGCTATACTGGGAGAGCCGGAACCCAAGGTGACTCAGTGTCATGGACGAGTTATCTCCTGCAGAGCTTGGACCTGGACATGCAGGATGAGGCAGGCAGCAGACCTGACCCAAACCCACATCCAGGAACAGAGACGTGGCAGGGGGAGGAGCAGCCAGACATGGGATCTGCAATCAGGCACCAATACAATGCCCCCCCCCCCAGCCCTGAGTTGGCAACAGAGAATCATCTGCCAGCCAGTTCACCTCCCCTGTCATCAGAGCCTCCGGAACAGCATAAGAAGAAGATAAGCATGGAACTACGAGACAGATGGGCAGCACTGCACTGGCTGCACATCAGCAATGAGAATGAGTGTGTGCAGGAGCAGGGCTGAGGCGGCTTGGAGGTATAAAAGCAGCAAACAAGGGGATGGCTGTGTGGATACAATGTTAGTTCCTGACTTTGCAGCCTGCATTCCTGAATGACTCCGGCTTTGTCCTGTGCTCTAGAGCAGTGGTCCCCAACCTTTTTATCACCAGGGACCACTCAACACCTGACAATTTTACTGAGGCCCGGTGTGGGGGGGGGGTAGTTTACTCCTCTACTCTCAACCACTGCCCTAACGCTCTCTGATCGCTATGGTAATGTTTAAACATCCCTTCAAAATAAGATACAGACACGCCACAACAATGAACATAAGGAACATTTTGTTTTCATGGAAATTTTAACTCATGACAATGACAAATCAATGGGAACCCTGAGCTTGTTTCTCTGCAACGAGATAGTCCCATCTGGGAGTGATGGGAGACAAGGACACCCGAAGTGTGTTGTAAAAGGCCGGGGGGGGGGGGGGAGAAGGTGTCCTTTGCAGCCCACCTCCAATTAGTCAATGGACCACATGTGGTCCACGGCCCACAGGTTGGGGATCGCTACTTTAGAGTGATCCATTTGGATTTCCCTTTGGATTTGGAGCTGTGTGTGTGCTTTAACTGGTATCTGGACTTTGGGATGATATTTTGACTACCGTATACATTCGAGTATAAGCCGAATTTCCCCCCCCCCCACATTTTTTTCACACTGAAAAAGCCCTCTTCGGCTTATACTCAGGTATATACGGTACCTCTGCCAGCCTGCTGCACGTCTGCAGTGAGGACACTCAAGTTCAAGCCCCTGCTGATGGAAGCTTGCTTGGCCAGTCCCTTTCTCTCAGCCAAACCTACCTCACAGGCCTGTCGTTACAAAAGTAAAACAGAGGAGAGGAGAATGTGCTGTAAGCCACTTTGGGTCCCTGTTGGGAAGAAAACTGGGATCTTAAGAGGCCAGAGAAATAAATTCTCACCAGAGCACGGAGTGCGGCAGATGTTGGCACTGCTCTCAGAACCGTACTGGCACCAGTAACGGCTGTTGATCTGGAAGATGCCGAAATCGGTGCTGCCGTCGTAGTCATTGTAGTGTGTGGCAGCTGTGTTGTAGCGGCTCTCGTGGTAGGCCATGCACACCCCTGAAGCACGAAGAGAGACGAGGGCTGAAGAGAAGCATGGGCTTTGTGCATGCGCTGGGGTCATGCAGTGTTGTGAACCACGCTGGAGCATCGGCACACTCTGGGGAAAGCCACCGTTCCCAGAGCTTGGAACCTCGAAGAGCTGAAGCACATGTAGCCAAAGAACTGCACGGCAATGCTACCTCTTGCAAAATATTTAAAGGTTTCCTGGTCAATCATTTCCCCCTGTCAAACCCAGCGATCCAAGTTTAGCGATAAGACCCATATCGCTATACTCATCCTGCTCGTCAACAGCCTCCCTTTAAATAATGGAAAACATAAGCAATAGTGGTGTTTATACATCGATGAAGGGGGGAGAACCACTAACGTCCTGCTAAGATGGCAGCCCAGCAGTAAATGCAGCTTGAAGAATCACCCTGGGCTCGCCATGGCACTGATAAAACTGTTCTGACTGAGCAGCGATATCAGGGCTCTCTCAGCCTCACCCACCTCACAGGGTGTCTGTTGTGGGGAGAGGAAAGGGAAGGCGAATGTAAGCCGCTTTGAGACTCCTTCGAGTAGAGAAAAAGCGGCATATAAGAACCAACTCTTCCTCTTCTTCAGTAATATCAGGGCTCTCTCAGGCTCACCCACCTCACAGGGTGTCTGTTGTGGGGAGAGGAAAGGGAAGGGGATTGTAAACTGCCTTGAGACTCCTTCAGGTAGAGAAAAAGCGGCATATAAGAACCAACTCTTCTTCTTCTATCCTGTTTTAAAAAAAAACATACCCAGTTCAAAATTGGGCAACAAGGAGGGACCAACCAGGCCGCACACAAAAAGGGGAAATTTCAGCGCTGCAACACAATATTTAGGTTTTCTTATGCAGAATATACACTCCACGATTCCTAAGAGAAAAATTGGAGGGGGCAAAGGAGCCTAGTGCCCCACACCTTTGCAGTCCTCCTACATACACTATTTGGATAGATATATGGGGCAGATATACAGGGAGATTGAATCCCACCCTCCACTCCCCAGTGTCCTGCACCATCTGATCACCTTCCTAAGACTGTCTACTCTTTGCACCAGAAGCCGCAGACTTACAGTTGTCCAGGGCGTATCCGGCGTATCCATCTAAGCCCATTTCCTTGAGCTTTTGGGCCAGCTCGCATCGCTCATAAATTTTGCCTTGTCCCATGGGGAGGACGCAGGCGAGGAAGAAGAGCAGCCAGACAGCCTTCATCACTGCAGTCTGGGATGACCAAAGATGGAGGATGAGGTGTTGTGTCCACTTTTATATAGATGTTGGAACACCTCTGGAAATCAGCCGAGGTCGGCAGACTTTGCGATAGTGTCCTGGGATGTTTACCTTTCCGTTGTGTGGCTATTGGGGTATAAGTCAACAAAAGGACTCTTGCATGATTTTTAGCCAGGGTACTACCTTTGCATGAATAATATTTGCCCTTGCTGCTTTGCCTTTAGAGGGCTCAGAGATACATTATCACATTATGACTCAAACCTATTCTTGAACAATGGGCACTCTGGAGTAATGGAAAATGTCCCCAGCGACTCCTCTGACTCTCTATCTGTTAACCAAGTTTCATTCTGACCTAGTAGCAGAACAGGGAACAGGAAGAGTGCCAGGAATGCTCTATAGATAGATGCAGCACAGAGGAAAATCCTATGAAACAGGAGGGAGGGCCGTGGCTCAGGTTAGAATGTCTGGGTAAAGCATCTAGGTTCCAGATCCAATTCTCCCAACATCTCCCATTCAAAAGGACCGTGGGTGATGTGGCAGTTCTGACTTTGATGGAAAGTATAAGGCAGCTTCACGGGCCTTCATGTGAAATAATAACTCTAGAGGGGGGCTTGAGGGCTCCTTGGAAGGGGCCCATGTCCATAGCAAAAACATACTACCTTTCAGCATCATGGATTATGACTCCCTCCCCACCGGTGTGTTCTAAGACTATATAGGTAAAGGTAAAGGTATCCCCTGTGCATGCACCGAGTCATGTCTGACCCTTGGGGTGACGCCCTCTAGCGTTTTCATGGCAGACTCAATACGGGGTGGTTTGCCAGTGCCTTCCCCAGTCATTACCGTTTACCCCCCAGCAAGCTGGGTACTCATTTTACCGACCTCGGAAGGATGGAAGGCTGAGTCAACCTTGAGCCGGCTGCTGGGATCGAACTCCCAGCCTCATGGGCAAAGCTTTCAGACGGCTGCCTTACCACTCTGCGCCACAAGAGGCTCATAAGACTATATAGAGCTATGACAGTTGCCTTTTCTGAGATCCCACAGCACCATACCTCCTGCCTTTCTTTGCAAATACAGAAGACACATTGTTTTTGTTGGCAGAGTTTAAATATGCAAAAAGAGCAGGGCACCAAGCTACTTAGAATAATAAAATGGTTTATTGTGAAGAGAAACAAGTCTGTGTAGAAAGGAGAGAGAGACCTAACCGTTCTAACTGTTGCTGGCACTCATTCTGTTTGTTGGTTCTGGAGGCAAGCAGGGAGGAAGTGTGCTCAAAGGATCAGGAAATCTCCTATTGAGCCATTCGTGACACTGAAGAGATTATTTGAAAGTCATCAGAGATTCCGATTCAAACTATGTTAAATTCACATCTCCTCTGATGCCCCCTGCAGGATACTCTTCATGTTCTGTTCAATGCATATTGCAGATCTTGCATATTCCAAGTTCTGAACCAGTTATCCTCTCAATGGAGAAGGGAGGGAACTCAGTGGGAAGCTGATGCCAATAAAGTCGCCAGGGTCAGGCAGGCAGCCACCTGGAAGAAAAATGAACAATAAATAAAAGGCCTTGTGTACTTAACAGGAAGTTCTTACCACAGAGTACCTATCCCGGAAGTGTAGCTCTAGGAATTGGCAGAAACTCTATGGTAAAACCAGGAGGGCAGGGGATAAGAAACAACTCTTCTTCATATTCCCATTTGGCTCTAGTTCCCTTTCCAGAAACTTCCAAAGTTAGAGTTGGCAACCCCATTGATAATGTATTCATTCATTCATTCATTCATTCATTCATTCATTCATTCATTCATATACCGCTGCTCTTGATTGTCTTGTGGCGGTTTACAATAAAACAATAAAACACAACACAACGCCTAAAAAAACCCTTAACATACTTAATGAGTTTCCGGCTTGAAACACATGTTTGTTTGTGACCGTTTATGCACTGGAGGCTTCATGCCAGGCTGTAGGCTGAAGTTTTAGTTGTGGCAGGTTGCTCCACCTCTTCCTGCACCCACATGGGGGAGCATTTGGCCCTCTGTACCTCATCCGTCCTCGATTTGTGCTCCTGCACGGGAGCTGGGGCAGTGAAGTTCCCAGTGCATAAATGGTCTGTGAGTCGAAGAAATTACTCTCCATCAAAAAAGTGGCCACCTTGGCGACTGGGGATGCTGGCCCTTTAAATCAGCGGAAAATTATTTGCTGTTTCTGCAGAACCTGGAGGAACACCAAATGCCCTTCAAAGCTCAGGTGGAATGGAATTCCTTATCTACAGCCAGCTTAGCATAATGCACAGTAGATCGTATAAGTAATCTGCTCTCTGGGGTGCCATGCGCTGGGCGGGAGAGCATGCAAACATCACACCTATGTTGGAAAGAAATGAAAGGGGCTTGTTCTCTCTGCTAGAAGTGTGACAAACTAAGTGAAGAAGAAGAGCTGTTTTTTTATACTTTGCTTTTTGTTACTCGAAGGAGTCCCAAAGCGGCTTACAATGTGCTCCCCACAACAGACACGCTGTGAGGGAGGTGGGGCCGAGAGAGCTCTGAGAGAACTGCTCTGGGAAAACAGTCTGTAGTTCCCGAGAAAGCCTGTAGTTCCACAGTACTCAAAACTTCCTAGATTGGGCTGGCCACTGGCAGGTGATGTGGGGTAGGATTGTCAGATCCAGGTTGGGAACCTACTGGGCATTTGGGGTTGGGGAGGACAGGGACCTCAGTGGGGCACAATACCACAGAGTCCCCTCCCCCCTTGGTGTACTGGTTAGAAGTATGGGTTTGTAATCTGGCGAGCTGGGTTCAATTCTGCACTCCTCCACATGCAGCCAGCTGGGTGACCTTGGGCTCGCCACGGCACTGATAAAACTCTTCTGAGCAGGAATATCGGGGCTCTCTCAGCCCCACCTCCCTCACAGGGTGTCTGTTGTGGGGAGAGGAAAGGGAAGGTGACTGTAAGCCGCTTTGAGACTCCTTTGGGTAGAGAAAAGTGGCATATAAGAACCAACTCTTCTTCTTCAGTGATATCAGGGCTCTCTCAGCCTCACCCACCTCACAGGGTGTCTGTTGTGGGGAGAGGAAAGGGAAGGCAAATGTAAGCTGCTTTGAGACTCCTTCGGGTGGAGAAAAGCGGCATATAAGAACCAACTCTTCTTCTTCCTCTTCCTCCTCCTCCTCTTCCTCCTCAGAGAAACTGTTCTCTGTAGTCCAGAGATTAGCTGTCCTTCCAGGGGATCCGCAGGCCGCACCTGGAGGCTGGCATCCACAGTTCTAGAAGCAGACACGTGATGACATCACAGGAAGCAGCTGGATTCCAGAAGCCCCCGTGCCTTGGGAGCTGCTGCCTCCAGCTCCAGAGGGATCTGGCCGTCCCTCTGACTTATTCAGTAAGTAGATCCCTGTGTGGGGCTGTGTGGGGGGGGGGATCCAGGCAGGAAGGGAAGACTTAATCCGGAGGTCTTAAGTCAGAGCCCTGGGGTGGAAATGTGGCCTCCTGAGATAAACCAAGTGGGCCAGGGGTGTGAGGCTGGCCCACGTTCTAGCTGGTCCCAAACGAAAGGAGAAAAATGGAGCCCAGTACACCAAATGCATGAAGCTGCCTTGTCCTGAATCACACCCTCAAACCAGCACAGTCCGATGTGCTCCTCAGACTGGCAGTGGCACGACACAGATAGCTCAACCAAAGCTGATGCTGTCATGTCTTGTAAGCTAAGCAGGGCCAACCCTGGTTAGTGTTTGGGGGGGAGACCTCCAGGAACACCAGGGGTATGATGCAGAGGCAGGTGATGGCCAACCACTGCCCAGCGTCCCTTGCCTGGGTGCCAGACAATTCTCAGATCTCCTGGCTACACTGCACACGCTCCATGCGATAAATAAATAAGCAACGCATCACCGGCCACCTGATCCGTTTCCCTGCTGCTGGGTCTGAGCTGAGACAGAGGCTCATGGGAATTCTAGTCCACGGACCTCTGGAGAGCCGCAGTCTGGCCACGACAGCTCGACCTTTGACAGTGTAACCCTGTGAGTTTTGCACATGAGCTAAGCAGGAATCTCATAGCAACTTCCTTACTGGGTTGAAAGCCCAAAGTGTGGGCATCGGGTTGCCACCCTCCAGGTGCTGCCTGGAGATCTTTCACTCTTACAAGCTTTGGAGGGTGGGCTGGCTGGCATTATACCTTGCCGAAGTCCATCCCCTCCCCAAACTCCACGGTCTTCGGTTACCTCTTCCCCAATTCCCAGGTGTTTCCGAATTAAAGCAACAGGAGAGGACCAAAGGAAACCATGCATTGGCCTGGTACCTTGGTCACAAAACAATCCCATGATGCATCTCTGTTTCCCTGCAGGCCACCTCTGAACCTCCTCTCTCCCCACCCTGCCATTGTGCGCCCCAGCCTGTCCCGATGGTCTTTCAGGGATGACGCGTCTTCTTCTGCTGGCTCTCTTCACATGCCTGATGTCCGCGGTCACAGGGAAGATATACGGACGCTGTGAACTGGCCCAGAACTTCAAGGCAGCTGGCTTGGATGGGTACCGGGGCTACAGCCTGGCTAACTGTGCGTGGTTCTACTTCCCCTCCCCCTCTTCACTCTTCTGCCCCGAGTGCTGTCAAGAGCGGACGGAATTGGGTTTCTTGGACCTCCAGGGTTGGATGGTTATCTTTCAGCAGCACAGCTGGTCTCCTCTCTCTCTCTCTCTCCTTCCCTCCCTCCCTCCCTATCACAGGGATTTGCTTGGCCTTCTACGAGAGCCACTTCAACACGGGACTGGTGGACCACGAGGCCGACGGCAGCACCAGCAATGGCATCTTTCAGATCAACAGCCACCTCTGGTGTGATGACCTCATGCATCCTTCCCCAAACATCTGTGATCTGCACTGCTCAGGTGAGTCCTGCAATTTCCTGCTGGGCCACCAGAGGGCGCTGTGATCCAGCCAGATGGGAAGAAGGCAACCATTCTCTCTCTCTCTCTTTCTCTCTCTCTCTCTCTCTCTCTCTCTCCCCTCTCTATGGTTTCTTGAAGCAAGGCCCCACCTGGAGATTGGCAACCCACAGAACCACCCACTGCTTTGTGGCAGTGTGGTTAGAGCAGTGAGTCATGCAGAGACATAGTGTGCAACTGCTTCTGTATATGGTGCTTTAAATATAGCTGCCAGTTCAGTCGGATCAGCCCAGCCAGCAGGGGATAGTGGTTAACTCACCTGCAGGAGGAAAGGAAGAAGCTGGAAATAAACACAATATGCCTACATCACCCGGAAGTGACATAGGCACATTGGGGGCGATGCTCTGGTGTGTGGGCAAAACCTCTATGGTAAATCAGCCTTCTACCATAGAGTTTTGCCCAAAAACCAGAGTGTCGTCCCCCTACATCACTTCCACATTGTGTTTCGTTCTGGCTTCTTATTGTTTGAAAGGAGTAAATTCTCCCCAACCGGCCACCTGTGGGGAGGCACATATGAAATTTCAGGACTTCTACCCACAGCAGGATGGTGGTATCTAGCATTCTTAACCACAAATGTCCCTTAAACCCCTCTTGGCACTCTAGCAGTTCTGTCTTTGGGCACTGGGCTGCCAGGGACTCTTGCTGTTGAACGATTATAGCCGAGGGGTGTTTTTAACGGCCTCTTCCCTCTCCCCCCACAGATTTGCTGACCAGCAGTTTGAACGATGACATAACTTGTGCCATGAGGATTGTACAGTCCCCAAGAGGCATGGGGACATGGTAAGAGCTCCGGGGGGAAGGGGGAGTTACGGGAAGGGGATGGAAGTACGTGAAATCTCTTCCTGGCACTGAGAATATCTGTGGGTGCTTAGGGGGCTGATCTTGGCAGATTCCCCGGACCACCCCATGAGCGACCTCTGATTTCTTCCTGTAGAACAGGCATTTTCAACCAGGGTTTTGTGAAACCCCCAGTGGTTTCTTGAGAGCTTCTCGAATGGGTGAAAACATTTGTCTGTGATACGACCATATATCACAGAATCATAGAGTTGGAAGGGACCTCCAGGGTCATCTAGTCCAACCCCCTGCACAGTGCAGAAACTCACAACTACCTGCCCACCCCACCCACTCACAATCTGCCTAAATTCATGAGCATTTCTGGTAGATGGTTGTCCAGCCTCTGCTTCAAAACTTCCAAAGATGGAGAACCCACCACCTCCCGAGGAAGCCTGTTCCACTGAGGAACTGCTCTAACTGTCAGGAACGTCTTCCGGATGTTTAGCCAAAAATTATTTTGAATTAATTTTAACGCAGTAGTTTAATTAATTAATTAATTAATTATAACACATTAATTTTAACGCATTGGTTCCCCAAACACCCCGAATGGCCAGTGATGCACCTGGAGGGGGTGGGAAGGGAAATGTATACAGTTATGCTTCTCAACCATATTCTGCATGATGGCACCATTTCTGGGGCTTCTTGAAGAATATTTCAGGAGTTTCTCAATGGTAAAAATATTGAGAAAGGTTCTGCATCTGATATGCACTACAAAATTGGATTCTAGTGCCATCTAGTGGCTGCCTTGAACAGCGATTTATGGCGCCATCCTAAACAGCGCTTGTCCTTCATATCCTAGAGGGACTTTGGTGGATTTCAGCTACCTGAACAGCCCACCTTAATTTGCCAGAGCTTGGGAGCTAAGCAGGACTGGCCAACTCCTTGGATGGGAGACCACCATGGCAGATCAGGGTGCTATGCTGAGAAAGATGAGGGTGAAAACAACTCTGCCCCTTCCCTTGGGAAGGGTCCACATGACTCTTTTGCAACTTGAGGGCACTTTTTTCGTATATCTAATGAATTTGGGAGGGTGTCCCTCTGCTTAGGACCGCCCTGTTCCACACCCACAGAATCAGCATTTCAGTTGTGTTGGTTGTTCAGACACACCACAAAAGTTAGAATCATAGAATCATAGCCTAGTAGAGTTTTTATGTCGCCAGATCTTTTGACATTTTTAATAATAGTATTGCTGTTTTTTCTCTTTTTAAATTGTCTTAGTTTTTAATTGCATGTATCTGAATGTTGGTCTGAATGACCGTAAATAAATATTGATTGATTGACTAGTAGAGTTGGAAGGGATCTCCTGGGTCATCTAGTCCAACCCCCTGCACCATGCAGGACACTCACAACCCTATCGCTCACAAGCCAACAATCATAGACTAGTAGAGTTGGAAGGGACCTCCTGGGTCATCTAGTCCAACCCCCTGCACTATGCAGGACACTCGCAACCCTCTTGCTCATCCACTGTCACCTGCCACCCCCTTGAGCCTTCCCAGAATCAGCCTCCCCGTCAGATGGCTCTCCAGCCTTGAATAAAATTTTGTCGGTCTGAAAGTTGCTGAAAGACAGGATAGGCCATTGAGTCCACCTTCCACCTGAAGATCAGTCATAATAGAATCAGGGGTGGCCAAGCTGTGGCTCTCCGGAGGTCCGTGGACTACAATTCCCATGAGCCCCTGCCGTCTGGCAGGGGCTCATGGGAATTGTAGTCCACGGACCTCCAGAGAGCCACAGTTTGGTCCCCACCTCCAGCTGCCACCTGCAAGTTAGCAATCACTAACATTTCAACTGGATCCTTCACTAAGGCGCCACATTGACCGAGACTGCAATGTCTGACCCTTTTCTGCCACGGCTGCACTCATGTCCCAAGTCTTCCTTCGCAGGATGGCGTGGAGGAATAACTGCGAAGGCCTCGATCTGTCTCACTGGCTGAAAGGGTGTGACCTGTGAGAGCAGCCACCGGGAAGAAGGAGGAGGACGTGGAAAACTTGAAGTGAATCATGCGCCGTGCGCTGGCGCCACTGACCTCTGGGAGCCGGCCGGCCGGCCAGACAGGAAGACACATCTCGTTCATCCTCTGCATCGGCCCTCTTGCCAGGGAAAGGGATTCCCATTCCGGGAACGAGAGCCCAGTCTGGTGATATTAAAAATTATTTATTCGGGTTTCTGCGATGGAGTCGTAGTTATGTTACAGTTTCTGCTGACGAATGTCGGGAGCCTATGATGCTGGGAGGGTTGCTGACATTTGCCGATTCATAAGAAGGCTTGCCAAATCTTGGAGGTCTTTAGGGATGCCAGTCCCCAGGTGAGACCTGGGGGATCCCCCAGAATCACAGCTCATCTCCAGATAACAGAGATCCACTCCCCTGGCTAAAACGGCTGCTTCGGAGGGGGCATTCCCCAGCATTCCACTCCACCAAGGTCCCTCCCCACCTCTAACCCAGTCCAATTCTGGCTCCACCCCTGAATTCTCCAGGTATTTACCGACTCTTTGTTGGCAACCCTGGGGAGGGTGGAGCCTAGAAGGATGCCGGGTTGGAGAAGAGAGAGACCCCAGGGAGGGAGAAATGCCATAGAGTCTCTCCCCCCCCTCCTGCCCTTTTCTCCAGGGGAACTGATCTGGGCCTTCTGCAGATCCATTGTGATAGTGGGAGAGCTCCAGGTACCCCCAGGAGATTGGCAGCCCCTTCCATATGCTGCTTTTGCAGGCAGAAAGCTTGCAGATAGAAACAGACAAATTAAACAGCCTGAAATGGGGCGGGAAATCGCCATAAAATGTAATACAACGGAGATCAGCACAGTAGTTTCTGAGCCATATTTCAAAAGGGGGGGGGGGACACAGGTTGGTTGGCAACTCCGGGTTGGGAATGCCATGGAGATTTGAATCTCCAGGCTCCAGCTGGAGGTTCATTCCCCTAGGAGGCCCTGAGTAAGCTTGCCAATCTCCAGACGGCATCTGGAGATCTTCTGGGGTTAAAACTGCTCCTCGCACCCCTCCTCCTCCCCATGCAGCCAGCTGGGTGATCTTGGGTTAGTCATGGTTCCATTAGAGCTGTTCTCACAGAGCCGCTCTGTTAGAGCTCTCCCAGCCTCACCTGCCTCACAGAACTTTTGTTGCGGGGAAAGGAAGGGAAAGGGGTTTGTAAGCCGCTTTGGTGCTCCTTCGTGTAGTGAAAAGCAGGGTATCAAAGCCAACTCTTCTTCATCTTCATCACCAGAGCCAATATCTGGTTTTTTAAATGTGCTTTTCAATTCATATGTCTATATTTTTGTATCTCTGGGCCTGTTCCTTCAGATCTTCCTTCGGTCCTTTATTTGATTCAGCTTGAGTGAAGCCCTTTTTGATATTCGGTTGTGAGCATAAAGGCATACCTAGGGCTTGGGGCTTGTAAGAAATTTCAAAAGTGAGGGAAGGATCAGAGGGGATGACATTGGCCTAAGGGGATTCTCTCCTCCAACCTGTAAGCGAAAATCAATACAACGGACTTAGTGGTTCCCCTGCTACTGTAGGTCATGCTTTATAGCAGGGGTAGTCAAACTGCGGCCCTCCAGATGTCCATGGACTACAATTCCCTACAATACTGGCAGGGGCTCATGGGAATTGTAGCCCATGGGCATCTGGAGGGCCGCAGTTTGACTACCCCTGCCCTAGGGGTTGTTGACGGCCCTGGAAAGGTATCCCAAATGGGTGGTAGTTAATTAATTTTAAATCTCTATATTTAAAATTTCTTAAAACATCATGGTATGTGACCATGTATGGTCATATATGTGGTCATATTGAACCCCCTCACCCAAATGGCCAAGGGTAGATGGGCTTGGAGGGGGTGGGAAGGGGAGGGAGCCCAGATGAGTGCATACCCAGCTCTGCTTCCCAACCCTATTCTGCACCATCCCACCGCTTCTGGGGGTTCTCCGACGCCTGAAGAATGCTTCAGGGGTTTGCCAGCGATAAAATAAAAACAATTGAGAAAGGGTGGGTTAGAGTGTTGAATATAGAAGACCCAGGTCTGAATTTCTGCTGTGCCGTGGAAGCTCACCGGGTGACCGTGTGCAAGTTGCTCTCCCTGCTTAACCTACCTTGCAAGGCTGTTGTGAGAGTAAAATGGAGAAGAGGAGAACGACGTACGTCGCTTTATACACCTATTTGGAGGAGCAACGTGGGATATAGATGAATCCACGATCAGGACTGTCATGAATGAGGACAGCCCCAAACCATCCTGGTCAGGAAGAAATGGCTGCTAGAGAGCCAGCTTGGCGTAGTGGTTAGGAGTGCTTGGTGTCGTGGTTAGGTGTGCGGACTTCTAATCTGGTGAGATGGGTTTGAATCTGCGCTCCCCCACATGCAGCCAGCTGGGTGACCTTGAGCTCGCCACAGCACTGAGAAAACTGTTCTGACTGAGCAGTGATATCAGGGCTCTCTCAGCCTCACCCACCTCACAGGGTGTCTGTTGTGGGGAGAGGAATAGGAAGGCGACTGTAAGCCACTTTGAGCCTCCTTCGGGTAGGGAAAAGCGGCATATAAGAACCAACTCTTCTTCTTCAGTGATATCAGGGCTCTCTCAGCCTCCCCTCCCTCCCAGGGTGTCTGTTGTGGGGAGAGGAAAGGGAAGGCGACTGGAAGCCGCTTTGAGACTCCTTCCGGTAGAGAAAAGCAGCATAGAAGATCCAACTCTTCTTCTTTTCTAACTCCTTGCTTTTATAGAATCAACTCTGAGTCCAGGGGCACCTTTTAAGACCACCAAAGTTTAATGCTTCATACACTTCACACAAAAGCTTCTCCCTGAAATTCAGCTTAGTTGTCCTTAAAGGTGCCACTGGGCTAGAAGTCTGCATGTACACCAAAGCTTCTACCCAGAACTAAATTTTGGTGGTTTTTAAAGGTGCCCTTGGACTCAAAGTCTTTCCTGCTGCTTCAGACCAACATGGCTACCCACCTGAATCTTTCTCCTTCCTTTTAAGCCTGACCTGGGGAGCTGGGCTCTATGCAAGCTTTTAAAACCATGGCAGACAAAAAAATTAAAAGGTTGGCGCTTAAAGGTTTGCATACAAAGCCAGGCAGCAGGGGTAGTCAACCTATGGTCCTCCAGATGTCCATGCTGGCAGGGGCTCATGGGAATTGTAGTCCATGGACATCTGGAGGACCACAGGTTGACTACCCCACAGCAACAAAGCAACCAACATGTGAATGTTGAGTAGCACACATTTGGGAGCAATGCTACAGGGTCTCTGGAACTTGACAGAGGTTATATAGGTGACAATAACCTCCAGGTTCTTGCCTTGATAGGGAATTGAACCCCAGACTCCAGGATCAGACCTTCAAAGAGTTTGATTGAGGCCACCTAAATGTGCAGAGGATTGTAACGCTCAAGTTAGCTGAACAAAGCCAGAATCCAGCGGCACCTTTAAGACCAACATGTTTAATTTGGGGGATAGGTTGACATCCAGCTTCACCTGTCCCATCCGTGGACTCTTTGTATTTCTTCGCTGATTTAGGGCAATTCACAGATCTCGATCCCTGCCTGAATCCAGTCCCTGCGTTCCATCTCCTTCTCTTATGCATCTTCACTCCAGCCAGCCTTCCCTGGCAGTTAGGAAGATATTTTGTTACATTGCACGGGAAGGGGTGTGCATACTCCCAAAAGCTCCTACCCAGAATTGTGTTGGGTCTTCTAGGTGCCCCCAGACTCAAAACTTGCTTCTGCCGCTTCAGACCAACATGGTTGCCACCGGAATCTAGATGCCTGCACCCAAAAAGCTTCTACCCAGTATAAAACTGCATTGATAAGGGGCGGCAACCCACTGGAATTGAAGCGAATGGCTTCCCTGTGCTCCCAGTCAAACCAGCCCAGTTGGATTTCAAAGCTTTCCTCTCCACAAGAGAAGTCTCAAAGCAGCTTAACACCTTCCCTTCCTCTACCCAGACACCCTGGGAGGTAGATGGACAGCCCTGAAAGAATATACTCTCCCCAGTTTTATTCTGCAATATTAAAGCAATACATAGAGGTCAATGTTTGTTTGCTACGAATGGGGCTTGTTATTTTTATAGAGGACAGTTCAGAAGACAAAATGCAAGCGCTGGTTGAGGTACAACCCCATCCCTATTACAGAGCAGGTAAGCAAACGGGCTACAATTTAAAGTTATAGTGTATCCAGATTCAGGGCTAGGATCTCTTGTGCAGCCAAAGATCAAAGGCTTAGAATGGGAAAATAAAAAGTATGCAGTAGTGGCAAAGTTAACAACCCACTTGAGAAACCAGATAAAAAGTTCAAAATTGGGAGCAAAAGGAGTGTTTCTGATGAAAGTATAGAATAAGCAGTGGTTTAGAAACCGGTTATGTGTACATGCAGAAGCAGGCGAATATAAATGTATAAAGCAAATTCCAGAAATATCAAATCATGTTTGAATATAAATGTACCCCAATACAAGTACTGAGTTTATGGATAGTGCTGTGAAAATTGTATACCGACGTTGGCATTTCAGACCAGGGGTAATCAAACTGCAGCCCTCCAGATGTCCATGGACTACAATTCCCACGAGCCCCTGCCAGCATTCACTGGCAGGGGCTCGTGGGAATTGTAGTCCATGGACATCTGGAGGGCCGCAGTTTGACTACCCCCGTTTAAGACAAATGCTTTTAATACACTCTTGTGTTGACACATTTAATTTCAGTTTCCCTTTTGCATCTTATCTGCAAAGTCCCACTGAAGCAGCAGAACAAAGGTTTGAGCCTTGCAAATGTTTCATTCTGGGTACAAGCTTGGTTTTTGCATTCAAGTTTATGACTCATGACCAAATAGAAAAATGTGCAATTTTTTTTTAAGTAGGAAAGTATTGTGGATTTTTTTTTTTACAACTAGAGCCAATTCTAATGCACAAAATAACAGGAAGCCCCCCCAGCTACCATGTATGAAAAAATATCAAATAAATGTTTGTTAAATGGGTCACCGAATCACTATTCCCCTCCCCATCTGAACAGGAGGCAGCTGCTTGCCCAAAGTTACCCTGCAAAGGATCACGAAAAGACCTCAATTCCGGTGAACTAGGATCAGTTTTTATTTTATATGCTGCAAGTAATTTGACAAAAAACACAACTGCCAGATACATCCCAAACAAGAATATACTTTTCTGGTCAGGAAGCAAATTCTCAAAAGTCAAATTCCACCAAAGAGGACACATTTTATAAGCGGATCTCTGAAAAACAGGCAACACAATAACAACATTTCAGGCTTATGGAAACCTGCTACAAGAGACCAAAAATCCTGGGATTTTCCTTTGGGGAAAAAATATGGAAAGTAAAAAAGATACATGATAAAATTACACAAGGAGTGCTGAAAGCCCTGGCTCAAAACTACCCAAACAATGCAGCACTTTCCCAAGGCTCCAGATGAGGAAAGAGTGCTGATGTTTGAGCAGTCCCTGGCCAGGAAAGTCCTGCGGGGCTTGGGGGGAGGCCGAAGGGGTCCCCTAGAAGCCACTTCATCACAGAGCACTTAAGAAAAGCAGCAGGGGAGACCCAAATGCTCTGCGGTGAAGTCACCTTCACGGGGAGGGGAAGAAGAAGAAGGGGAGGCTGGTCCCAGGTCCGGAGGAAGGCGGCGATGAAGAGAAGAGGAACCTGAGGCAGAGCTTCACCCAAAAAAGAAAGCACTTTCCCGGATTTAGATGCACAGCAGAAAGTGCCCTTGTCTGGGCAAGGCTCAGTCAGGGGGTGTAGAGAATCCAGCTCCAAGAGCAGTGATCACAGACCCTTTTTTTGAGGCTGAAAATCCCAAATCCCATGTCTTAGTCCCAGGCCGTTGGGGTCGGGGCGAGAGTCTTCTTTTGCTGGCTTGAGTTTTCCCAACGGCTGCAGTTGGGCCTAGAAACAAGAGCACAAAAGGAAGATTCAGTGTGGGGAGACATAATCCCAAGGCAAATCCCCAAGAGCTGCAGTCCTTTGGTGGGTCAGAAGATGGGGAGAAGCCTTTCTCCTCTTGGGGGGACACGGTTGCCGAGCCAGGCCAGCAACCCACACAAACAATATAGCACTTAATTGAATGGGGGATCACAAGCAAGTGCCACCGTCTGTGTGGGTTTCTGGAGGCGATATCCCAGCGGGAGGCGGGTTCCAATCCTGCTACGGAGAGAAAAGTTTGAAGGGGGCCGTTTGTGGAGAGACGTGCAGCCCGGGCCAGCGGCCAAAGAGGAGATAGGGAAAAACGAAAGCAAAATCTTCCCGGGTCTCCCAGCAGGCAGGCTAAAAAGAGAAACAAACCGAAATATGTGCAGGAAACGGAAGTGTGCAAAGGAATAAATAAAATTCTTGGGGAGTTGGAAGAATGGCGCGTAGGGTGCGATGGTAAATGTATTTTCAAGAAACCCGCCCCGGCTTTCCCGGGCGCGCAGCTCCGCCCCGGTCTGGCTGGGTTGCGCTTTTGCGATCCGCGTGCAAACCAAGCCGGCTCGGGGTCGAGATCAACGCGCCTGCAAGAACTCAAAACACAGCTTGTTGGGTAAGGGAATACAAAAGAGAAAAATTACACGGCTAAAACTGGCAAGACAATTTTTAAAAAAATTTAAAGCCAACGAAGGTAAGATTTTAAGCGCACCGGGAGGTCCGGTATTACGAAAAGGCACATTTAGAAACCTTCATTTTTTTTCATCTGCCGCTAGAGGCGCCATGGAGAAAGCCAGCCCATTGGCGCAGCGCCCCTAGTGGAGATACGGCGAACGACGGGCAATCTACCTGAGAAAGGAGTGCGAATCCGGCTCGAAGCGCCCATTTCCACTGGCCGGGCGAAATCGGATCAAGGTTTCGGATCGGGGCGGCTGCCCCCTTCCCCCGCTCAGGAGACCAGGCCGGCCGAGACGGCGCCAATACAAGAAAGCACTTTCTCAAGTTTCAATGGGACAAGACAGTGCCGTCGTATTGGTGGCGTCCCGGCAGAGGTAGTGGAGAAGCCATCCCGGACGCCCCCCTGAAACCGGAACGACCACCCCCCAACCCATGGAAACGGCCGATCGCCCCCAAACACCCGCCGCATCCAGCTGGAAGCAGTCGGAAGACCTCCCCAAAATTTGGGGATCGGACCACCCCGGCCACGTGGTCCCACCTTCCTCCCCGGCCGTAGAGAATCGCCACCGCACAGGATCCGTCCCGGAACCCGAACCGGAGACGAAATCGCTTGACACTTGGGGAGAGAAAAAAAGTTGGCAAGAGATGAAATCCCCACCCTAGCATGCCCAGCCCAGATCTCCGGTCCCGGGTTCGAATCCCTCCCGTCCCCCTTCCCTCCCGTCCAGAACCCAGCGACAAGATCCGAAAAGAGGAAACCGGGGGAGGCATCCCGGACCCCGTCCGCCGCAGCCCGGCCCGGAGCCTCCCAAGAATCCGAGGAATTCCCAAGAATTCAAACCTCCCGGGCAGAGCGAGAGGTGGTCTCCACGCGGCGGCTCCGAGGGGCGATGCCTGCGCTCCCATTGGCAGAGCTCGGCCCCTCCTGGCGCCCGCAGCCCACCCACCCAGAGATCCCCCCCCCCTGCCCTGAGCATACTCACCAGCTGATGGGAAGAGCCCACCGAGTCCGCCTCCTCCTTGGATCCCTGGCTGGCCAAGGATGCCCCTGTCCGCTTGGGACCCTCCCTTTTAAAGCCTGGGACCTGGGGGGTGGCCTTGGTCCGGCTGGCCTCCTCCAATCAAGGTCAAGAGCTGGGAGCTCCCCTCCCCTCCCACCTGCCCCCCCCCCGCCCCTCCCTTGAGTGGATTAAGGAGGCCAGGTGGGATGGGTGGGGCGGAGGGGCAAAGGGACAATGGGACAAACCCACCCCAGGCTAGCCAGGAAGGGTGGATGGGTTTCCTCATGCAGATGCTGCCCAGTCCATTCCAGTAGGCCAATCTGTTGCCCCCCTCTCCCAGGCCTGGGGGGTGGGAGTGTGGGGAGAGGGATAAGAAATCTCTTTTGTTTTTTTGGGCAGAGTGATTGTGTCGACCCCTGTGATACTGTATCAGCCAAGCAGGCGAGACAAAACGATACCAAAGTCCTTGGCGGGGCGTTGGTGGTGGAGGAAGGAGGGAAGGAGAAGGGGGTATTCAAAATGGGGGAGACTTCATCCATTTGGTGGGAAGACCCCAAAGTCCTGGCCTTCCCAAATACTGGTGCAAGATATTAGATTAAGGTGACCAGATTTTAACATAAAGCGGGACACCATTGACTGGGGGGGGGTCTTGATTAAAATTTGGTCTATAAGGAGCAACAAAAAGTTTCATAGAACGCACAGAGCGCAAAAATAGTATTGTAATATATATATATATTTAATTTCAACATAAGTACAATTTGCCAGGTGCCCCCAGATGTCCCTCCAAAGGTGGGACAATCTGGTTACCTTATATAAGCTCCTTTCTGATCTTTTTTGGCCTGCATCAAATGAACGGAGGCCTATCTGAAGATGTCCATGTATAAAGCGCATAAATATTTTCTGGCTGTAAGAGATACCAAGGATTGGCTTGCAGAATCTGTAGAGTTCCCACCCTAGCCTGGGATTTAGTGAATTCATAACCCATAGGAACCTGTGATGGATTCATCAAGAAGGAATAAAGTTTATTGATTTAATTATGACATTTTAATAATTTATTTATGTATTTATTTTTAGATTCTTATACTGCCCTTCCACACGGCTCTGGCTGGTTTACATATGTAACATATAATATAATTACATAGAACATTGCAACAAATGTGACAAATATTGATATAACAAATCTAACAAATGACAAATATAACAATCAACTTGTCAACCAGAATAATATTTAGCAATGCCTTCCTTGCGGCTCAGGGCAGTTTGCAGCGAAGTCCGATAATTGTGTTCCCCAGAATAAGGTTTGGATGCATTAGTATTGAATCGTTTCAACAATATTGTTGAAACATTTCCACCGTTACAACCCATCTTGCAAAACTGCACCCACCTATTAAACATTTCCAATCTTAGACCCGTTTAAAACATTTAACCATAAACTGGAGTCGAGGGACACCTAGAAAACCAACAAAGGTTTTATTCAAGGAGTAAGCTTTTGTGTGCAAACACATTTCTTCACTGTCTCTGAAGAAGAAGAGTTGGTTCTTATATGCCACTTTTCTCTACCCGAAGGAGTCTCATAGTGGCTTCCATTCGCCTTCCCTTTCCTCTCCCCACAACAGACACCCTGTGAGGTGGGTGAGGATGAGAGAGCCCTGATATTGCTGAAGAAGAAGAAGAGTTAGTTCATATATGCTGCTTTTCTCTACCCGAAGGAGTCTCATAGTGGCTTCCATTCGCCTTCCCTTTCCTCTCCCCACAACAGACACCCTGTGAGGTGGGTGAGGATGAGAGAGCCCTGAGAGAACTGCTCGGTCAGAACAGTTTTATCAGTGCCGTGGCGAGCCCAAGGTCACCCAGCTGGCTGCATGTGGGGGAGCGCAGAATTGAACCTGGCTTGCCAGATTAGAAGTCCGCACTCCTAACCACTACACCAAACTGGTGCATTAGCATGAAAGCTTATACCCAGAATAAAACTTTATTGGTCTTCAAGGTGCCCCTGGACTCAAACTTTGTTCTGCTGTTTCAAACCAACAGGGTGACTTACACACCTCAGTTGATCAAGGAAGTGTACATTTCGGTAGGTGTCCCTTCCATGATAGCTAAGGCCTCATGGCCATGGGGTTTGGAACATTTTCCCTGTGAGCAAAGGCATTTAGGAGTATTTTTTTTTCCGTTGGGGGGGAGAGAAGATTTTAAAAAAGAGCAAAGGGGGACACATTTAAGGTTTATAGTTCTTATATAATTATAATTATGCATGGAATCAAAAAGGGGATAGAGAGAACTTTCCTCTCCCTTCTGATATCGTCCGTCAGATATGTGGGTTCCAGACTGCGTGAGGCCATAAAGGTCAAAACCAAAACTTTGAACCTGATCCGGTTTGCAACTGGCAACCAGTGCAGCTGTCCCAGCACTGGCTGGATGCAAGCCCTCCAAGATGTTCCCTGTGAGGAATAGCTGCAATTTCCAGGTCAGGGAAAAGGGTAGGACAGTGTAGGGTAAGTTACAGTAAATTTTGGAGGTGACTGTCTCATGGATCACCATGGCCAGGTGCTCTGGGGACATATAAGAACCAACTCTTCTTCTTCCTTGTAAATATCAGGAAGGCCACGTGAGTCCAGGTGCATCTTGGAAGACCCCAAAAACTTACACCTTGAATAAAAATTTTGTTGGTTTTCAAGGTGCCCAAGGACTCAAACTTTGGCCTGATCCTTTGTGTGCTTACTCAGAAGTAAATCCAGGTAAGTCTACTTGAAATTGCAGCTGGGGGAAGAAGCAAAATAATTACCTGTCGTGACATTGTCAGGCTGGTTGAAATAGAATTTAAATGTACTGAGAAGCAACTGGGAAAGGTAGATATGCTCTTTGTGGTTGGTTTTTCCCTAGAATTCCAGTATTTTTTCCCCTGCAGCAGGAGAAAACACCCAAAGGGCATGATCCCAACTTCAGATAAACACACTTGAATGATTTCAGTGGAATGGAATTGAGTTGGGGAGTGGGGGGGGGGGAGAAAGAGGTATTATCCCCTTGAAATCACCTGGGGAAGTAGTGCTTAAGTTGGCTGCAAAATGCCCACTTTAAAATCATTTTGCAATTCAGATTAGTAAACACTTGTGTTTTTTTCAAAGGCAAAATGGGGAAATTTCACAGACAAGCTGAACATTTGGGAAGAATCCCTCCCCCCATTCCAAACAGTTTGGAATAAGGCAAACAATCAATCTAATTTGGGAGGTAGCAATGGTTGTATTTCCCCGTCTAATCCCACAGGAGTGAATTTCATCGAAATCAACCATTTTTATTTTAATTAAAAATGCATTGGCTTGTCTTGAATGTTTCTGAATTTAAGACCCAGCAGAACAAAAGTTGAGCCCAGCGGCATCTTTAAGACCAACAAAGTTTTATTCTGGGTATCTGCAGAAGTGTGTCACAACAAAATATAAATATAAAATAAACTCCTTGTGAAGAGTTTACTCTTCATACATATTTCACTTATGTGCAGTATTTCCCCTCACCCCGTTTTATGGAATTATATTGGCTTCCTTATATTGGCCTAATGCTGGGAGCGATCGAGGGCAAAAGAAGAAGGGGACGACAGAGAATGAGGCGGCTGGATGGAGTCACTGAAGCAGTAGGTGTGAACTTAAATGGACTCTGGGGAATGGTAGAGGACAGGAAGGCCTGGAGGATCATTGTCCATGGGGTCACTATGGGTCGGACAGGACTTTGCACCTAACAACAATAACATTGGCTTCCTTGAGAGGTCAGAATAGCGTGTATATCAGAATGGTGGATCATGCATATGCAGTAGACTTCTGGAGACCCCAGGAAGGGGCTTTCAAGGTGAGCAAAGCTGAGTTGGTTTGCCGTGGTCTTCCTCTGCAGAGCCTTCCTTGGGGGGGTCTCCCATCCAAGGGCTGACCCTGCTTACTGTCCCATTTATGACAATCCCAGCAAAGGGCTTTCCAGGTGAGTGAAAAGCAGAGGTGGTTGGCCATTGCCTGCCTCTGCAGAGCCTTCCTTGGTGGCCTCCCATCCAAGGACCAATGAAAACCAGCTATCCCAGTATGGATGTGATCTGACCATACCATACTGCTTTCCCTCCTTAAAGGGAATATATGTACAGTACATTTAATCCTTTTAGGTTACACATACAAGATTCCAGGGGGAGAAATGTAAGGATGAATGGCTAGAGTTTACATCTGCAAAATCAGAGGTGGTGTTAAGCCCAGCTCTCTGGCCATGAGCTGCTGAGTGATAGTCTTGAAACCCAGGACAGGATCTTCTCAAATGGGCGAGATTTGCAAAGTTCCTGAGGGGCAAGTCAAAACATTTGGAACTATTTCGCTGTAGCAGGCAATGAGGAGAATCTTCTATTTAAATTCTTTTTTAAAATGCGTTTTCCTGACGTTTTGTTAGTCCTATGGGAAATGCTCGGTGTGATCCAGCCAAACTGAAACTCTTTGAAAACTACAATCCTAAAGCTACAATCCTAAGACAAATTGAATATAGCTGAGTATGATTTTAATTTTGACCTATTTAGCGTTAAGATAGGTTGCTCTGGTTATTCTGTATGTAACAGTAGAAAGGAGAAAGAGACCAGGGAGGCTTTAAAATTTGTGGCAGGACAGGAACTTTTGTGAGTAACCGCTCACTCCTTCAGATACTCACGAAAGCTCACGGTCTGCTGAAATTTTTGTTAGTCTTTAAGGTCCTCTTGGAATCTGGTTATATAAACCATTCTTTAGGGTTGCTTTCTTAATCAGTTACCATCATTTCCTTATTTCAAATTGAACACCGCAAGTGCTGAAGGTTAGCCAGCAGGTATGCTTCGATTTGTACTGTCATATTTATGGTGTTTATTAAGGGGTGGGCTATTAGCATAGAATCATAGAGTTGGAAGGAACCTCCAAGGTCATCTAGTCCAACTCTGCAGTATCTAAGAAATTCACAACTACCTGCTCACCCACTGTGACCCCAATTCCATGCCCAGATGATTCCCTACCCCCCAACCAAAATCCCCAACCAGTCTGGCCTGGAAGAAATTAGCTTCCTGACCCCAAACTGGTGATCGGCATTTGCCTGGGCATGCAAGAAAGGGCCGCAAGAGAGCCAAGCAAGGACACAGTCCCTTCTGCCTGCCCACCCACCCACTCACTATTTATATATTGTATTGTATTGGTTGATAAAGTAACATATAAAACCGTTCTTTTCGCTTTGGCTGCAAGGAAAATAAGGGCTAACATTACCGTTAAGGCAGGCTCTTGATACTCTTTCACTCTGTTGTCATGTATGCTGTTTCAGTTCTTTGGCCTTAAATTAAGGTGAGCAGATTGTCCCACTTTTGGAGGGACATCTGGGGGTACCTGGCAAATTGTACTTATGTTGAAATTAAAAATATATATATATTACAATACTATTTTTGTGTTCTATGCATTCTATGAAACTTTTTGTTGCTCCATATAGACCAAATTTTTAATCAAGAACCTCCTCTGGTCAATGGTGTCCCACTTTACCAATGTTAAAATCTGGTCACCTTACCTTAAATTATATATTTTTATACAGTTCTTTTATTCTATTTAACTGTTTATAAATGTGTGTTTTATATTTTGTAAAGGCCTATGGCTATATACAAATAAATGTGTCACTTGTCACTTGTATTTATATACCACTGTCCCCAAAGGCTCAGGGCGGTTTACACGAAACAAGAAACGATACAGGTAACTCCATTTATAGTAATAATAACAAGGTGACAATCTGCCTAAATCCACGGAATCAAACGTGGTATTTCATTTTTTTGAAAAAAAAACTTAAAAGTTGCTGCATTTCCCTTGTTCTGTGCTTCCTGGAAGGAGGATGAGAGGCAGAAATAAATCTCAAGGTACTTACTGGAGGGGAAAAAACCCTGCCACACACACACTGTATGGCTATACTCTTTGTCCCTAGGACTAAGGCTGTTCACATTCACCAGGAGGACAGAATTGACCCAGAACTGGCCATCAGCCATCGCAAGGGAGGAGGGGGTGGGATGTTAAGAAACCATTTGACCCTCCCTGAGTCAAGATTCCTGCATATCAATTGTTTTTGGGAACTGTCTCGGGAGGAGGGATCAGGCAGGAAATCTGTAGCCTATAGGGACTTTGAGTGGGGGGGGGGGAGAGAAACCTCTGCATTTGAATGCAAGCTGAATAGGCCAAAGGGCTTTGTCATGGGAAGATTAAGTGCTTTGCCATCAACCATCTCCAGCCAGCCTGAAAGCTCTTCTTCCCCCCATCATAATATAATATAATCTTGAGGTAGTTGTGGAAGCCTGGGGCCAAGGTCGACTTGCAAAGAGATTGTCCTCACTCAAACTTCCTTTGGGAGGCAAATGAAGCTGGGCAAAAAAAAAAAAAGAGTCCTGTCCCCTCCTTGGGCCATGACTCCTGTTATCTCCAGAAGGGTCTCCATTTTGGTTGTGTGTGCTTTTCAGTCCCGTTAAGTTTGGGACTTGTAACTCAGGCATGCTGGCCTTCGAGACATTCCGTAAGCCACCTTGTTTTCGAAGCCTGCCTGGAAAACTTAAAAATAAGGGGTTCTCAAACATTTGGTAGGCCTCAAATTCGGCCTGGGAGGAAGGGTAGGGTTGGCCCCTACACACACCAGCAGAGGACAGGGGGCATAGGGTGGTCAAATCTAGGTCTGGAAACTCCAGGAGAGTTGGGAATTGAGCCTCAGGAAGAAAAGGACCTCAGGGGAGTGCAGTGCCAGAGTCCACCCCCTGAAGCAGCCATTTTCTCCAGAGGGACTGCAGTCTGGAGAGGAGTCTGGAGAGGAGCTGGAATTCCGGGGGATCCCCAGGCCCCACCTGGAGGCTGGCATCCCTGATCCTCCGTGGGGTCCAAGGCCACAGAGTCTCCCTCCCAAGCAGCCCTTTTCTCCAGGGGAACTGAGCTCTGCAGTCTGGAGAGGAGCTGGAATTCCAGGGGATCCCCAGGCCCCACCTGGAGGCTGGCATCCCTGACCCTCAGTGGGGTCCAAGGCCACAGCATCCCCCCTCCCAAGCAGCCCTTTTCTCCAGGGGAACTGAGCTCTGCAGTCTGGAGAGGAGCTGGAATTCCAGGGGATCCCCAGGCCCCACCTGGAGGCTGGCATCCCTGACCCTCCGTGGGGTCCAAGGCCACAGAGTCCCCCCTCCCAAGCAGCCCTTTTCTCCAGGGGAACTGAGCTCTGCAGTCTGGAGAGGAGCTGGAATTCCACAAACATCATGCATACACCATACAATTGCTATTGCGATTAAAAGAGAGAAGCTACCTAATCACAACAGTAAAGTCTAACAATTCAGTTTCCTAAGCGATCTGTAACTCACAACAGAATGGCATCGAGCTGTTAAAATCCGAAGAAGAACGTAATTCGAAACAACAACAATAACCTGGGCAATTTGTCGTTTGAACCAAGAATCTAGGACTAAAGAAGTGGTCATGAAACCATCATTGGACTTATACTATCTGCATATACTAACTGTTTGATAACAAGGGTTGCCAGCTCCAGGTTGAGAAATGCCTGGAGATTTTGGGGGTAGAGCTTGAGGAGTGCAGGCTGTGGGGCATAATGCCATAGATCCTGCATTGAGCAGGGGGTTGGACTAGATAGTCTGTATGGCCCCTTCCAACTCTATGATTCTGTGAGAATCCAACATTTAAAGCAGATTCAAGTGGGTAGCCGTGTTGGCCCGAACCAGAATTTAGAATCTAGAATCTTTAAGAGCAACAAAGTTTTATTCAAGGTTTGAATTTTCACATATATGCACACTGCCTCAGATATTGTATCTGAGGAAGTGTACATGCACACAAAAGCTCATAACTTGAATAAAGCTTCATTGGTCTTGGTGCCCCTGGACTCTAAATTTGTTCATTTTCTGCAGGGGAACTGAGTTTGGTCACCTGGAAATCAGTTGTAATTTTGGGAGAACTCCAGTCCCCAACCCTACCAAAAACAAAGCATATTAGCTCCTATTTTGGGGGAAAGGAGATATGAAATTCCTGTTCTCCTTTCACCTGCCAGATCCACTGGGATTCAAAATATAGTTTGGTGTGAAATTAAAGACACCGGCAGTCTAATATTTTGGCTGCAAATCTAATGGGCCTCTTCTGCTGAGCCAGCATGGCAGCTCTTACAGGGTCTGATGAGGATCTCGGGAACTCTAGTTCAAGTTCCCACTCCACTGTGGAAGCTCACTGGGTAAACTTGGCCTAGCCACACTCCAGACCTAACCTACCTCACAGGGATGTTGTGAGACAAAATGGAGTTGAAGAAAATGGGTTGCCAGCTCCGAATTGGGAAATACATGGAGATTTTGGGGGGCTGAACCTGGGGAGGAAACCCCAGAGGGGTAGAATGCCAGTCCACCCTGCAAATGCAGCCATCTTCTTCAGGGGAACTAATGTCTGTTGCCTGGAATTCAGCTTTAATTCCAGGAGATCTCCAGTCAGTGCCTGGAGGTTGGGACCCCCACCTTGTGAACCTCTGCCATCCGTAAGCGTTGATTTATTGTTCTCCCCAAGGTTCTATTGTTCCTAATGTTGTAGTTATTATTGTATTATTATAAACTGGGTTCTTTGTATTGTTCCTGTTTTGATGTAAACTGCCCTGAGCCTTCGGGGAAAGTGGTATATAAATATAATAAATAAATAAAACGTGTGGAATTAACGAAGCAAATCAAGCAATATTGAGTCCGTGTGCCCCCTTGTCCCCCGGAAAAAAGTTCCATCTCTGCTTGGGATATGCTGGCCTTGTCCCAAGAAAGCCCAGATATTCTCAAGCTGCCACTGATTTCCACAAAGTTGAGATGGATTTCCACCAGTCTAGACCTTCTCCCACCCCAGCTGTTAGGGAGAATGCATTACCCAGGGCGGGTGGATGGGTTGAGTAGATTCCCTGGGGGATTTCCTGATCTTTGTGTGGAGAGATCATTCATTAAGCTGTTGGCCAAGGGTGGGACAGAAGAGGGTCTCCAGGACTGACTCAGTCATGTTCCCTTTATCTTTGTGTCAATTGTCTCACAATCTGGCAAAGGTGACTCACACCCCCCCCCTCCCCACCCCAATCCAATCATCTCTGGTGTTTGTTCTGGGTTTCCCATCACAGCCAAGGGGAACACTCCCCGTCTCTCACTTTAACCAACTTTTCAAGCCATTATGCAGAATCTTCCGGAAGGTTCTTTCGAGGATCTTCTTTGCCCATGACGCTTGCTAAGGGGAAGAAATATATTTTTGGAGGTAACGTATTTTTTAATTCAATTATCTCCATTCGACAAAACACCCTATATACAGCTGATTTTTCAAATATATATAAAAAACTCTTTTATGTACACATCTTTCAAGTTACTAACTCCAGCTAACAAATTCAACATTAGCAACTTCGATAAATGATAAATTGCAAGATTCAAAGTTACACCAACCGCAAAACAACACTCCGATGGTTAATTTTTTTTTTCTCCCAGCAGTAACTTGGTTGGCCTTAAAGGTGCCCCTGGATTCAACCTTTGTACTAAGGTGAAGATAGTTCCAGTGTGATTGTGCATGAAATACCCACAATTTATCTATTGATTGATTTGATTTCTATGCCGCCCTTCCATATGGCTCAGGGCGGTTTACATATAACATCATAGGAGGGGGAACGAACATGGAACGAACTAACCTAGAACATAGTCAAACACAACAACAATAATCTAACAGTGCTTCTAAATAACACAAGTTCAGCGATCTTAAACGACAACAACGTAACAGGAACAGCACAATTTAAAACAATTAAACTTGGTTGGCCTTAAACGTGCCCCTGGACTCAAATTTTGTTAAGGTGAAGACAGTGTCAAGCGGAGAGCACATAAAACTCATACCCAGAATTAAGCTTCCTGGTGTTAAAGTTGCCCCTGGACAAACTTTGTAAAAAGGTGAAGATAATGCTTGGGAATGTGGGGTGGGGTGGGGGCTGCTGGTGATGGTGGTGATGACTGGGGATTGTTCTCCGAGCTCATTTAGGTCCTTAAATATTTTTAAACAACACAAAGGAAACCCCTTTGTGATTCACTTTCCTCACAGCGGATTAAAACCTTGTCAGCCAAGATAGGATGTGTTTTTTTGGGGGGGCTAGATTGATCCTTATCTTCGTCCCGCTTTGAGTGTCTCCCTCAGTTAATTTTTAAACACCGAAGCTCTGTGTGCGGATTTTTCCATCCCAGCCTCTGATTTGTGGCCATTTTGAAGGACGCGCCAAGGGATCGGGGCATAGAAAATGGCTCCAGCATAAAGGCGAGTCAGTTGGAGGCAGGAAATATGTCATTTTGGTTTGGAATTTCTGAGCTAGGCCTGTGGTTTTGGGGGACCTGCCTGATCCCCCCTCGCCTTTGCCTTCAATTTCGAGATGCTGCACCCTCCGCCTTGAAGACCATGCTGATTTTGGGTTCTCTCCCTGAAGCCAATTTCCAAGCTAAACATCAGCCACAAGGATTTATTCAAGGCGTGAGCTTTCGAGTGCAAGCACTCTTCCTCAGACTAAGAACTTGCACTCAAAAGCTCACGCCTTGAATAAATCTTTGTTGGTCTTAAAGGTGCTACTGGACTCTGATTTTATTGTGCTACTTCAGACCAACACGGCTACTCATTTGAATCAGCCACAGGATTCTTGGTTTCCTGCCTCGGCTCGTATAGCCCAGTTGATCCCAGAGCAAATTTATTTTATTTATATTTATTATAGACTGCCACTCCCGGCACAGCCGTCTCATGGTGGTGTACATTAAAAAGATGTTGTTGTTGTTAGGTGCGAAGTCGAGTCCGACCCATCGCGACCCCATGGACAATGATCCTCCAGGCCTTCCTGTCCTCTACCATTCCCCGGAGTCCATTTAAGTTTGCACCGACTGCTTCAGTGACTCCATCCAGCCACCTCATTCTCTGTCGTCCCCTTCTTCTTTTGCCCTCGATCACTCCCAGCATTAGGCTCTTCTGCAGGGAGTCCTTCCTTCTCATGAGGTGGCCAAAGTATTTGAGTTTCCTCTTCAGGATCTGGCCTTCTAAGGAGCAGGCATGGCTGATCTCCTCTAGGACTGACCGGTTTGTTCGCCTTGCAGTCCAAGGGACTCGCAAGAGTTTTCTCCAGCACCAGAATTCAAAAGCCTCAATTCTTTGACGCTCGGCCTTCCTTATGGTCCAACTTTCGCAGCCATACATTGCAACTGGGAAGACCATAGCCTTGACTAAACGCACTTTTGTTGGCAGGGTGATGTCTCTGCTTTTTAGGATGCTGTCTAGATTTGCCATAGCTTTCCTCCCCAGGAGCAAGCGTCTTTTAATTTCTTTGCTGCCGTCCCCATCTGCAGTGATCTTGGAGCCCAGGAAAATAAAATCTGTCACTATCTCCATTTCTTCCCCATAAAAAAGATAAAACAACACAAACCCCCCAGTAGAATTGATCGATAGTGGCAACAATCCACTAGGAAGTGAGGTTGTGCTGTTGCTGAACTGCAGAAGCGGGCAGGGGTGTTAGGGTAGGGTTGCTAGATTCGGGTTGGGAAACTCTTGTAGATTTGGGGATGGAGCCTTTTGGAGGATAGGGAAGAAGACATTTGCTCCCCAGGAACTGATCTCTGTAGTCTCTGTAGTCTGGGGATGAGCTGGGGACCCCCCAGGATTACAGGTTCCCAGCAGGATTCCTATACCCCCTAAGTGCCTTACGCTCTGCCACCTCCAACTGGCTGTTGATCCCTAGCCCCAGAGAAGCACATCAGGCCTCAAAAAGGGCCGGAGCCTTCTCGGTCCTGCCCCCCACCTGGTGGAACAAGCTCTGGGCCCGGGTTGAACTCCCACAATTCTGCCGGGCCTGCAAAAGGGAGCTCCTCCACCAGGCATTTGCTTGAGGCCGACCAGCCCAAAAACACCCACTGCTTCCCAGACACCCCCTCCGACGACTGAAGGATCTGAGCAACCCAAAGCTGTGTCAGTGTTCCTGTTTAAATATTGTTCTGGTTGACATGTTGATTGTTATATTTGTTATATATTTGTTATATAGATATTTGTTATATTCGTGGCAATGTTCTATGTAATTATGTTCTCTGTAAACCGCCCAGATCCGTGTGGAAGGGCGGTATAAAAATCTAAAATAAATATGTTGGGGGAGATTTGATCCCCCAAGTTTTGCCTCTTTACTCCCTTGGTTCCAGTCTCACTGGTGCTCTCAAAAAGCAAAACTGAGAGAGGAAATGGACAAGATGCTTGACAATGAGGTTCATTTATCTTGTAGGAACCCGTAAAAAGCAACTCTAAGACAAAGGCATGGGTATTTGTGGTGCAGAGTATGCTAAGTTATCCATAGTTGTTGTGTGTTGTGATTAAAGTGTTGTGATTAAAGTGTCAGACCAGGATCTGGTAAATCCGGGTTCGAATCTCCGCTTGCACCCACCATGGAAACTCGCAGGGTGACCTTGGCCCAATCACAGCCTCTCAGCCTAACCTACCTTGCAGGAGAATAAAGTCTGAGTCCAGGGCTCCCGTTATTCATTTTGGGGATCAGCTTTTGTGTGCGTGCACATGCCTTCAGATAGATTCAGGTGGGTCCCTGGGTTGATCTAAAGCCGAAGAACCGAGTTCGAGTCCAGGGACACCTTTAAAGCCAATGAAGTTTAATTCTGGGCAGACGCTTTCGTGCGCATGCCCAGTTCTGCAAGTTCCAAGCGCACATGCGCGTGAAAGCTTATTCCCAGAATAACACCCTCTTGGTCTTCAAGGTGCCCCTGGAATCAGACTTTGCTCTGCTGTTTCAGACCAACAGGGCGACCCGCCTGACTCTACCTTGCAGGATTGTTGTGAGGGCACAAACAAGAGGAGAGGAGAATGATGTAAACCACTTTGGACTGAAAGGGTGGGGGGATATAAAATGAAAAAAAAAAAAAACCTGGGAAATCACCTGGCCAGCTCCCCTAAATCCAAGTCTAGCTCTCCAATCACACTGCTCCTCTCAGAGATCCAGGGATCTTATCTATGTGTACCTGAAGAGTGTCCTTAAATGGTTGCTGTTCTCACAGATCAGTCAAGTTTTCAGACTGTTTTGCATATCTCTTTGCTGGCGGAATGGAATTTAGTGGGGTTTATAGCTGGGAGGGGACGGAGGGTCCCTGGCCTCTGAGGTCCCTGCTTCTGAAAGAGGAACCCAAGCAGCCAGTTCTAACAGGTTTGGTGCTGGGGAAGAGATTGGCGTCCCTGGGGGCAGGGGAGTCAGTTTTATTTCTCACAACTGTCCTCCACCCTGCCGCTGCGCCATCTGATATGCAGGAATTCGGCCGTTAAATTCATTTGCAAATCGAGGAAGGAGAGAAACCCACAAGAGTCAAAGGCTTGTTTTTTTGTTTTGTTTTTTGGAAAGGGGGACGCACAAAGGGTTGAGATCCAAAGCTACATCCAAAGATGGAGCAGATCTGCCCCCAGTTCCCATCCTTGCTCTTGCCTTCTTTCTTTTTGGGGTGTGGAATGGCTTCCCCGGAACATCTCCCCTCTTCATCTAGGAAGGAGAAACAACCGTTCTGGAAAGTGGCTTAAATGGAATGGCCTGGAACGTCTCTGTGGAGAACAATTCGCAGCGCCAGCCTGCGTGTTTACTCATGAGTAAGGTGACCAGATTTTTAACATTGGTAAAGCGGGACACCATTGACCAGGCGGTGGGGAGTTCTTGATTAAAAATTTGGTCTATATGGAGCAACTAAAATTTTCATAGAACGCACAAAATGGAAAAATAGTATTGTAATATATATATATTTTTTACTTGCAATCTAAGTACAATTTGCCAGCTGCCCCAAGATGTCCCTCCAAAAGTGGGACAATCTGGTCACCTTACTCATGGGGCAGAACAAATTTAGAGGCCAGGGGCACCTATAAGACCAAGAAAGTTTTATGCAAGGGATGAGCCTTCCTGTGCCTGCACACTTCCTCAGATACAATGTGATAGACTAACAGAGCTACCTGCTTGAATCTATACTTACGAGGCAGTCCCCATTGGTTTAATGGAGCTTCCTCCTAAGAAGGGTTGCCAGCTCCGGGTTGTGAAATATCTGGAGATTTCGGGGATGGAGCCCAGAGTGGGCAGGATTTAGAGCCAGGGGGAACCTCAGTGGTGTATAAGGCTTGCCCTTCAAAGTGGCCATTTTCTCCAGGGGAGCTGATCTCTGTTGCCTAGAGATGAGCTATAATCCTAGGGGATCTCCAGGCCCCACCTGGAGACTGGCATCCCTACTCCCAAGTAAGTGGGCACAAAATGACAGACTTTTCCCCAAGCCACAGAAACCGAATGGCTCTTATGATCTGGTGGCCAAAGACGTTCATTGTTTTGAAGGATATGATTTCAAATCAACTTATGCAAAACTGAGAGGAGAATGCCTTATCTCAGGTGTTCCCAAACTTTTTTGAGCACGTGGGCCCTTTTGGGAAATGTGACACAGAGTGGCCAGTGCAGCCACAACATGGCTGCCGTAGAACAGCTGCCACAAAATGGCCGCCACAGTTGGCCTATTAAGAGCCTTGTGCTGTGGTAGCAGCTGCTGCCCAAACACCATTTTTAAAAAACTCTGCATGGCCAATCAAATCCCTCATGGCTCATCAAAGTTTTGCAAAAGAGGTGGTTTTACTGTACCTGGCTTTTCACTACCCAAAGGAGCCTCAAAGCGGGTGACAATCGCCTTCCCTTCTTCTCCCCACAACAGACACCCTGTGAGAGAGGAGAGGCTGAGAGAGCCCTGAAATTAAGAAGAAGAAGAAGAGTTGGTTCTTATATGCCACTTTTCTCTCCCAAAGGAGTATCAAAGTGGCTTACAATCACTTTCCCTACCTTTCCCCACAACAGACACCCTGTGAGGGGGGTGAGGCTGAGAGAGCCCTGAGATTACTGAAGAAGAAGAAGAGTTGGTTCTTATATGCTGCTTTTCTCTACCCAAGGGAGTCTCAAAGCAGCTTCCATTCGCCTTCCCTTTCCTCTCCCCACAACAGACACCCTGTGAGGTGGGTGAGGCTGAGAGAGCCCTGAGATTACTGAAGAAGAAGAAGAGTTGGTTCTTATATGCTGCTTTTCTCTACCCAAAGGCTTCTCTTATGTTGTTAAAGACGCTGATGGACCTCCTAATGGCCCCTGGGTTTTGGCCACTGTGTGACACAGAGTGTTGGACTGGATGGGCCGTTGGCCTGTTCCAGCATGGCTTCTCTTATGGTCTTAAAGCCACTGGTGGACCTCCTGATGGTTTGCTGCTGAAGAGCAGAGGCCTGATTCCATACTCTGCTCTACCATGGAGTTCACTGCATCATTTTCAACTATCTTTCCCCTTCAGACCTAACCTCCTCCCCAGGTTGTTGTGAAGGGAAAAGGCGAAATTATCCTCTAGAGCAGGGGTAGTCAACCTGTGGTCCTCCAGATGTCCATGGACTACAATTCCCACGAGCCCCTGCCAGCATTCGCTGGCAGGGGCTCGTGGGAATTGTAGTCCATGGACATCTGGAGGACCACAGGTTGACTACCCCTGCTTCTAGAGACCTTGGGAAGAAAGATGAAAAACCAACGTAATAAACTGTTCACTCCCAATAACTATAATGGGAATCAACGGGGATCCTCACGGAAGGGTGTTTTCAGCCTACCCACATCTTGACTGGGAAGGCGCAGAAGACTCCAGGGTCTCCAGAACTTTGCAGACCCACCAGGAACTCTTTCCACAAGTGGAGATCTACTGCTTAGGTAAAGGTGGACAGTGCCATCAAGCCGTCGCTGACCCACGGTGACCTTATTTTTTTTGAGACAAAAGATGACCACAGGTGGCTTGCCATGACCTGCCTCTTCAGTGGCAACCCTGGACATCTAGATGGTCCCCCAACCAAGTACTAACCGGGGCCAAGCCCACTTAGCTTCTAAGATTGGGTGAGATCAGTACAGCCTGGACCACTCATGGACCACAGCAGGAAAGTCCCATGAAGAGCCAGCCATCTTATGGTGAACCTAAAGGGTTTTCGGTGGTGGTTTGCCATTGCCTGCCTCTGCAGGGCAACCCCAGCCTTCCTTGGTGGTCTCCCATCCAAGTATTAACCCCCCCCCCCTCCCGAGAAGCTTCTGACTTGATCATGCCATTTGGGGCCTTCCATTGAGACATCTCCTGTTTTAAAGGGCTTGGCGCATTTAGGAAGACGCCTTTGGTAATTGTAGGTGGACAGAAGGGTATTTTCTTAAAGCAAAAGAATCTTCTTGGAGGGGCCTTAGGGAAGTGAGCCTTCCATTGTTTCATACCACCTGTTGTGCCCAGCAGGGAAGGGGCTCCTCCAGCCATGAATATCAAAGAGCCTGGGGAAGGGAAGGAGATGGGCCATTGTGCAGGCAGAAGGGGAGCGCTGAGCACTTGGCCCCCTGCTTGCTTCTCATTAACATTCAGACCAGATTAGATCAGAAGAGCCAATTAGTGCTGATGAAAGGGGGAGGGGGGGGGAAGAAGAGGATGCAACCAGGAGCCGAATTCCAACCATACCTCCCTTCTCCAAATCGGCCAACTCCCCTTCAAGCCGGACTCGAGAACCTTTCCTGGAACTCAGTGAAACTTCGGGAAATCTGACTCTGGACGTTACAGAGATAGTTAACAATACTGCATCGGGATCCCCGCCCCCCTAGCCCTGATTCTTGACGTTCCCTGCAAGGTTTGGCATTCGCCAGCAGGACTCTTCTTCGGACATACCTTGCCTGAAGTTAGGATGCCGTGAATCCCAAAGTTTGCAAGGTGCTTGGAGAACTGGGATCTGGGTGGGAGAGCCAGCTTGGTGTAGTGGATAGGAGCGCGGGCTTCTAATCTGGCAAGCCGGGTTTGATCCCCCGGTCCCTCACATGCAGCCAGCTGGGTGACCTTGGGCTCACTACAGAACTGATAAAGCTGTTCTCACCGAGCAAGAATATCAGGGCTCTCTCAGCCTCACCCACCTCACGGGGTGTCTGTTGTGGGGAGAGGAAGGGAAGGAGACTGGAAGCCGCTTTGAGACTCCTTCGGATAGAGAAAAGCAGCATATAAAAACCAACTCTTCTTCTTCAGTAATATCAGGGCTCTCTCAGTCTCCCCTCCCTCACAGGGTGTCTGTTGTGGGGAGAGGAAAGGGAAAGGTGTTTGTAAGCTGCTTTGAGACTCCTTCGGGTAGAGAAAAGCGGCATATAAGAACCAACTCTTCTTCTTCTTCAGTAATCTCGGGGCTCTCTGAACCCCACCTCCCTCACAGGGTGTCTGTTGTGGGGAGAGGAAAGGGAGGCGACTGTAAGCCACTTTGAGACTCCTTTGGGTAGAGTATAGCGGCATATAAGAACCAAATCGTCGTCTTCGTCTTCGTCTTCGTCTTCGTCGTCGCCTTCTTCTTCTTCTTCTTCTTCTTCTTCTTCTTCTTCTTCTTCTTCTTCTTCTTCTTCTTCTTCTTCTTCTTCTTCTTCTTCAGTGATATCAGGGCTCTCTCAGTTTCACCTCCCTCACAGGGGGTCTGTTGTGGGGAGAGGAAAGGGAAGGGGAATGTAAGCCACTTTGAGACTCCTTCGGTAGAGAAAAGCGGCATATAAGAATCAACTCTTCTTTTTCTTTAGTAATCTCAGGGCTCTCTCAGCCTCCCCTTCCTCACAGGGTGCCTGTTGTGGGGAGAGGAAAGGGAAGGCAACTGTAAGCCACTTTGAGACTCCTTCGGTAGAGAAAAGTGACATGTAAGAACCTACTCTTCTACTTCAATAGCCACAGATATAATTAGACCCCTGATCCTCTATTTAGGGCTGCCAACCGACCTGGCAAAAAATGCCCCCCCCCTTTCCCATTTAATGTGGCAGCTGCAAAGGGCGAAGTTTCACTGGGTGTCACTTTCCGTTCCACAGACGTCCTGCGGATCTAGCCAGCAAAGAAGCTGTCCAAAACATGCCGGCATTCATCAGGAGAGGCTGATATTTAGTTGAATCTTTTCAGGCCAAAGCAAATTCCTTTCAGGGGGACAGGGCTCCCTAAAGGTAAAGGTAAAGGTATCCCCTGTGCAAGCACCGGGTCATGTCTGACCCTTGGGGTGACGCCCTCTAGCGTTTTCATGGCAGACTCAATACAGGGTGGTTTGCCAGTGCCTTCCCCAGACATTACCGTTTACCCCCCAGCAAGCTGGGTACTCATTTTACCAACCTCAGAAGGATGGAAGGCTGAGTCAACCTTGAGCCGGCTGCTGGGATTGAACTGCCAGTCTCATGGGCAGAGCTTCAGACTGCATGTCTGCTGCCTTACCACTCTGCGCCACAAGAGGCTCTTTTTTACAGGGCTCCCTACCGAGTTATAAAGAAGCCCTGCTATCAGGTACTGGAGAAAATCTCATAGAGCGGGAGCAAAGGGGTTCTTTTACTAGGGCTGGATGACAACTCCTTGAAAATTGACCGTGGGAGCTCCACAGACATGAAACGATACTGTCATTAGGGAGAAGAAGGAGAAGGAGAAAAAGAGTTGGTTCTTATATGCCGCTTTTCTCTACCCAAAGGAGTTTCAAAGCGGCTTACATCTCCTTCCCTTTCCTCTTCCCACAACAGACACCCTGTGAGGGAGGGGAGGCGGAGAGAGCCCTGATATTACTGAAGAAGAAGGGTTGGTTCTTATATGCCATTTTTCTCTACCTGAAGGAGTCTCAAAGTGGCTTACAGTCACCTTCCCTTTCCTCTCCCCACAACAGACACCCTGTGAGGGAGGTGGGGCTGAGAGAGCCCTGAGATTACTGAAGAAGAAGAAGAGTTGGTTCTTATAGGCCGCTTTTCTCTACCCGAAGGCATCTCAAAGCGGCTTCCAATCGCCTTCCCTTTCCTCTCCCGACAACAGACACCCTGTGGGGTGGGTGAGGCTGAGAGAGCCCTGATATTCCTGCTCAGTCAGAACAGCTTTATCAGCGCTGTGGCAGCCCAAGGCCACCCAGCTGGTTGCATGTGGGGGAAGTGCGGAATCAAACCGGGCTCGCCAGATTAGAAGTTGGCACTCCTAACCACTGCACCAAGCTGGCTCTCGCCGAATTGCTCACTGAATCACAGCCCAACTTGGAAAGTGGCAAGTAGGTGGCGAAAAACTGACCTGACGGGCTTCGCCCATGTTGTTCTGGTATTCACCAACAGTGCTGAATTATGGGATTGCAGCTTGGACATGCAGGATTCTCATCTCACTACTGAAACTGTTCCGTAATAAGAACTGCCCTCCTCATAGTTAGGGATGCTAAGCTCCAGGGACGTGGCCTCCATAGCATTATACAGTAGCGATCCCCAACCTGTGGGCTGCGGACCACATGTGGTCCTTGGACTAATTGGAGGTGGGCCCCGAAGGATGCCTTTTCTCCCCCCCCCAGCCCTTTACAACACACTTCATTGTTGTGGCATGTCTGTATCTTATTTTGAAGGGATGTTTAAACATTACCATAGCGATCAGAGAGCGTTAGGGCAGTGGTTGAGAGTAGAGGAGTAAACTACCCCCCCACTGGGCCTCAGTAAAAGGCGTTGAGTGGTCCCCGGTGATAAAAAGGTTGGTTACCACTGTTATACAGCACTGAGGACCCACCCCAAATCCAGTCCACTCCTGGGGCCCTTCCCTTCCCTGCCCAAAAACCTGCTTAATCCCAGGCCCACCACCAAAGTCTCCAGGCATTTGCCAACCCAGAGCTGACAATTCTCCACCCCAATGAGGTCAAGCCCCACCATTCCTAATTCCCACATTCCCCAGGCTTCACCATTAAATCTCTAGGAATTTCTCAACCTGGAGTTGGCATCAGCTCCCTCTCAAATCCGTTCACAGGGTCCTCCTCCACAAAGTTTCACATCTTCTGGCTTCTCCTGAGCTTCCCCAGCGCTCTGTGGAAAGCGTCCTTCATGTCCTTGTTCCTCAGGCTATAGATGAACGGGTTGAGCATCGGGGTCACCACTGTGTAGATGACGGTGGCCACCTTGTCCTTGTCCCCGGAGTAGCTGGAGAGGGGCCGGAAGTAGACCCCGATCGCTGAGCTGTAGAAGAGGATGACCACGGTCAAGTGAGAAGCGCAGGTTTGGAAGGCCTTGCTCCGGCCCTGCGCGGAGGGCACCCGAAGCACGGTTTGGATGATGAACGTGTAAGAGACGAGGATGAGGAGGAAGTTGCCGATGATGATCGTGCCTCCTTCGAAGTAGCTCAGCATCTCACTGAGGCGCTTCTCGGCGCAGGCCATGACTATCAGGGGCTGGAAGTCGCAGAAGAAATGGGGGATGTTGCGACGGCCGCAGAAAGGGAGCCGGGACATCAGCACCGTGTGCATGAGGGAGTAGGTGTGGGCGAATGTCCAAGCGACAAATGCCATGAGGTGGCATCGGGCCGGGTTCATCAGCAAGAAGTAGTGCAAAGGGTGGCGGATGGCCACGAAGCGGTCCAAGGCCATGGTGCCTAGGAGGAAGTTCTCGGTGATGGCGAAGGCAATGAAGAAATACAGCTGGGCCATGCAGCTGGCAAAGGTGATGTTCTTGCGGCCCACCCGGAGGTTGTGCAGCATCTTGGGGATGGTGGTGGAGGTGAAGCAGATGTCCACGAAGGAGAGGTGGCTGAGGAAGAAGTACATGGGGGTGGAGGAGAGTTGGGCATCAGAGCGGATCAGAAGGATAATCAGGAAGTTGCCCAGCAGGTTCAGCAGGTACAGGCTGAGGAAGAGAGCGAAGAGGGGGCCTTCTTGTTCTGGCCCACTGGACAAACCCATCAGGAAGAAATCAGGCTGGCTGGTGTGGTTTCCCCTTTCCATGGGACTTAGGGAGAAAGAATAGAAAAACGTAAGAACCTCAGGCTAGACTACTGTAACTCGATCTATGCGGGGCTCCCCTTGAAGATGTTCTAGAAATTTCTAAAGGTCCAGAGTTATGTGGTGCGGGTCCTTACCGGGGCCCAATGGAGGGGACGCATACAACCTGTGGTCTCCCAGCTCCACTGTCTCCATATTGAAGATTGGATCAGGTCCAAGGTTTGGGAGGTTCTGCAACCTTGGTAGCTTCGGGACCACCTCTTCCACTATGACTTGCAAAGAGCATTGAGATCCAGTGAGATCCAGTGAGAGAATCTCCTCAGGATCCCTGCCCCCAAAGCAGTTCATAGAATCACAGAATCACAGAATCACAGAATCACAGAATCATAGAGTTGGAAGGGGCCATACAGGCTCAACGAAGGATCAGCCCAAAGCATCAGCCCAAATGAAATTGTCAGCCAGGCTGTTCAGAAAGTTGCATGACTGAGTTGCAGAGTTTGTTTCCCAGCACACATCTGGGAAATTGAAGTCACCCATGATGACAAGTTCCTGCCGCTTGGATATTTTCTCAAGCTGCTCACAAAGTGCAGCATCCACATCCTCTCGTTGGTCAGGCGGCCGGTAGCAGACACCAACCACCACACTGTTTGTTTTCCCCTCGCTTATTTTCACCCAGATGCTTTCCACTGCAGATATGCTCCCCTCCACTAGAATTTCCTGACAGGTAAGCCCTTTCCTCACATACAGTGCCACTCCTCCACCTCCTCGATCTATTCTGTTTTTTCTGAACAGTTCATATCCATCCACCATTACATTCCAGTCATGAGAATCATTCCACCAATTAAACAGTTAAACTGGCCTCATCCATGGGCAGGCTCCGAAACAAGATCGAGATCTGCTGGCCTCTCAGCCCAAATCTACCTAATGTCTTGCGGAGCATATATAATACCCCCCCCCCCACACACACACATATCCTGGGCGATTGAGCCTAATTTGAAGAAATTAGTGCTACCTTTTCAAAGAATTTGTTCAGAATTTTAAAATTTCAATTAAGACTTATTAAACCCCTACGATGTATGTATGCATTGAATAAACGGATGAGAGGGAAAAGAGGAAGATGCTCGCCCAGGTAGGATTCAGCTGTAGATGGGGAGAGCGGCAATTATAAAGCTTTTTAATAGTAGAAATAGAGAAGGGGTTGATACATATAATTATCTAGAATTTGTTTTACAAACAAGAAGGGGGCGGGGAAAGGCCCTCCCCCAAAATCAAGGTTCTTGAGTGCCCCTCTTAAGAAGAAGAAGAAGAGTTGGTTCTTATATGCCTCTTTTCTCTACCCGAAGGAGTCTCCAAGCAGCTTCCAGTCGCCTTCCCTTTCCTCTCCCCACAACAGACACCCTGTGAGGGAGGTGAGGCTGAGAGAGCCCTGATATTACTGAAGAAGAAGAAGAAGAGTTGGTTCTTATATGCCACTTTTCTCTACCCAGAGGAGGCTCAAAGCGGCTTACATTCGCCTTCCTCTCCCCACAACAGACACCCTGTGAGGGAGGGGAGGCTGAGAGAGCCCTGAGATTAATGAAGGAGAAGAAGAGTTGGTTCTTATATGCAACTTTTCTCTATCCGAAGGAGTCTCAAAGCGGCTTACAGTCGCCTTCTCATTCCTCTCCCCACAACAGACACCCTGTGAGGTGGGTGAGGCTGGGAGAGCCCTGATATTACTGAAGAAGAAGAGTTGGTTCTTATATGCAACTTTTCTCTACCTGAAGGAGTCTCAAAGCGGCTTACAGTCGCCTTCCCTTTCCTCTCCCCACAACAGACACCCTGTGAGGGAGGGGAGGCTGAGAGAGCCCTGATATTCCTGCTCGGTCAGAACAGTTTTATCAGTGCCGTGGGGAGCCCAAGGCCACCCAGCAATTTGCATGTGGGGGAGCGCAGAATCGAACCCGGCATGCCAGATTAGAAGTCCGCGCTCCTAACCACTACACCAAACTGGCTCTCAGTAAATTCCAGTAATCTGAATATCCCTTTTCTAACATTGACCTTTCTCATCCATTGAGTTATAACAATTTTTTGGTCTAATCCATCCATCTATCCTGTATTAGTATGCGAATTACTAGGTCACAGATGCTGTTTATTTTATTGTATGTGTTTACTTTACTTATATCCTGCCATTTGCGCCCCCCCCCAAGAGGGACCCAAAGCAGTTTAGATTATTCCCCTCGCCTTTGTTTTATCCTCACAACAACCTTGTGGATAGATTCAATGAGTAGCTTGCACTCGAAAGCTCACGCCTTGAATAAATCTTTGTTGGTCTTAAAGGTGCTACTGGACAACAACCTTGTGGGGTAGGATAGACTGAAAGAGATGGCTGGCCCAACGTCACCCAGCTAGCTTCCATGGCAAAGCAGGGATTCGAACCCAGGTCTCCGAGATTCTAACCCAGCACTTTCACCATTGCATCCTGCTGGTGATTTTATTTATTTTTTTAACGTGAAATCTTTTGACCTTGTTGCGTGCTGGATGGCACAGGGAGGAATGTGAGTCTAGAAATGTGAGTTGTGTTCTGTTTCTTTAAGAAAGCGTGGGATCAAGGGAGCCCAGCCCTGAATCTCAGCCTTAAAGGCAGATTAGAAAGTAAAGCAGATTTATATGTTGGGGGTTGATGGGATCTCAGGGCCCATCCCCACCCTAGCTTTGAGCCCCGCAGCATCCTGATAACCATGATCTTGTCAATAAACTCTCGTTTACAAGGACCACAATGGCCTCTCAGGGGTCTCTGGGAGACTCGCGAGGACCTCCTGGCTGGACTGCTGAAGTGCCATCTTTGTGGGACGGCTCCTGGAGACAAGCAGCTTCATCTTGAGCAAAATCAGGGAGGCCAGCCTCCAAGCGGACCTGGGGATCCCCCTGAATTACAGCTCATCTCCAGAGCACAGAGATCAACTTTCCTGGAGAAAGTGGATCCTTCATGGCACTGAACTCCACTAAGGTCTGTGTCTTCCCAGGCTCCATGCCCAAATCTCCAGGAGTTTCTCAACCTGAAGCTGGCAACCCTACCCCCAATCCTCCCTGCCAGTGGCCGGGGATGATCTTGGAGCTCCATGCAAAATGAAATGGCAAGATCGCTCACTTGCATGGGACACAGGGCTTTTTAGGAAGACGTTTACCAGGGTTGGCCACACTGTGGCTCTCCAGATGTCCATGGACTACAACTCCCATGAGCCCCTGCTTTGGCCACAGCTTGGCCACCCCTGGTAGACTGCCTGTCCGTTTGTTCCTGGGCACCTTTCATTCCCTCCAATTCAGTGGGGAAGTGGGAAAATGAGAAAGAATTAGAAGTGTTTTTGTCACAGGGTGTTGAAAGGCCAGCTTTCTCCCATACAGGGTCGCCAACGCCTCAGTGATTTTGCCTGACACATTTGCTGCATTTCAGGCACCAGGCAAAATAACTCCTGCTTCTAATTCTTCCCTTTCCTCACTGATTTGTCCCGATGAGGACCCTCCATTGGAGTACAGGGACTCTCTAAAGAAGAAGAGTTGGGTTTTAGAAGAAGAGAAGAGGAAGAAGAGCTGGGTTTTATACTCCGCTTTTCATTACCTGAAGGAGTCTCAAAGCAGTTTACAATTCCTCTCTCCAGAACAGACACCCTGTGAGTCTGAGAGCTCTGAGAGAACTGCTCTGTGAGAACAGCTCTAACAGGACGATGACAACTACTACTACTAATAATAATAATCATCATCTCTATAACCCATCCTTCCCTTAAGGCTCAGGGCAGGTAGCAGCATATATAAAAACAATAAAATAGCAATACTGGTCACATTGGAACATTTTTACATCTCCTAATGAACAGCGACAGAAGGTGCTGTGGAAAGCCTATGTACGGGGCTAATTGGGTGGGCTGAATTTCATCGACTGATTGGAAGCAACCAGCAGGGCTGCTGTTTTCAAAAGCTTTGTGAGTGTGACTATTTGTGCATCAGGATTTCTTTTTTTTTTTTAGGGGGGGGGAAGTGGCGTAAAAGTCCGAAAAAAATAAAGAATAGAGTATCCCTCTACGCTTAAAGACAACCACAGGAGCAAAGGAGCATGCAAAAATGTCCGGGCCCCCATCGATTTAAAAACATCAAACGGCTGTTCACAGAAGAAGACAGGAGGCTTATGAAGACAGTAAAATCTACAGGTTGGGGCTGTGTTCCAACAGGTTGAGAAGCTCTGACCGAGAGCGCCCATACCTACTCCCCTCCTTACCTGTTTGCGGTGAGCTCGTTCACCTGCAGTTGTACCTGCTGAGCTCTTGTGATCCTGGAGAGGCTCAGAAGTTCGGCATGTCAGGCTTTGCCTTCTATAATCTGGAAGGTGGATGTTGCATGGAAGGGACGCTCCACTCAGCCCTCCCTTCAGTTGGGAGAGCAGAGTACAAATGCGTCTTCCAGGGAAAGGCACCAGGCTAGAACAGAGAGGGATGTACGAACAGAAGCAATCATTGACAGAAACGTATGGCGAAAACTTGCCTATAGAATCGCCAAGGGTCAGACGCGACTGAACGGATAATATCGTCATCACGAACAGAGAGCACACTCAGAAGAAAGTGACTGAGGTTCTGATTGATGTGTCAGAAGCTACATCACCAAGGGACTTGTTAGCCGAATGGATTAGTCTCTGTGGAATCTTGCTTGCTAAATTTTGCTCTTCCCGGGACCCACCTTGGCTTCTATGTTCTACAGCTTATGGCTGGGAAAGTTGGATGCTGAAAAAAATTGGACAGGAGGAGAATGGATTCATTTGCACTCTGGAGTCGGAGAAGGCTTCTGCGGGTTACATGGAAGGCAAAAGTCACAGACTAGGAAATAGTACAGCGCAGAAAGCTTGATATCTCATTGGTAGGCATAATCACAAAACTCCGGTTCACTTCCCTTGGCCGTATCATGCGATCCAACTCAATGGAGAAAGCAATTAGGCTAGGACTGGTCGGTGGCAAAAGGACACCAGGCCGACCAAGGGCATAGTGGATGGATGTGATTGGGATAGAGAGCATGGCTGAGGGAGGTGGAGCGGGATTGGGGATGGTGACAACAGCTGTGCCATGAGATCACAAAGAGTTGGACACAACCGAATGGCTGGCATCATCCAAGGGTACTAAAAGAACTTGCAGATGTCATCTCTGAACCTTCTGTTCATTATTTTTGACACTTCTTGGAGAACAGGTGAGGTGCCAGACGATTGGAGGCGGGCAAATGTTGTCCCCATTTTCAAGAAAGGGGAAATGGAGAATCCGGGTAACTATCGACCCATCAGCTTGGCATCTGTAGCTGGCAAAATTTTGGAACAAATAATCAAACACTCGGTCTTTGAGCAGCTGGAACTGAAAGCTGTGATTTCTAAGACTCAGCATGGGTTTCGCAAGAACAAGTCATGTCAGACCAACCTTATCTCTTTTTTCGAGAAAGTGGCTACCTTGCTGGATCAGGGGAATGCCGTGGACATAGTTTATCTGGATTTCAGTAAAGCTTTCGATAAGGTTCCACATGATATTCTTGTTGACAAGTTGGTATAATGCGGTATGGATCCTAATTCTGTCAGGTGGATCAATAACTGGTTGACAAATCGTACCCAGAGGGTACTTGTTAATGGTTCAGCATCTTCTTGGAAAAGAGTGACAAGTGGAGTACCCCAAGGATCTGTCCTGGGGCCTGTGTTGTTCAACATATTTATAAATGATTTGGATGAGGGATTAGAGGGGATACTTATTAAATTTGCAGATGATACTAAACTGGGAGAGGTAGCAAAACACAACTGAAGACAGCAACAGAATACAGGATGATCTTGATAGGCTCGAGAAGTGGGCTAAACTGAATAAAATGAAGTTCAATAGGGACAAAGGTAAAGTTCTGCATTTAGGTAGGAAAAACCAAATACACCAATATAAGATGGGGGAGAATTGGCTTGGCAGTACTATGTGCGAAAAGGATCTAGGAGTCTTAGGAGACTATAGGTTGAACATGAGTCAGCAGTGTGGCTCAGTGGCTAAAAAGGCAAATGGAATTTTGGGCTGTATCAAATGGAGTATCGTGTCCAGATCACGGGAGGTGATGGTACCGCTTTACTCTGCTCTGGTTCGGCCTCCCTTGGAGACCTGTGTTCAGTTTTGGGCACCCCAGTTGAAGAGGGATGTAGACAAACTGGAACATGTCCAGAGGAGGGCAACAAAGATGGTGAGGGGTTTGGAGACCAAGACGTATGAGGAAAGGTTGGGGGAGCTTGGTCTGTTTAGCCTAGAGAGGAGACGACTGAGAGGGGATCTGATCACCCTCTTCAAGTATTTAAAAGGCTGCCATGTAGAGGATGTTGTTTTCTCTTGCCCCAGAGGGATGGACCAGAAACAATGAGACGAAATTAATGCAAAAGAAATTCCATCTAAACATCTGGAAGAAGTTCCTGACAGTCAGAGCGGTTTCTCAGCAGAACAGGCTTCCTTGGGAGGTGGTGGGTTCTCCATCTTTGGAGATTTCTAAACAGAGGCTGGAGAGCCATCTGACGGAGAGGCTGATTCTGTGAAGGTTCAAGGGGGTGGCAGGTGACAGTGGGTGAGCGATTGGGATGTGAGTGTCCTGCATAGTGCAGGGGTTGGACTAGATGACCCATGAGGCCCCTTCCAACTCTATTATTCTATGATTCTATGATTCTAATAACAACATCAATTTAATCCTTTCAGGCATCATCTGATGATTTCCTTGCTCTGCCTGAAACCTCCAAGGTATAAAATTGGCTATAAAAAGGGGACAGAGACCTACCATCCATTATTTTTGTGTAAATATCAGGTAAATATTACACAATCCCACTCAGAATTCCCTCCTCCTCCTCCTCCTCCTCCTCCTCCTCCTCCTCCACTTTATTTCTTAGGTACTTGTATGTTTCTTGCTTGTAGGTGACATTTGAATGTACCCCAATATCTCCCCCAAATAAATCTCTTTTGAGTGTAAGCTAAAATGGCCGCCTTTATTTTAAAAAGGTTTCTCCTTGGGGAAAAGATTCCGTAAACATTGGTAGAAAAGTTACCCAGCCTCTTGCTATGTATTCATCATTCTCCCTAATTCCCCCTGTGGGATCTATTTCAGGTAACGTTGCTCACGGGGTCCTCAATCTTTCACATCTTCCGGCTTCTCCTGAGCTTCCCCAGTGCTCTGTGGAAGGCGTCCTTCATGTCCTTGTTCCTCAGGCTATAGATGAACGGGTTGAGCATCGGGGTCACCACCGTGTAGATGACGGTGGCCACCTTGTCCTTGTCCCCGGAGTAGCTGGAGAGGGGCCGGAAGTAGACCCCGATCGCCGAGCTGTAGAAGAGGATGACCACGGTCAAGTGAGAAGCACAGGTTTGGAAGGCCTTGCTCCGGCCCTGTGCGGAGGGCACCCGAAGCACGGTTTGGATGATGAACGTGTAAGAGACGAGGATGAGGAGGAAGTTGCCGATGATGATCGTGCCTCCTTCGAAGTAGCTCAGCATCTCACTGAGGTGCTTTTCGGCGCAGGCCATGACTATCAGGGGCTGGAAGTCGCAGAAGAAATGGGGGATGTTGCGACGGCCGCAGAAAGGGAGCTGGGACATCAGCAGCGTGTGCATCAAGGCATGGAGGTGTGCCAACAACCATGCAACGAACACCATGAGATGCCGTCGGACGGGGTTCATCAGCAAGAAGTAGTGCAAAGGGTGGCGGATGGCCACGAAGCGGTCCAAGGCCATGGCGCCTAGGAGGAAGTTCTCGGTGATGGCGAAGGCAAGGAAGAAATACATCTGGACCATGCAGCTGGCGAAGGTGATGTTCTTGCGGCCCACCCGGAGGTTGTGCACCATCTTCGGGATGGTGGTGGAGGTGAAACAGATGTCCATGAAGGAGAGGTGGCTGAGGAAGAAGTACATGGGGGTGGAGGAGAGTTGGGCATCGGAGCGGATGAGAAGGATAATCAGGAGGTTGCCCAGCAGGTTCAGCAGATACAGGCTGAGGAACAGGGCAAAGAGGAGACCTTCTTGTTCAGGCTGAGTGGACAAACCCATCAATAGGAAATCAGGGTGGCTGGTGTGGTTTCTCCTTTCCATGGGACTAAGGGAGAAACAAGGACAAGAGCGTAAGAATCTCCAACCTAGACTATTGCAACTTTTTCTACGGAGGGCCGTTTATTATTTGTTTTATTTATTCTTAAAATTATTGTTCCTATTGCTGTTGTAAACCACCCTGAGCCACTAGAGAGGGCAGCATATCTTTACACCGCCCGTGGCGCCGCGGGCGCCACGGACTAAATAAAACAGTAAGCCCTTGGAAGGCGGGCTGTGTCCGGGATGAGGAAGGGTGCCGATTGGCCCCTTCCTCATGACAGACTATCGGAGGGACCAATCGGCAGGCGCGAAGCGCCTGCCGATTGGTCCCTCCGATTCCTTGCCGGAGCAACTGCGAGCCGCGCGTAGCGCAGCTCGCAGTTGCTCCAAGCCAGCCGGACTCTAAGAACCTCTAAGAACCTCTAAGAACCTCTAAGCTCTAAACCTCTAACCTCTAAGCCCGCGAGCCGCGCCTGCAGATCGGGCCGCGCCCGCGGGCCGCGCCCGCGGATCGGGCCGCGCCCGCCGGCCGCGCCCGCTGGTCGGGCCGCGCCCGCCGGCCGCGCCCGCGGGTCGGGCCGCGCCCGCCGGCCGCGCCCGCGGATCGGGCCGCGCCCGCCGGCCGCGCCCGCGGATCGGGCCGCGCCCGCCGGCCGCGCCCGCGGATCGGACCGCGCCCGCCGGCCGCGCCCGCGGATCGGGCCGCGCCCGCCGGCCGCGCCCGCGGATCGGGCCGCGCCCGCCGGCCGCGCCCGCGGATCGGGCCGCGCCCGCCGGCCGCGCCCACGGGCCACGCCCGCCGCCGCCCAGGGAGCCCCCGGCCTCTAAAAACGCATCGCCGGCACACGAAGATGGCCGCCGGCAAGAAGACCGCGCCAGGGAGCCGCCCGCCGAAGGAGCTGCCCGCCGAGAAGAAGCCACCCAAGGAGCTGCCCGCCGCGAAGGAGCTGCCCGACGTCGCTACAGCCCTCTCACCGGTAAGCTACCTTTCCTCACCCTGCCCTCGCCAGTCCCTCGCTCTCCACCCCCCTGCTAGGGCCCATTGTATTTGGAATACAATGGGCTCTTTTACTAGTAAATAAATAAAATAATAATAGTAGTAGTATCAGTAGTACTAGAGCCTCTTGTGGCGCAGAGTGGTAAGGCAGCAGACATGCAGTGTGAAAGCTCTACCCATGAGCCTGGGAGTTCGATCCCAGCAGCCGGCTCAAGGTTGACTCAGCCTTCCATCCTTCCGAGGTCGGTATAATGAGTACCCAGCTTGCTGGGGGGTAAATGGTAATGACTGGGGAAGGCACTGGCAAACCACCCCGTATTGAGTCTGCCATGAAAACGCTAGAGCGCGTCACCCCAAGAGTCAGTCATGACTTGGTGCTTGCACAGGGGATACCTTTACCTTTACCTTATCAGTACTACTACTACTACTACTACTACTACTACTACTACTACTACTAGTACTAGTAGTAGTAGTAGTAGTAGATTGGATTTTAAAAACTATAATAAGGCATTTTAATGGATTATGATAAATGTAAGACTGATAAATGTAAGACTGATAAATTGCATTTTATAAGACTTGTATGTTTCTTCCTTGTACTGCTTTTTTCTTCCCGTTTTTCTTGTTATCTTAAACTCTAAACTTTTCAATTTTATTATTTCTGTTCTTTTTATGTAATTAAAAACTTGTGATAAACATTAAAAAAATTGACCAGGATTCATTAAAAAAATTCTTAAAAAAATTTTTTTTTAAAGAGAAATATTTATTTATTTATTACATTTAGGCCTGACATTCTCTGGAGGCTCAGGATGGATTACAAAGAATGAAAAGTACATATATATTTAGAATACACTTGCATAGAAATTTTAATTATTCAACATTAATTTTTTAAAATTTAAAATATGAACAACTGGAAAAGCAGGCTCCAGTTGCCTCATACTCCAAGTAAAAAAGAAGGTGAGGAGTAAGATGTACATACAGACTTCAGCTGTAGGTGGGGGAGCAAACAACTATAAAGTTTTTATGTAGCAGAAATATAGGAGGGCTAAAGAAAAAATAAGGAGTTAATACATATAGAAGAAAAAGAGCTGGCTTTTATACCACACCACTATCTAATGACTTATAATCACCTTTCTCTCCCCACAACAGACACCCTGTGAGGTAAGTGGGCCTGAGAGAGCCATGAGAGAAATGCTCTGTGAGAATAGCACCAACAGGACTGTGGCTAGCCCAAGGTCACCCAGTTGGATGCAGGTGGTGAAGGAGTGAGGAATCAAACCCAGTTCTCCAGATTTGAGACCATTGTTCTTAACTACGACACCAAGCTGGCTAAATTCAACATTTGCTCTACACCAGTGGTCCCCAACCTTTTTATCACCGGGGACCGGTCAATGCTTGACAATTTTACTGAGGCCCGGTGTGTGTGTGTGTGTGTGTGTGTGGGGGGGGTAGTTTACTCCTCTACTCTCAACCACTGCCCTAACGCTCTCTGATCGCTATGGTAATGTTTAAACCTCCCTTCAAAATAAGATACGGACACGCCACAACAATGAACATAAGGAACATTTTATTTTCATGGAAATTTTAACTCATGACAATGACAAATCAATGGGAACCCTGAGCTTGTTTCTCTGCAACGAGAGAGTCCCATCTGGGAGTGATGGGAGACAGTGACACCCAAAGTGTGTTGAAAAGGGCTGGGGGGGGGGAGAAGGCGTCCTTCGCGGCCCACCTCCAATTAGTCGACGGACCACTTGTGGTCTGCGGCCCACAGGTTGGGGATTGCTACACTACATAATATAGCGAACGAACAAGAAGGGGAAAAAAGGCTGTCCTCCATATAAGGGTTCTTGACTGGCCCTCTTAAGTAGCTTTCATAAATCTGAGTATATCTTTTCCAACATGGACCTTCCTCACCCATTGAGTTATATCAGTTTTTGGCCTCTTTGGGCTTGCTATGGCGCTGATAAAGCTGCTCTGACTGAGCAGTGATATCTGGGCTCTCTCAGCCCCACCGACCTCACAGGGTGTCTGTTGTGGGGAGAGGAAAGGGAAGGCGAATGTAAGCCCCTTTGAGACTCCTTCGGGTAGAGAAAAGCGGCATATAAGAACCAACTCTTCTTCTAAAGTAATATCAGGGCTCTGAAAAAGCAGCATATAAAAACCAACTCTTCTTCTTCTTCAGGAATATCAGGGCTCCCACAGCCTCACCCACCTCACAGGGTGTCTGTTGTGGGGAGAGGAAAAGGAAGGCGAACGTAAGCCCCTTTGAGACTCCTTCGGGTAGAGAAAAGCGGCATATAAGAACCAACTCTTCTTCTAAAGCAGGGGTAGTCAAACTGCGGCTCTCCAGATGTCCATGGACTACAATTCCCAGGAGCCCCCTGCCAGCATTCGCTGGCAGGGGGCTCCTGGGAATTGTAGTCCATGGACATCTGGAGGGCCGCAGTTTGACTACCCCTGTTCTAAAGTAATATCAGGGCTCTGAAAAAGCAGCATATAAAAACCAACTCTTCTTCTTCTTCAGTAATCTCAGGGCTCTCTCATCCTCACCCACCTCACAGGGTGTCTGTTGTGGGGAGAGGAAAGGGAAGGCGATTGGAAGCCGCTTTGAGACTCCTTCGGGTAGAGAAAAGCAGCATATAAGAACCAACTCTTCTTCTTCTTAATCTGTACATCTACCCTGTAGGAATTAGAACTCCTAATTCACATACACTGTTTATTTTAATATATATATATACATATATCCTTCCTTTCGCTTCCCGTGGTGACCCAAAGCAGTTTAGATAATTCCTTCTCCTCTGTTTTACCCTCACAACAACCCTGTGAGGTAGGATAGACTGAAAGTGCGTGACTGGCCCAAGGTCACCCAACTAGCTTCCATGGAAGAGCAAGTTGGTTTTTATATGCTGCTTTTTCAGAGCCCTGATATTACTTTAGAATATATATCTATATATATCTATATATATCTATATATCTATATCTATATATCTATATATCTATATCTATATCTATATCTATATCTATATCTATATCTATATCTATATCTATATCTATATATAGATATAGATATAGATATAGATATAGATATAAGATAGATAGATAGATAGATAGATAGATAGATAGATAGATAGATAGATAGATAGATAGATAGATAGATAGATAGATAGATAGATAGATAGATAGATAGATAGATAGATAGATCATAGAATCATAGAATCATAGAATCATAGAGTTGGAAGGGGCCATCTAGTCCAACCCCCTGCTCAACGCAGGATCAGCCCTAAGCATCCTAAAGCATCCAAGAAAAGTGTGTATCCAGCCTTTGCTTGAAGACTGCCAGTGAGGGGGGGCTCACCACCTCCTTAGGCAGCCTATTCCACTGCTGAACTACTCTGACTGTGAAATTTCCCCCCCTGTCTATAGATAGATAGATAGATAGATAGATAGATAGATAGATAGATAGATAGATAGATAGATAGATAGATAGATAGATAGATAGGTAGTCTGAAGTGTGTTGCACAGAAAACTCACACCTTGAATAAAACTTTGTTGGTCTTAAAGAGGCCACTGTTCTATTAACCCTTCTGTCACTGTACATATTGGATGGCACGGGGAGAAAAGTGAGTGTGGCAATGTGAGTTTGGTTCTGTCTCTTTAAGAAAGGGCAGGATTGAGGGACCCCAGCCTTGAATCTCTGCCAGAAAGGCAGATTAGGAAAGCGGAGTTGTATGTTTGGGGTTGACGGGATCTCAGGGCCCATCCCCACCCTAGCTTTGAGCCCAGCAGCATCCCGATAACCATGATCTTGTCAATAAACTCTTGTTTACAAGGACCACAATGGCCTCTCAGGGGTCTCTGGGAGACTCGCAAGGACCTCCTGCCCGGACTTTGAGGGACGGCTCCTGGAGACAAGCTGCTTCGTCTTGAGCAAAATCAGGGAGGTCAGCCTCGGGGAGGGGGGGGGGAGGAAAGGGGGGCTAGGGATCCCCTGGAATTACAGCTCATCTCCTGAGCACAGTGATCAGTTTCAGGAGAAAGTAAATCTTTTAGAAGGTTGACTCTACGGCACTGAGCCCTACCGAGGTCCCATCCCCAAATCTCCAGGAGTTTCTCAACCTGGAGCTGGCAACCCTACCCCCTATGCCAGTGGCCGGGGACGTCGACCTTGGAGCTCCATGCAAAAGAAAGTGGCATGATCGCTAGCTTGTGAGGTTATAGGGGTGGAACCCATCTGGCCTTTTATTAAGGTATCTACTAGACTGAAGAAGAGTCGGTTTTGATACCTCACTTTTCACTGCCCGAAGGAGTCTCAAAGCGGCTTACATTCGCCTTCCCTTTCCTCTCCCCACAACAGAAACCCTGTGAGGTCAGTGAGGTTGAGAGAGCCCTGATATTCCTGCTCAGTCAGAGCAGAAGAGTTGGTTCTTATATGCTGCTTTTGTCTACCCGAAGGAGTCTCAAAGTGGCTTCCAGTCTCCTTCCCTTTCCTCTCCCCACAACAGACACCCTGTGAGGTCAGTGAGGTTGAGAGAGCCCTGATATTACTGAAGAGGAAGAAGAGTTGGTTCTTATATGCTGCTTTTGTCTACCCAAAGGAGTCTCAAAGCAGGTTACAGTCGCCTTCCCTTTCCTCTCCCCACAACAGACACCCTGTGAGGTAGGTAAGGCTGAGAGAGCCCTGAGATTACGGAAGAAGAAGAGTTGGTTCTTAGATGCCGCTTTTCTCTACCTGAAGGAGGCTCAAAACAGCTTACAGTCGCCTTCCCTTTCCTCTCCCCACAACAGACACCCTGTGAGGTGGGTGAGGCTGAGAGAGCCCTGATATTCCTGCTCAGAGCAGCTTTATCAGTGCTGTGTTGACCCCAAGGTCACCTAGCAGGTTGCATGTGGGAGAGCGTGGAATCAAACCTGGCCTCGCCAGATTAGTAGTCCACACTCCTAACCACTACCCCTCTGAAATAAATAAATCTGAAAGAACAAACCCAAAGAGGGAAAGATCAGAACATCCCTTCTTTCCAGTGTAAATATCCTCACACACACAGCCACAAGAGCATGGAAGCATATACAAATATCTGGGCCCTGGTCAATTTAAAAACCATGTAATGGTTGACTCTTGGATGCTATTCACAGAAGAAGAAGGGTGTCCGATGAAGACAGTAAAATCTAGAAGTTGGGGCTGCATTTGAGAAACCCCCATGCCTATTTCCTTACCTAATTCACCCACAGTTCTGAGTTCTTGTGATCCTGAGGACGCTCAGAAGTTCAGTGCATCAAAGTTCGTCATCTATAATCTGGGAGCTGGACATGGTATGGAAAAGGATGCTCCTCTCAGCCCTCCCTTCTCCTGTGAGAGTGGAGGACAAATGTGTGTTCAGGAGGAAAGAACCAGGCTGGAAGGAAGAGGGCCCTATGAGCACATGCAGGAGAGATGTTCTGAGGTCCTCAGTGGCACCACTGGTACGTCACCCGGGGGCTTGTTATGGATCAGTCTCTATGGGATCTTGCATGCTAAATTCGGCCTCACCTTGGCTCCTATGTACTACTGAGCTGTCCTCAGCAGAGTTGTACCCGTTGAAGTCAATAGACTGAGAACGAGGAAAGAATGTGGGGTAGGGAGGTTGTGAGAGAAACAGTGTGGTTAGGGGTAGTGGTTACGGGGTTGGGTGGGGAAGTGAGAGAGCCAGGTTTCAATCCCGCCTGCTGGGGGATCTTGGACCTTCGCCTCTGCGAGACCATCTCTCACGGGGTTGCCGGCTCTGGGCTGGGAAATACCTGGGGACTTTGGGGGTGGATCCGGGAGTGGGTGGGATTTGGGGGCGGGGGGGACCTCAATGGGGTACAATGCTGAAAGTGTCCACCCTCCCAAGCAGCCCTTTTCTCCAGGGGAACAGATCTCTCGTTTGGAGATGAGCTGGAATTCCAAGGGATCCCCAGGCCCCACCTGGAAATGAGCATCCCTATATGATCCTACAACCCTGTGCAAGCACCGAGTCATGTCTGACCCTTGGGGTGACGCCCTCCAGCATTTTCATGGCAGACTCAATACGGGGTGGTTTGCCAGTGCCTTCCCCAGTCATTACCGTTTCCCCCCAAGCAAGCAAGCTGGGTACTCATTTTACCGACCTCGGAAGGATGGAGGGCTGAGTCAACCTTGAGCCGGCTGCTGGGATCGAACTCCCAGCCTCATGGGCAGAACTTCAGGCAACATGTCAGCTGCCTTACCACCCTGCGCCACAAGAAGCTCTTACAACCATTGTACCACTGCTCTATTGATTGAACAAACCATCTTGTTGAGTGTACTGGCTCACTCTGTGTAATCTCCCTTGAGCCCAAGGGTATATAAAGACTTACTCAAATAAAGCAGGTAGGGATGCCAGCCTCCAGGAGGGACCTGGAATTGTAGCTCATCTCCAGATGACAGAAATCAGTTCCTCTGGAGGAAATGGCTGCTGCGGAGGGGGTTACTCTATGGCCTTGGACCCCACTGAGGTCCCTGTCCTCCCCAGGCTGTGCATCCACATCTCCCAACTTAGATTAGGCAAGCCTACCCCCCTGCCCGTGGCCGGGAGGGGACCAGGCAATCGAAAAAGCAGGGCCTGTGTGGAATAAGGAGAAACTCCCGCCAGACCCCAAGTCTTCAAGGTGCCCCTGGACTCAACCCCCCTTGCTTCAGACCAAGAGGGCTTCCCGCCTGAACACATCTGCCTGGGACTTCCAACGGCTTTCCCCTTGTCAGTCTTGCATTTGGAGTCGCCACCCTGGTCTGCAGAGGGCTCTGGCGCCTGGGGGGCTGGCCTGACCTTAAAAGGATGGCTATGGGGGGAGGGGGGTATCCCAAGCCAAGCCAGATGGCAACATCTCCCCCTAGTGGTCCCTGGAAGAACAGCAGCTGGCCAAAGGATGCTGCGTCAGGGCCTAAGATGCATTTGGGTGGCCGTGAGTGTTGCCAGCTCCGGGCAGAGAAATAACTGTCGGCTTTTGGGGTGGAGCTGGGAGTGGGCGGGACTTGGGGCTGGGAGGATCCTCAGGGGAGTAGAATGTTAGAGAGTCCCCCCTCCCAAGCAGCCCTTTCCTCCAGGGGAACTGAGCTCTGCAGTCTGGAGAGGAGCTGGAGTTCCAGGGGATCCCCAGGCCCCACCTGGAGACTGGCATCCCTGACCCTCAGTGGGGTCCAAGGCCACAGAGTCCCCCATCCCAAGCAGCCCTTCCCTCCAGGGGAACTGATCTCTGCAGTCTGGAGAGGAGCTGGAATTCCCGGGGATCCCCAGGCCCCACCTGGAGGCTTGCATCCCTGACCCTCAGTGGGGTCCAAGGCCACAGAGTCCCCCCTCCCAAGCAGCCCTTTCCTCCAGGGGAACTGATATCTGCAGTCTGGAGAGGAGCTGGAATTCCAGGGGATCCCCAGGCCCCACCTGGAGGCTGGCGTCCCTGACCCTCAGTGGGGTCCAAGGCCACAGAGTCCCCCTTCCCAAGCAGCCCTTTCCTCCAGGGGAACTGATCTCTGCAGTCTGGAGAAGAGCTGGAATTCCAGGGGATCCCCAGGCCCCACCTGGAGGCTGGCATCCCTGACCCTCAGTGGGGTCCAAGGCCACAGAGTCCCCCTCCCAAGCAGGCCTTTCCTCCAGGTGAACTGATCTCTGCAGTCTGGAGAGGAGCTGGAATTCCAGGGGATCCCCAGGCCCCACCTGGAGGCTGGCATCCCTGACCCTCAGTGGGGTCCAAGGCCAGAGAGTCCCCCCTCCCAAGCAGCCCTTTCCTCCAGGGGAACTGATCTCTGCAGTCTGGAGAAGAGCTGGAATTCCAGGGGATCCCCAGGCCCCACCTGGAGGCTGGCATCCCTGACCCTCAGTGGGGTCCAAGGCCACAGAGTCCCCCTCCCAAGCAGCCCTTTCCTCCAGGGGAACTGAGCTCTGCAGTCTGGAGAGGAGCTGGAATTCCAGGGGATCCCCAGGCCCCACCTGGAGGCTGGCATCCCTGACCCTCAGTGGGGTCCAAGACCACAGAGTCCCCCCTCCCAAGCAGCCCTTTCCTCCAGGGGAACTGATCTCTGCAGCCTGGAGAGGAGCTGGAATTCCAGGGGATCCCCAGGCCCCACCTGGAGGCTGGCATCCCTGACCCTCAGTGGGGTCCAAGACCACAGAGTCCCCCCTCCCAAGCAGCCCTTTCCTCCAGGGGAACTGATCTCTGCAGTCTGGAGAGGAGCTGGAATTCCAGGGGATCCCCAGGCCCCACCTGGAGGCTGGCATCCCTGACCCTCAGTGGGGTCCAAGGCCACAGAGTCCCCCCTCCCAAGCAGCCCTTTCCTCCAGGGGAACTGAGCTCTGCAGTCTGGAGAGGAGCTGGAATTCCAGGGGATCCCCAGGCCCCACCTGGAGGCTGGCATCCCTGACCCTCAGTGGGGTCCAAGGCCATAGAGTCCCCCCTCCCAAGCAGCCCTTTTCTCCAGGGGAACTGATCTCTGTCGCCTGGAGATGAGCTATAATTCCAGGGGATCCCCAGGCCCCACCTGGAGGCTGGCACCCCTAGTCTGCAGCAGAAAAAAAAAGTTTGCATCCAGTGATACGTTTATCTTTGTTGGTCTTGCAGGTGCCCCTGCACTCAAAATTTGTTCTTGTTCAGGAAAGTTTGTGCTGGAAGGAAGTTTGCTAGTCTTTAAGGTGCCCCTGGTAGAGATTCAGGAACGGTGCCTGGGAAGGACAGGATCCCCCTCAGTAGGGTGTAGTTAGGATGGCCAGCTCCAGACTGGGCAACATTTGGAGATTTTGGGGTTGGAGCCTGAGGAGTGCATGGCTTGGGGTATAACACGGTACCTTCCGAAACAGCCCTTTTCTCTATCACCTGGAGATCAGTAGTAATAGGGGGAGATCTCCAGGCCTTACCAGGAGGTTGGCAAGTGCACAGACAGCACACCCTCCAAAACTGCTCTGTTCTCCAGGGGAACTGATCTCTGCAATGAGTGCTAATTCGGAGGGATTCTCCCAGTCCCACCTGGAGGCTGGCACCCCTACTCTGGGGACTCCTGTTTTATTCCGAAAGAATTTGTCTCGAGCATCCGGCAGGTAATAAAAATCGAACTTGGATCATGAGAGAGAGGGCAAGAACAGAAAGCTCCTGCAGCTCTTTCGTACACGCCCAAGGCACTGCGGATCCTCACTGTAAGGTGAGGTAGGAATTTCTCCCCAGGGCTGATAGCCCCAGAGATCTTGGAGGGTATTTTTGCTTTCCTAGAGCAAAGGTCACTGGGAGAACAAGGGGGGGGGGGAGCTGTGCATTTCCTGCATTGTGCAGGGGGTTGGCCTAGCTGACCCTCGGGGGTCCCTTCTAGCTCTATATTTCTGTCTGATGTTTCTATGTGCCTCTATTACCAGTTAACCCTCTAGCTGCAGTTCTCCTGTTCCCCCCTTCCATATTTCTGGACTGGAATTATATATCACACCATAACAAAACAACAACAAAAACAAGAGTCCAGCAGCACCTTCAAGTCTTACAAAAAGATGTGTTGGGCTTTCTTCAGTGACTGCTTGGCTTCTCCAGATACAGCTAGAAGGTGAGTCGTTCTGTCCTTGTCTCTCACAAGGACTCACCTTCTAGCTATCTCGGGAGAAGTGAGCCAGAAACTCGGGGTAGCTCCTCCCCTTCCACAACTTTTGTCTGTCTTTAAGGTGCTCCTGAACTCTGGCTGTTTTTAAACTTTCTCCTTTGAAAAGATAAAACCAGGCGCTCCTGGTTTGTATAGGTTTGTCAATTCAATTTGCTCCCTTGCTAGGTTTTCTAGCTGGCAGCTGTATCACACACAGATCCTTACAGCCTGCTGAGAGACAACCAATGAGGACATGTGATATCATATGTGAAAACCAAGAAGATATTTTTGCACCCCATTTTTCATTACCTGAAGGAGTCGCAAATCACTTACAAACATCTTTCCCTTCCTCATCCCACAACAGGCACCCTGTGGGGCTGAGAGAGCTCTAAGAGAATTGCTCTGCAAGAATAGCTCGCTCTAAGAGAACTGTGACTAGCTCAAGGTCACTCAGCTGGCTGTACATGGAGAAGGAGTGGAGAATCAAACCAAATTTTCCAAATTAGAGTCTTCCACTGCTTAATCACTATGCCACACTGGCTTATTGATTAGGTCCATTCGTTAGGATCAAATGCCTTCTGAAAGAGCACAAACAGCCCTACCAAATGATGCACCTCAGGGATGCCCTTTACTGATCAAAGAGGAAAGTGTCTGCAATCCTCACTTTTATGTCTTATTCACTATAAGCAATACTGGACAGGTATACCCATAATGCTTTGCATGTCAGAAATCAGCCAAAAGTGGGCTCTTTCTAGAGCTATAGGGAAGGGCGGTATAAAAATCCAAATAAAAATAAATAAATAGAATATTTTAATACCCTGCTTTTCACTGCCGGATGGAGTCTCAAAGTGGCTTACAATCACCTTAACTTTCCTTCCTTCACAACCGACACCCTATGGGGTAGGTGGGGTTGAGAGAGCTCTGACAGGGCCGCTCTGTGAGAACAGCACTATCAGGGATGTGACTAACCCAAGGTCACCCAGCTGGCTGCATGTGGAGGAGCAGGGAATCAAACTTGCCAGATTAGAAGCTGCCACTCTAACCACTGCACCAAGCTGTGGTGTACTTCAAGTAAGAAGTTTCCAGGATGTCACAAGTAATGCAATTATCTGCACAAAAGGGCTGGGTAGAGTGCTTCTCTCCCACCCTAACACAACAGGAACCTGGGCCAGTGGTTGATCTAACTAAGCATGCTGTATTGTTTCACGTTAATGTCTCTTTCTGGCGAAGTAAGCTTCCTAGCAGCTTTCTCCTGTCCTTAATTACTGGCACATCGAAATCCTATTAGAAAAGGACCCACAACTCCCAGACTCCTTCTCCCAGGCAAAAACCAGGTGTAGTCCACATTCTGGACTCGTCCAGAATCTGATCAGCTCCAGAGGCTTCCTAATATCTCATTAGGAGTTTCTTTATCAAAGTCTGGTTTACCCATTAACGAACCACCATTTCTTTGTCATTGCCTAATCCAGGGGTAGTCAAACTGCGGCCCTCCAGATGTCCATGGACTACAATTCCCAGAAGCCCCTGCCAGCAAATTCTGGCAGGGGCTTCTGGGAATTGTAGTTCATGGACATCTGGAGGGCCGCAGTTTGACTACCCCTGGCCTAATTGATCACATCAAGGCTTTGTCTTAGGGTCTCTGTGCCCTGCCTCCCGCCCCCAAGGTACAAAATTTACTATATTTTATTTATTTATTTATTTATTATTAGGTTTCTATACCGCCGCTCGCCATAGCCTCGCGGTGGTTTACACATACAATTCTAAAACAATAAAACCCCAATAAAATCCCCATTAAAATAGCAATGACATACTAACCAACTATGCAATGGCGACCATAATCTCGAATAATCCCTCCTTGTTCAAGGTGGGGCACTGGATCTAATCTAATGTAATGAGAGCCAGGGCCGAGATGAATTTGGGAACCAGTTGGAAAAAGAGAGCAGAGACAAGTTATCTGTGTTCTCACATTTGGCACTTCCTTACACAAAACCCAACTTTTTGGTGGAATGGCTCTTCTGGAAGATGCCCAAAAATCTTATTCCTCTTTCGCACCCAATCATCCCTTTACTTTAATCTGCATGGTTGTGTTTAGATTAAATCGTATGTAATTCTTTAGAGACTCTTTTTACTTGTTTCAATAAATTTCTTTTTATTAATTTTTAGGTTTCTGACCAGCTACTCTCTTCGTATACATAGGTGGAGTATCTTACTTTTTTGCCCCGCTCACATTATTTATTTCTGTCCTAGAATTGCTCCCTGGAGGACTCCCTGGAGAAGAGCCTAATGCTGAGAGTGATTGAGGGCAAAAGAAGAAGGGGATGACAGAGAATGAGGTGGCTGGATGGAGTCCCTGAAGCAGTCGGTGCAAACTTAAATGGACTTCAGGGAATGGTAGATGACAGGAAGGCCTGGAGGATCATTGTCCATGGGCTCGCGATGGGTCGGACGCGACTTCGCAACTAACATCAAGAATTGCTAATTGCCCCATCACAAATTCAGGGACAGTTGCACTTCCTCAAGCAGAATTTTTAATTTTCAGTTTAAAACTACTCTCTACGACCACAAGGACACTCCACTGTTTTCATGTGAGATGGTTCCAAATTATACAAATTCACTTTGGAGCAACGTGGCCTCCCTGGAGACCAATGAGATTCCTGGGGCATGAACTTTCAACAGTCAAAGCTTCCTTTGTCAAACTGGGAAGAACTCATATCATAGACCCCACAATTCTGATCATTTTTGTCCACATTGCCCCACGCAGTATGGAACTCCATGTTGAAACATCTCCTATGTGGTTGGTATGCACGTGAAGGCCTCCTTTTCTAAATTCATCAGTGACCTGAACACGCAGATGTTCTTTTCAGGACATGCTAGAGAACTTCCCTGGCTAGAATAGCTACATCCTCCTGCTACATGGCTTTCCCACATGGATTTTCATCCCACAAGCTCATTGCTCTCTGTTTCCTCAACTTATTTCATAAAGTTCCCTCGTTAGCTTTAGGTTTGTTTGTTTGTCATAATTGGCCGGCAGGAGAAGGCATCCCAAAGGAGATAATTAGGTTTGTTAGTCAGCATCTCCTTAAAGGGCCAATTAGTCAGATGTCCCATGGTGGCCTCAATGTCTCTAGGTGGTACTTTTGTTAACTCTGCTTGAGGCCAAAGCCTGCTGCTAAGTGAATAACTATGCAGTCCTGCACAGAGTTACATCTGTCTAAGGCTATTGGGATTAAGAAGCTTGGGAGGGTATAACGCTATTTAGGATTACACTGTGTGAGCACTGGACAGGTTTCCAGTATGGGAAGAAAAATGATAAAAGGCCCTTCGTAAGGGTCACACCTTATTCGAAGTGGGGCTTGCCAACCTCCAGGTGGCACCTGGAGACCTCCCATGATTACTGTTGATCTTCAGGTGACCAAGATCAGTTCCCCTGGAGAAAATGGCTGGAGGGGGGACTTTATGGCCTTGCACCCTGAAGAAGAAGAGTTGGTTATTATATGACGCTTTTTTAGCATTTTCAATACACATTCTAGATTGGAAGAAGGAATGGGATCCCCACCAGCTCTCCTCCTGCCCCCAAAAAGGCCCGCTGAGGCCTTTCCAGGTCTGTGCAGGCCTTTTCAGGGTGGGGGAGGGGGGCTAGCATTCATTGTATTTTTACATACTATCGGCTTTTTTGCTAGTATGTTAGAACACCCATCTTTTATGAACTTCTGTCTGCTGTTTCTCGCTGAGATGGGGTGCCTGGTTCGGGCCGCAGCTGGAGCCTTCCTGGGACCTGCCTTGTTTGGGTTGGAGTCCAGCAGTGCATGTGGAGGCTGGTTGTTTTGCCTCATTGGTGAGTCAGACACCTTAGAGGAGCCGAGAAGAGGTCTGGCGCCTTTAAGACTGCTAAGTGCCAGAGAAGAGGGTCTGGCACCATCTGCTGGTGGCTGGGTGGTAGGACGCCTGGTTCAGCACAACAGAATTTTTCTGGCCCTCGGCGCTATCTAGTGGGGGCTGGGTTTTTTTGCACCTTAGCAACTCCTGGGTTGCACTCGCTGCCCTTCTAACCTCCATCCCATCCCTAGGCATGTGAGGGTGGAGGCTAGGAGGTTTCTGTCATTGGTCCTCTGCAATGCAAGGTCAATTAACAACAAGGCCTCAACTCTGCGGCAGTTTTTCGCGGAGTCTGAGGTGGACCTTGCTTGCGTGACCAAGACCAGGGTGTGGGAGGGCGAAACTGCCACCCTTAAAGAACTGTTCCCACCAGAGTCCTTGGTTGTGCTCCAGTCGCAGACCCATAGTAGGGGAGGGGAGTGGCCACCTTAGTCCAGGAGGCTTTTTCTTACAGGGATCTCCCCGTGCCAGAGATTGGGGGAGTGGTGTGTGTCGTTATTAGCATGGACTCAGTTGAAAGCTTGGACATCTGTCGTGCTTGTCGTGCCTGCTGGAGGTGGCGGCCACCAATTATTTAGGGTAGTTTGGTCCCTTACCGCCCTCGAGGAAAGGCGCCAAAATATTAGGAAATTGGATCTTGGCTGTGAGGCATTATCGAGCTAATTTGTGGATAAAGTCTTGTCGCTCTGCCTTGAACTTCCGGCTATGCTTGATACAGTAAATGAACTGAAAGCTTGTTGACAGCCTTTGGAGGTGACGTTTGATGACTTCAGATGGCTCTCTATACTCGAAGTGGGCAGGTTGCTAGGAAAGGTGAGGGCTATCACTTGCCCCCTTGATCCGGATCAGCTCCTGGCGTTCCTGGAGGAAATTTTGGCGCTCGATCCATACCAGTCCGGCTTCCATCCTGGCCACAGGGTGGAGATGGTGCTGGTTGCTCTGATGGATGATCTCCGTTGCGTGCTTGATTGGGGCAGCTCAGCTGTGTTAGTTCTGTTAGATCTGCCAGCCGCGTCTGATGTGGTTGACTATGAACTGCTAACTAGCCGCCTCACCAGGACAGGGATACGGGGCACAGCCTTGTGCTGGATACACTCCTTTCTCCTAAACCGGACCCAGCGGGTAGCGGTGGGGGAGGAGTTATCATGTCCTGCTCGGCTCCCGTGTGGGGTTCCACAGGGGTTGGTTCTCTCCCCCACCCTTTTTAACATCTTTATGTGCCCTCTGGCCCAGCTGGTGCGGAGTTATGGATTGGACTGTCATCAGTATGCGGATGAAACCCAACTGTATCTCTGGATGGACAGCCGCCTGGACTCTCCCCCGGAACCATTCGACAGATGTTTGGAAGCCATGGCTGGATGGCTTGAGCAGAGTCGACTGAAACTCGACCCCTCCAAGACGGAGGTCCTGTGGTTGGGTGGTAGGGGGCAGGACTGGAAGTGCATTTAGCCACCTTGGCAGGGACGCAACTGGCCATTGCGTCCCAGGCCAGGAATTTGGGAGTGACCTTAGATACCTCGTTGAGATTGGAGGCCCAGGTCAAGAAGGTAGCCAGCCAGGCATTTTCCCATCTTCGCCAGGCTAGGCTACTAGCACGCTACCTGTCCTCTGAACATCTGGCCACAGTGATCCATGCGACAGTCACCTCCAGAATAGATTTGTGTAACTCGCTCTATGCGGGCCTGCCCCTAGGCTTGACCCGGAAGTTACAGCTGGTGCAAAACGGAGCTGCAAGGGTCCTCACTGGGACAACTTGGAGGGCCCATATCCAGCCTGTGCTGAGGCAGTTGCATTGGTTACTGGTTGCTGCCCGGATCTGGTTTAAAGTGCTGGTTCTTACCTTTAAGGCGCTCCACAGACTAGGACCCACATGCCTTTCGCCCTATGCCCCCCGGAGGGCCTTGCGCTCTGCGGGGACAAATCTGTTGGTCATCCCTGGCCCCAGGGAAGCATGCCTGACCAAGGCCAGAGCTTTCACGGTCCTGGCCCCTACCTGGTGGAATGAGCTCTCAGAGCTATGGGCCCTGTGGGAGCTTCTGGCGTTCTGCAGGGCCTGCAAGACGGAGCTCTATGGTTGAGGCCGGCGCGCGGAAGATCTGGACCCCCCCCCTTGCCATTAAGCCCTATTGGGGCTATTAAGGGCGTATTAAAGGGAGAGATCAGCCTCTCCGTCCACCCTGAGGTCTTTTAATAAGGATTAGCATGGCCTTTTTGCCGCCAAATGAATGGATGATTTTTTAGTTGATTGGCTAGTTGATTAAATTATGTATCTTATTGGGGTTTTTATGTATTGGGGGTTTTATCTTGTTAGCTGCCACGAGCCTTGTGGGAGTGGTGGGATATAAATGTAATAAACAAACAAACGAACAAACTCAGAGGTACATAACTTTGTTACTTTAATGTGAACTTTGTTACTTTAATGTAATATTGGTCCCAGGTAGAACAAGAGGATGTAACTCTCTTCAGATTTGGTGGCTCTCTGTTTTCCTTTCCAAAAGCATCCCAGCAGATTCTGGAGAGGAGGTGTCTTCCCCAGAAAGGGCCAGGATTAGTGCTTGAGAAATCCTTTGATATACAAATCTAAAGCCAAACTTAGGAAACTTGGCCACCTTGGAATTCGGAAGCATTGATCATTAACTGGGATCTGCTCTTTCCCAACTGACAAGGGGTTCCTGAATCTCTTAAGTGACCTTTGGATGGGGAAGGGGGAAGGGGTACAAGCAGGTTATTTGCTGGTGGTAGACATCCTTGCAAGCTTTTCCTGCCATACATTGACATTAGGACAATGAACTCCTGTCCCCAACTCCATGTCGGAAGTTATTGACAAGAGATACAGGAGGGGAAACTTAAATGGACTCCGGGGAATGGTAGAGGACAGGAAGGCATGGAGGATCATTGTCCATGGGGTCGCGATGGGTCGGACACGACTTCGCACATAACAACAACAACAGGAGGGGGAAGTATTCACTCTAGCAATTTGTTGCTGGTTCCCTGCCGGAACTATCTGCCGGGCATGCCTCCAGCGTCCCTCCTTGGTCAATGTTAGCTTTGTGTGAAATGACTGTTGGAAAAATTAGATCACAGTTTGAGTCCAATGGCAATTTTCAGACCGACAAAATTTTATTCAAGGTGTGAGCTTTTACCCTGGACCAGAACCAATGGGATGAAATTAATTCAAAAGAAATTCCGTCTAAACATCCGGAAGAAGTTCCTGACAGTGAGAGCGGTTCCTCAGTGGAACAGGCTTCCTCGGGAGGTGGTGGGTTCTCCATCTTTGGAAATCTTTAAACAGAGGTTGGATAGCCATCTGACGGAGAGGCTGATTCTGTGAAGGCTCAAGGGGTTGGCAGGTGACAGTGGATGAGAGAGAGAGTTGGGAGTGTCCTGCATAGTGCAGGGGGTTGGACTAGATGACCCAGGAGGTCACTTCCAACTCTGTGATTCTATGATTCTAAATTCCGTCTCAACATCCGGAAGAAGTTCCTGACAGTCAGAGCGGTTTCTCAGTGGAACAGGCTTCCTCGGGAGGTGGTGGGTTCTCCATCTTTGGAGATTTCTAAACAGAGGCTGGAGAGCCATCTGACAGAGAGGCTGATTCTGTGAAGGCTCAAGGGGGTGGCAGGTGACAGTGGATGAGCGAGAGGGTTGGGAGTGTCCTGCACAGAGCAGGGGGTTGGACTAGATGACCCAGGAGGTCACTTCCAACTCTATGATTCTTTGAGTCTATGATTTCTCTCCCCCCCATCAAAACATCTACTTTTTGACAGACATAATCTTAAACCCTGAACTTCTGTGGATGGAGATGAAGCAGGGCAGAAATAAAAGCACCACCCACCCAATGTGAACAGGACCATTTTCATCTCCTCTTCTTGCTTCTAAAGAAAGTTGGATTAATGATACCCCACAGGAACTGCCTTGCTACTTGGCCTCCAGAGGCCCTGTCCTGAAACACACGAGTTCTTAGACACTATATGACTTTTATATTAGTTCTTTTCAAAGTTCAGCTCCTCTCCTCTGAAGTCACAAGAACAACCTCGGAGGGATCAGATTTAATTTCGTTTGATCTGGGGCCGGTCCTGTCTCAATTCAGCATCTTCTTCCGGAAGCTGCCAAGCAGAAACTTCCGGGAAGGTCTGGCACTCGTTCTAAAGATCGTCCCACGATCAGTGGACTAATCCTTCTTACGCCGTCCTCAATGGAGCCAGGCTTGGCTGTTCAGAGTCAGAAAAAGTAGAAGGGGCTGGAGATGTTCCTAAAGCTTTGAAACTTTGCTGTGAATTGCAAACCCAGTCGGTCATTTTTGCATCCGATCTCCGTGGAAAGGGCGTGAATGAATCGCTCAGCGGTCTTCCACCAGTAGACCTTTTCGCTGGGCTGTTTGAAAAGTCGAATCAAGCTCCTTGTTCTCGTCTTCTGCCCACTTCAGTGCTATGCGATGGACTGTGACGCTCCAGTGCTCACTTATGTCCATCTTGTTCCATAGCTACCAAACAAGATGATGAAGAAGAAGAGCTGGTTCTTAGATGCCGCTTTCCTCTACCTGCAGGAGGCTCAAAGCGGCTTCCAGTCGCCTTCCCTTTCCTCTCCCCACAACAGACACCCTGTGAGGTGGGTGAGGCTGAGAGAGCCCTGATATTCCTGCTCGGTCGGAACAGCTTTATCAGGACTGGGACTAGCCCAAGTCACCCAGATGGCTGCATGTGGGGGAGTGCAGAATTGAACCCGCTCTCCAGATTAGAAGCCCGCACTAACCGCTACATCAAGCTGGCTCTTTTTCTTCTGGATTTCAGCTGTTTTTGCCATTGTTGGAGCAGCACTTAATCGTCTCTGGGCACAAGCCACTGCTATGGTAAGTCGGGAAAGCATGCTGAAGGAGACACAGTATATTCAATGGTTTATGACTGTGATAAAATATGTGTATATAGAGAGACACTGTATGTTAAGAATGTGTCCAGTTGAAGAAGAGCTGTTTTTCTGTACCCTCTTTTTCACTGCCTGAAGTAGTCTCCTAGCGGCTTATAATCATTCACCGTTCCTCTCCCCACAGGCATCTTGTGAGATAGGTGGGGCTGAGAGAGCTCTGAGAGAACTTGGGATGGGGCTGAGAGAGCTCTGAGAGAACTGGGACTGGGCTGAGAGAGTTCTGAGAGAACTGGGACCGGGCTGAGAGAGCTCTGAGAGAACTGAGACTGGCCTGGGGTCACACAGCTGGCTGCATACGGAGGAGGGAGGAACTGAACGAAATTAACAAGCAGTAGGCTTAGAACAGATTAAAAGAAGTAGAAAAGATAAAAATAAGGGAGAGGAGAAAGAGAGAGTGAGAGAGAGAGAGAGAGAGAGCACAGGCATCAGAGAGTCCCAAAGTGGCTTACAATCACCTTCCCTTCGTCTCCCCACAACAGACACCCTGTGAGGTAGGTGGGGCGGAGAGAGCTTTGATAGAACTGCTCAGTGAGAACAGCTCTTACAGGACTATGACTGGCCCAAGGTCACCCAGATGGCTGCATATGGGGTAGGGGTGGGGGGAGGAATCAGACCTGGCTCAGACAAGGAAAGGCATCCCATTCAAGGACCTAACTCCTAAACACAGTTATGTAGCACCCTCCTGTGTCTGTTTTCTGAACTGAAAACCGTAGCAATTTAAGAATTGCTTTAAAATCTTTTTTTTTTTTTTAAATGTCAGTGAAGTTAGCCCTCAAAGCACACACCTGTCTTTAAAAAAAGTTCCCGGTGACATGATTTCTTACAGCAAAGTCTCACCATTATGGATTCATATTTTTCAGGGCCAAAACTAATTATTCATCGAGCACCCTGTGTCCCTTCTCTCCAGTATCCCACCTCCTGTCCTCTACCATTGAAGCATAACTGGGGTAAGGATCAGTGAGTGGTCAAGGAAAAAATCCCGGACTATGCATGGTCCAAAATTGTGATGGAGAACAAGTCCACTGGTGATCTTTAAGTAGCAGTTGGACAGATCCTTCTCCTGGATGCTTTAGGCTGATCCTGCACTGAGCAGGGGGTGGGACTGGATGGCCTGTCTGGCCCCTTCCAACTCTATGATTCTAAGCAGTGGCTGGACAGAGGCTTCTCCTGGATGCTTTAGGCTGATCCTGCACTGAGCAGGGGGTGGGACTGGATGGCCTGTCTGGCCCCTTCCAACTCTATGATTCTAAGCAGTGGCTGGACAGAGGCTTCTCCTGGATGCCTGAGGCTTATCCTGCATTGAGCAGGGGGTGGGACTGGATGGCCTGTCTGGCCCCTTCCAACTCTATGATTCTAAGCCGTGGCTGGACAGAGGCTTCTCCTGGATGCCTGAGGCTTATCCTGCATTGAGCAGGGGGTGGGACTGGATGGCCTGTCTGGCCCCTTCCAACTCTATGATTCTAAGCAGTGGCTGGACAGAGGCTTCTCCTGGATGCCTGAGGCTTATCCTGCATTGAGCAGGGGGTGGGACTGGATGGCCTGTCTGGCCCCTTCCAACTCTATGATTCTAAGCAGTGGCTGGACAGAGGCTTCTCCTGGATGCCTGAGGCTGATCCTGCACTGAGCAGGGGGTGGGACTGGATGGCCTGTCTGGCCCCTTCCAACTCTATGATTCTAAGCAGTGGCTGGACAGAGGCTTCTCCTGGATGCCTGAGGCTGATCCTGCACTGAGCAGGGGGTGGGACTGGATGGCCTGTCTGGCCCCTTCCAACTCTATGATTCTAAGCAGTGGCTGGACAGAGGCTTCTCCTGGATGCCTGAGGCTTATCCTGCACTGAGCAGGGGGTGGGACTGGATGGCCTGTCTGGCCCCTTCCAACTCTATGATTCTAAGCAGTGGCTGGACAGAGGCTTCTCCTGGATGCCTGAGGCTTATCCTGCACTGAGCAGGGGGTGGGACTGGATGGCCTGTCTGGCCCCTTCCAACTCTATGATTCTAAGCAGTGGCTGGACAGAGGCTTCTCCTGGATGCCTGAGGCTTATCCTGCACTGAGCAGGGGGTGGGACTGGATGGCCTGTCTGGCCCCTTCCAACTCTATGATTCTAAGCAGTGGCTGGACAGAGGCTTCTCCTGGATGCCTGAGGCTTATCCTGCATTGAGCAGGGGGTGGGACTGGATGGCCTGTCTGGCCCCTTCCAACTCTATGATTCTAAGCAGTGGCTGGACAGAGGCTTCTCCTGGATGCCTGAGGCTTATCCTGCACTGAGCAGGGGGTGGGACTGGATGGCCTGTCTGGCCCCTTCCAACTCTATGATTCTAAGCAGTGGCTGGACAGAGGCTTCTCCTGGATGCCTGAGGCTTATCCTGCATTGAGCAGGGGGTGGGACTGGATGGCCTGTCTGGCCCCTTCCAACTCTATGATTCTAAGCAGTGGCTGGACAGAGGCTTCTCCTGGATGCCTGAGGCTTATCCTGCATTGAGCAGGGGGTGGGACTGGATGGCCTGTCTGGCCCCTTCCAACTCTATGATTCTAAGCAGTGGCTGGACAGAGGCTTCTCCTGGATGCCTGAGGCTTATCCTGCACTGAGCAGGGGGTGGGACTGGATGGCCTGTCTGGCCCCTTCCAACTCTATGATTCTAAGCAGTGGCTGGACAGAGGCTTCTCCTGGATGCCTGAGGCTTATCCTGCATTGAGCAGGGGGTGGGACTGGATGGCCTGTCTGGCCCCTTCCAACTCTATGATTCTAAGCAGTGGCTGGACAGAGGCTTCTCCTGGATGCCTGAGGCTTATCCTGCACTGAGCAGGGGGTGGGACTGGATGGCCTGTCTGGCCCCTTCCAACTCTATGATTCTAAGCAGTGGCTGGACAGAGGCTTCTCCTGGATGCCTGAGGCTTATCCTGCACTGAGCAGGGGGTGGGACTGGATGGCCTGTCTGGCCCCTTCCAACTCTATGATTCTAAGCAGTGGCTGGACAGAGGCTTCTCCTGGATGCTTTAGGCTTATCCTGCATTGAGCAGGGGGTGGGACTGGATGGCCTGTCTGGCCCCTTCCAACTCTATGATTCTAAGCAGTGGCTGGACAGAGGCTTCTCCTGGATGCCTGAGGCTTATCCTGCACTGAGCAGGGGGTGGGACTGGATGGCCTGTCTGGCCCCTTCCAACTCTATGATTCTAAGCAGTGGCTGGACAGAGGCTTCTCCTGGATGCCTGAGGCTTATCCTGCACTGAGCAGGGGGTGGGACTGGATGGCCTGTCTGGCCCCTTCCAACTCTATGATTCTAAGCAGTGGCTGGACAGAGGCTTCTCCTGGATGCCTGAGGCTTATCCTGCACTGAGCAGGGGGTGGGACTGGATGGCCTGTCTGGCCCCTTCCAACTCTATGATTCTAAGCAGTGGCTGGACAGAGGCTTCTCCTGGATGCTTTAGGCTTATCCTGCATTGAGCAGGGGGTGGGACTGGATGGCCTGTCTGGCCCTTCCAACTCTATGATTCTAAGCAGTGGCTGGACAGAGGCTTCTCCTGGATGCTTTAGGCTGATCCTGCACTGAGCAGGGGGTGGGACTGGATGGCCTGTCTGGCCCCTTCCAACTCTATGATTCTAAGCAGTGGCTGGACAGAGGCTTCTCCTGGATGCCTGAGGCTTATCCTGCATTGAGCAGGGGGTGGGACTGGATGGTCTGTCTGGCCCCTTCCAACTCTATGATTCTAAGCAGTGGCTGGACAGAGGCTTCTCCTGGATGCCTGAGGCTGATCCTGCACTGAGCAGGGGGTGGGACTGGATGGCCTGTCTGGCCCCTTCCAACTCTATGATTCTAAGCAGTGGCTGGACAGAGGCTTCTCCTGGATGCCTGAGGCTTATCCTGCATTGAGCAGGGGGTGGGACTGGATGGCCTGTCTGGCCCCTTCCAACTCTATGATTCTAAGCCGTGGCTGGACAGAGGCTTCTCCTGGATGCCTGAGGCTTATCCTGCATTGAGCAGGGGGTGGGACTGGATGGCCTGTCTGGCCCCTTCCAACTCTATGATTCTAAGCAGTGGCTGGACAGAGGCTTCTCCTGGATGCCTGAGGCTTATCCTGCACTGAGCAGGGGGTGGGACTGGATGGCCTGTCTGGCCCCTTCCAACTCTATGATTCTAAGCAGTGGCTGGACAGAGGCTTCTCCTGGATGCCTGAGGCTTATCCTGCACTGAGCAGGGGGTGGGACTGGATGGCCTGTCTGGCCCCTTCCAACTCTATGATTCTAAGCAGTGGCTGGACAGAGGCTTCTCCTGGATGCTTTAGGCTTATCCTGCATTGAGCAGGGGGTGGGACTGGATGGCCTGTCTGGCCCTTCCAACTCTATGATTCTAAGCAGTGGCTGGACAGAGGCTTCTCCTGGATGCTTTAGGCTGATCCTGCACTGAGCAGGGGGTGGGACTGGATGGCCTGTCTGGCCCCTTCCAACTCTATGATTCTAAGCAGTGGCTGGACAGAGGCTTCTCCTGGATGCTTTAGGCTGATCCTGCACTGAGCAGGGGGTGGGACTGGATGGTCTGTCTGGCCCCTTCCAACTCTATGATTCTAAGCAGTGGCTGGACAGAGGCTTCTCCTGGATGCCTGAGGCTTATCCTGCACTGAGCAGGGGGTGGGACTGGATGGCCTGTCTGGCCCCTTCCAACTCTATGATTCTAAGCAGTGGCTGGACAGAGGCTTCTCCTGGATGCCTGAGGCTTATCCTGCACTGAGCAGGGGGTGGGACTGGATGGTCTGTCTGGCCCCTTCCAACTCTATGATTCTAAGCAGTGGCTGGACAGAGGCTTCTCCTGGATGCCTGAGGCTTATCCTGCATTGAGCAGGGGGTGGGACTGGATGGCCTGTCTGGCCCCTTCCAACTCTATGATTCTAAGCAGTGGCTGGACAGAGGCTTCTCCTGGATGCCTGAGGCTTATCCTGCACTGAGCAGGGGGTGGGACTGGATGGTCTGTCTGGCCCCTTCCAACTCTATGATTCTAAGCAGTGGCTGGACAGAGGCTTCTCCTGGATGCTTTAGGCTGATCCTGCACTGAGCAGGGGGTGGGACTGGATGGTCTGTCTGGCCCCTTCCAACTCTATGATTCTAAGCAGTGGCTGGACAGAGGCTTCTCCTGGATGCCTGAGGCTTATCCTGCATTGAGCAGGGGGTGGGACTGGATGGTCTGTCTGGCCCCTTCCAACTCTATGATTCTAAGCAGTGGCTGGACAGAGGCTTCTCCTGGATGCCTGAGGCTGATCCTGCACTGAGCAGGGGGTGGGACTGGATGGCCTGTCTGGCCCCTTCCAACTCTATGATTCTAAGCAGTGGCTGGACAGAGGCTTCTCCTGGATGCCTGAGGCTTATCCTGCATTGAGCAGGGGGTGGGACTGGATGGCCTGTCTGGCCCCTTCCAACTCTATGATTCTAAGCCGTGGCTGGACAGAGGCTTCTCCTGGATGCCTGAGGCTTATCCTGCATTGAGCAGGGGGTGGGACTGGATGGCCTGTCTGGCCCCTTCCAACTCTATGATTCTAAGCAGTGGCTGGACAGAGGCTTCTCCTGGATGCCTGAGGCTGATCCTGCACTGAGCAGGGGGTGGGACTGGATGGCCTGTCTGGCCCCTTCCAACTCTATGATTCTAAGCAGTGGCTGGACAGAGGCTTCTCCTGGATGCCTGAGGCTTATCCTGCATTGAGCAGGGGGTGGGACTGGATGGTCTGTCTGGCCCCTTCCAACTCTATGATTCTAAGCAGTGGCTGGACAGAGGCTTCTCCTGGATGCTTTAGGCTGATCCTGCACTGAGCAGGGGGTGGGACTGGATGGCCTGTCTGGCCCCTTCCAACTCTATGATTCTAAGCAGTGGCTGGACAGAGGCTTCTCCTGGATGCTTTAGGCTGATCCTGCACTGAGCAGGGGGTGGGACTGGATGGTCTGTCTGGCCCCTTCCAACTCTATGATTCTAAGCAGTGGCTGGACAGAGGCTTCTCCTGGATGCCTGAGGCTTATCCTGCATTGAGCAGGGGGTGGGACTGGATGGCCTGTCTGGCCCCTTCCAACTCTATGATTCTAAGCAGTGGCTGGACAGAGGCTTCTCCTGGATGCCTGAGGCTGATCCTGCATTGAGCAGGGGGTGGGACTGGATGGTCTGTCTGGCCCCTTCCAACTCTATGATTCTAAGCAGTGGCTGGACAGAGGCTTCTCCTGGATGCCTGAGGCTTATCCTGCATTGAGCAGGGGGTGGGACTGGATGGCCTGTCTGGCCCCTTCCAACTCTATGATTCTAAGCCGTGGCTGGACAGAGGCTTCTCCTGGATGCCTGAGGCTTATCCTGCATTGAGCAGGGGGTGGGACTGGATGGTCTGTCTGGCCCCTTCCAACTCTATGATTCTAAGCAGTGGCTGGACAGAGGCTTCTCCTGGATGCCTGAGGCTTATCCTGCATTGAGCAGGGGGTGGGACTGGATGGTCTGTCTGGCCCCTTCCAACTCTATGATTCTAAGCAGTGGCTGGACAGAGGCTTCTCCTGGATGCCTGAGGCTTATCCTGCACTGAGCAGGGGGTGGGACTGGATGGTCTGTCTGGCCCCTTCCAACTCTATGATTCTAAGCAGTGGCTGGACAGAGGCTTCTCCTGGATGCCTGAGGCTTATCCTGCACTGAGCAGGGGGTGGGACTGGATGGCCTGTCTGGCCCCTTCCAACTCTATGATTCTAAGCAGTGGCTGGACAGAGGCTTCTCCTGGATGCCTGAGGCTTATCCTGCATTGAGCAGGGGGTGGGACTGGATGGCCTGTCTGGCCCCTTCCAACTCTATGATTCTAAGCAGTGGCTGGACAGAGGCTTCTCCTGGATGCCTGAGGCTTATCCTGCACTGAGCAGGGGGTGGGACTGGATGGCCTGTCTGGCCCCTTCCAACTCTATGATTCTAAGCAGTGGCTGGACAGAGGCTTCTCCTGGATGCCTGAGGCTTATCCTGCATTGAGCAGGGGGTGGGACTGGATGGTCTGTCTGGCCCCTTCCAACTCTATGATTCTAAGCAGTGGCTGGACAGAGGCTTCTCCTGGATGCTTTAGGCTGATCCTGCACTGAGCAGGGGGTGGGACTGGATGGCCTGTCTGGCCCCTTCCAACTCTATGATTCTAAGCAGTGGCTGGACAGAGGCTTCTCCTGGATGCTTTAGGCTGATCCTGCACTGAGCAGGGGGTGGGACTGGATGGTCTGTCTGGCCCCTTCCAACTCTATGATTCTAAGCAGTGGCTGGACAGAGGCTTCTCCTGGATGCCTGAGGCTTATCCTGCATTGAGCAGGGGGTGGGACTGGATGGCCTGTCTGGCCCCTTCCAACTCTATGATTCTAAGCAGTGGCTGGACAGAGGCTTCTCCTGGATGCCTGAGGCTGATCCTGCACTGAGCAGGGGGTGGGACTGGATGGTCTGTCTGGCCCCTTCCAACTCTATGATTCTAAGCAGTGGCTGGACAGAGGCTTCTCCTGGATGCCTGAGGCTTATCCTGCATTGAGCAGGGGGTGGGACTGGATGGTCTGTCTGGCCCCTTCCAACTCTATGATTCTAAGCAGTGGCTGGACAGAGGCTTCTCCTGGATGCCTGAGGCTTATCCTGCACTGAGCAGGGGGTGGGACTGGATGGTCTGTCTGGCCCCTTCCAACTCTATGATTCTAAGCAGTGGCTGGACAGAGGCTTCTCCTGGATGCCTGAGGCTTATCCTGCATTGAGCAGGGGGTGGGACTGGATGGCCTGTCTGGCCCCTTCCAACTCTATGATTCTAAGCAGTGGCTGGACAGAGGCTTCTCCTGGATGCTTAAGGCTTATCCTGCATTGAGCAGGGGGTGGGACTGGATGGCCTGTCTGGCCCCTTCCAACTCTATGATTCTAAGCAGTGGCTGGACAGAGGCTTCTCCTGGATGCCTGAGGCTTATCCTGCATTGAGCAGGGGGTGGGACTGGATGGCCTGTCTGGCCCCTTCCACCTCTATGATTCTAAGCAGTGGCTGGACAGAGGCTTCTCCTGGATGCCTGAGGCTGATCCTGCACTGAGCAGGGGGTGGGACTGGATGGTCTGTCTGGCCCCTTCCAACTCTATGATTCTAAGCAGTGGCTGGACAGAGGCTTCTCCTGGATGCCTGAGGCTTATCCTGCACTGAGCAGGGGGTGGGACTGGATGGCCTGTCTGGCCCCTTCCAACTCTATGATTCTAAGCAGTGGCTGGACAGAGGCTTCTCCTGGATGCCTGAGGCTTATCCTGCACTGAGCAGGGGGTGGGACTGGATGGCCTGTCTGGCCCCTTCCAACTCTATGATTCTAAGCAGTGGCTGGACAGAGGCTTCTCCTGGATGCCTGAGGCTTATCCTGCATTGAGCAGGGGGTGGGACTGGATGGCCTGTCTGGCCCCTTCCAACTCTATGATTCTAAGCAGTGGCTGGACAGAGGCTTCTCCTGGATGCCTGAGGCTGATCCTGCACTGAGCAGGGGGTGGGACTGGATGGTCTGTCTGGCCCCTTCCAACTCTATGATTCTAAGCAGTGGCTGGACAGAGGCTTCTCCTGGATGCCTGAGGCTGATCCTGCACTGAGCAGGGGGTGGGACTGGATGGTCTGTCTGGCCCCTTCCAACTCTATGATTCTAAGCAGTGGCTGGACAGAGGCTTCTCCTGGATGCCTGAGGCTTATCCTGCATTGAGCAGGGGGTGGGACTGGATGGCCTGTCTGGCCCCTTCCAACTCTATGATTCTAAGCAGTGGCTGGACAGAGGCTTCTCCTGGATGCCTGAGGCTGATCCTGCACTGAGCAGGGGGTGGGACTGGATGGTCTGTCTGGCCCCTTCCAACTCTATGATTCTAAGCAGTGGCTGGACAGAGGCTTCTCCTGGATGCTTTAGGCTGATCCTGCACTGAGCAGGGGGTGGGACTGGATGGTCTGTCTGGCCCCTTCCAACTCTATGATTCTAAGCAGTGGCTGGACAGAGGCTTCTCCTGGATGCCTGAGGCTTATCCTGCACTGAGCAGGGGGTGGGACTGGATGGTCTGTCTGGCCCCTTCCAACTCTATGATTCTAAGCAGCAGCTGGACAGAGGCTTCTCCTGGATGCTTGAGGCTGATCCTCCATTGAGCAGGGGGTGGGACTAGATGGCCTGCTTTGCGCTTTTTCTAGGATTCTATGATTCTAAGCAGCAGTTTACGACATTCCCTGTTCCAAGTTGACAATGGTATTGTTAAGAATTGTAGGGGTAAGACAGAGGGCCATTCGGCACTGAAAAAGAAAGCCTTACAGCAGCGCAATGGTGTAACGCTAAATAAAACTGCGCCTCCTGGAATTCCTTGCCCGCTGGCTGCTCTGCTGCCGTCAAGCGCATCCTGACATTTTGCACGACTCTTTGAAATGGTGGATGAAGGGAACGCGCTAGACACACTCCTCTCTTCTGCCTGTCAATCAAGACAGGCGGCCAATCACCTTCCTTGGTCTGTTAAAGGGACCGCGATGCCCGCAATGTTTTTAAAAACCTATTTGTTTAAATGTATATGCGTTGATTCATGGATGCATTGGGCTACTTTCACTGTAATCCCGGAGTCTTAATGCTTAACATTTTTTTGGGGGGGATTTTTTTTGGGGGGAATAGGCATGCTTACTGGGCAAACTGGTGGGGAACAGTTTATTTTTTGCTCTGCCTGGGCAATTGTGCGCCTATTTGTTGATCCAGGCAGTTTTTCCAAAAAAAAGAAAAAAAAAGAAAGCCCCGTTCCAAGTGAAGAGAGAGGGGGTCAGGCTTGACGGCGGGCACTGGAGCTGGAAATCTCGCAACTTCAGCCACTTTGTTAACGCACGTGTCTTGTGCGAGTGTCTTGCTGGCTGCTCTCACCCTGCTAGTGCTGCTTTGCAGGGGTAATCCAGTTTTGTGGATTTCCCTGCAAGCGCTATAAAATGGGAAGATGTAGCAGCCGGTTTGCAGATGTCTCGCTGGATGTTCATGATATCATACAAATCAACAAAAAATGGCATTTACAAACGGTAAGGGTTTCCTTTAACGGGTGCAGAATGGCCCAGAACGGTTTCCTTGAAATTCAGTGCCACTTTTTTTTTGGGGGGGAGCCATTTATGAAATGTGCTCTCCCCATTTTACATTTCATTGTAGGTCCTAATTGTTGGGGAATCCGGCTGTAGAAGCAAAGGTCTGCGATCGTTAACCTGTCCCATCCATGTTATTTCTCTCTCTAGCTCATCAATGGAGCAAGGGAATGAAACTTCTGTTTCTGGATTCGCCCTGCAGAGGATCTCCAACGAAACAGGGCATGAAGGCCTCATCTTCTCCGTCTTCCTCTTAATGTATCTTCTGAGCCTACTGGGCAACCTGCTGATTGTCCTTCTGATCCGCTGCAACTCTCATCTCCTCGGCACGCCCATGTATTTCTTCCTCAGCTACCTCTCTCTGGCCGACGTGGGCTTTGTCTCTTCCACTGTCCCCGTAATGTTACAAAATCTGATTTCCCAGGACAACGTCATCTCCTACGTTGGGTGCCTGTTTCAAACGTATTTCTACATTGCCTTTGGCAATAGTGACAATTTTCTGCTTGCTGCCATGGCCTATGACCGTTACGTGGCTATCTGCCGCCCATTACATTATACTGCCCTGATGACTCTCAAGCGTTGTGTCTTGATGGTCTCAGGCTGTTGGATTCTGGCCTTTCTGCACTCCTTGATGGTCACAGTATTGCTGTCCCGCCTTTCCTTCTGTGCATCCCGTGAGATCCGCCATTTTTTCTGTGATGTCAACCCGCTCGTAGGACTCTCCTGTTCAGATACCACTCTCTTAAAGATGCTAGAAATGACAGAAGGTGTCTTAGATATTCTGGGACCCTTTATATTCATTGTGGTCTCCTATGTACGCATCTTCCGGACTGTAATGAAGACCCCATCTTCAAGCGGAAAACGCAAGGCCTTCTCCACATGTGGTTCTCACTTGACTGTGGTTATCTTATTCTATGGTACCCTCATCTGGGTCTACCTTGTGCCTACTTCTGAGGACAAGACCCTGGCTTCTGTCATGTCCAATGTGGTTACCCCAATGTTGAACCCTTTCATCTACAGTCTGAGGAACAATGAGATGAAGAGTGCCCTAAGGAGGCTGGTTGGCCGGACACGAGTCTCCCGGAATAACTAAAAATAACATGCAGCTTTCTCACATTCTCATTTCCCTTGTTTCTGTTACTTCTTTTTCCTCTTCTGCGTCTGGTTTGCTCCCTCTAGTGGTGAACTTGATATGACGCTGGTCTTTATGCCAGACATAAACCAGTGTAATATTGAATGCACCACTAGAGGGAGCAAACTCCACATGGAACAGAAACCCCCTTCCAAAGAAACAGGAATTTACAAATGAGGAAAATGAGAATGTGGAAAAGCCCTTAGAATTGCCAACTTTTGATCGGTTTGTAGACAGCAGCCACTGCTAATTCTGTGATCAGTTTTGCTGGGCTGATGTCTGTACACAGCACTTAATCTCAAGAACAGGGCCAACCATTACTTTTTGTGTCATTTGCCAATCGTGTGCATGCATGTGCTCTTTGTGTGCTGGTTGTCGGGTTTCCTCACAGCATCTGATTAACCACAACATCCGATTAACCACCCACTATAAGGAAACTCTGACCTTGGGACTATAGTAACTCATCAACATCCAAGAAAAATTCTGCTTCACATGCTGCCTTTGTATATGCACCTATTATTTATTTTTTCCCCATTGGTAGTCCATCCCCAACTGGGCAGGGAATGCAGGATGTCTCCTGGGGACACACATTCATAGAATCATAGAATCGTAGAGTTGGAAGGGGCCATACAGGCCATCTAGTCCAACCCCCTGCTCAACGCAGGATCAGCCCTAAGCATCCTAAAGCATCCAAGAAAAGTGTGTATCCAACCTTTGCTTGAAGACTGCCAGTAAGGGGGAGCTCACCACCTCCTTAGGTAGCCTATTCCACTGCTGAACTACTCTGACTGTGAAAATTTCCCCCCTGATATCTAGCCTATATCATTGTACTTGTAGTTTAAACCCATTACTGCACATCCTTTTCTCTGCAGCCAGCAGGAACAGCATCCTGCCCTCCTCCAAGTGACAACCTTTCAAATACTTAAAGAGGGCTATCATGTCCCCTCTCAACCTCCTTTTCTCCAGGCTGAACATTCCCAAGTCCCTCAACCTATCTTCATAGGGCTTGGTCCCTTGGCCCCAGATCATCCTCGTCGCTCTCCTCTGTACCCTTTCAATTTTATCTACGTCCTTCTTCAAGTGAGGCCTCCAGAACTGCACACAGTACTCCAGGTGTGGTCTGACCAGTGCTGTATACAATGGGACTATGACATCTTGTGATTTTGATGTGATGCCCCTGTTGATACAGCCCAAAATGGCATTCGCCTTTTTTTACTGCTGCATCACACTGCCTGCTCATGTTTAGTTTACAATCCACAAGTACCCCAAGGTCTCGTTCACACACAGTGTTACCTAGAAGCATATCCCCCATCCAGTAGGCATGCTTTTCATTTTTCTAACTCAGATGCAGAACTTTACACTTATCTTTATTAAATTGCATCTTGTTCTCATTTGCCCATTTAGGTGGTTCGTGGGGCCCTGCCGCTGTGCGGAATGGGCCTAAGTGGCTGACCTACACAGAAAAGCAAAGAAACTATGTGGAACGCCAGAGTTTAACTTTGGGAACGGTCAAGCTAAAATTAACAACACATCTCAAGTATATGTAAAATGCCCCTCTCTCCTGACTATTTATAATGCTCACATAAACAAGGAATTTGGAAGATAATAACTGGGAGGGGGGTATCAGAGAATTCCAGGCAGCCCCTCCAAGCCCTGAGGGGATCCCACCATTCCCTCTAGCAGCACATATATCCCTGGTTATTACACAATTGTCATAATCCATGTTATTAAAATGTACCGATTGCTATCATTTCGCCATGCATCTTTCCAAGAACAAATCTACCAGCTCTGTGCCCTGAGCCCAGAACCAGGACCATGACGTTCTCTCCTTAATTGATCTACTGAGAGGGCAGCGTAGCATAATAGTGGGACAGACTTAATGAGTGTTGTACAATGCATACCCCCATAACCACCACTCAACTATAAAATCAGTGGGACCATTTATTTTAAATGAGGTACACCCTCCCCACCCTCCTCTTCGTTCAGACAGATGGTCTCACAAAAGTCACTGTCTCCCACAAATCTTTCAGTAGGCACAAGCGTCCACCGAAAACAAGCAAAACACCAGGTTGTTGTGAGAAACAAGATTTTAAATTGTCTGCTTATAACACACCAGAAGCCCCAGGATGACAAAGAGGTGGCAGCTGCCCAGGTCTGTCTCCTCCTTTTCCAGGCAGTCTTTCAGTAAAGACGCTGACAGCAGATGGCAGTCTCCCATTCCAAAATACCAAAAGTGGGCAAAAGGTAGACTACGCCATCCCTGCTCTGCCTTTTACTTATCTTTTGTCAATAATCTGATATACCAGAGCAGGGATTCCCAACCTGGTCTATAGTGGGGCCTTTAAATGTATCCCCATAGACTCCTTTGAGATTACAGAGTGTCTGACCCTTTGCAGGATGTGGAAAGCAGGTTCCCCAAAGTCTGGGAAGGATCTGTCGGGGATGTATTTATTAAAGGGCTCACCTAATGGCTGATCTTCAGGATCAGCTGTTTGGCAGGCTTCTTTCTCACCCTTCCCAAGCTTTGTAGGGTGCGATGGAGGCATTTAAAGGGCCCATCAAATGGCTGATCTTCAGGATCAGCTGTTTGGCAGGCTTCTTTCTTACCCTTCCCAAGCTTTGTAGGGTGCGATAGAGGCATTTAAAGGGCCCATCAAATGGCTGATCTTCAGGATCAGCTGTATGGCAGGCTTCTTCCTTACCCTTCCCAAGCTTTGTAGGGTGCGATGGAGGCATTTAAAGGGCCCATCAAATGGCTGATCTTCAGGATCAGCTGTTTGGCATGCTTCTTCCTTACCCTTCCCAAGCTTTGTAGGGTGCGATAGAGGCATTTAAAGGGCTCACCTAATGGCTGATCCTCAGGATCAGCTGTTTGGCAGGCTTCTTCCTTACCCTTCCCAAGCTTTGTAGGGTGCGATGGAGGCATTTAAAGGGCCCATCAAATGGCTGATCTTCAGGATCAGCTGTTTGGCAGGCTTCTTCCTTACCCTTCCCAAGCTTTGTAGGGTGCGATGGAGGCATTTAAAGGGCCCATCAAATGGCTGATCTTCAGGACCAGCTGTTTGGCAGGCTTCTCCCTTACCCTTCCCAAGCTTTGTAGGGTACGATGGAGGCAGTTAAAGGGCCCATCAAATGGCTGATCTTCAGGATCAGCTGTTTGGCAGGCTTCTTCCTTACCCTTCCCAAGCTTTGTAGGGTGCGATGGAGGCATTTAAAGGGCCCATCAAATGGCTGATCTTCAGGATCAGCTAATTTCTCAACCAAACCTCAAACCAGGTGAATCATGCCCCAATAATTTTGTGCATCTTTGATTCAGCTGGGTTAAACTGTTGGGGTGTCTGATTCAGCTTATGAAAGCCTGAAAAGTGCTCAAATCAACCTTGAAGTTCGATGTAGCTAAGTATAACCCTAAAATATGTACTGATGAAATCCAAACAAGTCAGCCTCTGCAGACCATATTTCAAAAAAGACATTGCCAAGATGGGGGGGGGGATACAAAAAAAGGGGTGGGACAACCAGCATGCTTAAGGGTCTGGAGGACCTTGCCTATGAGGAAAGGCTAAAAGGTTTAGAACTTTTCAACTTTAAAGGATATGATAGAGATTTATAAAATTACACATGGGTAAATGAGAGTCTTTTCTCCCTCCACCACACTATTACAAATGGGAGGGCCCAATAAAGCTGAGGGGGAACGTTCAGGATGGGAAAAACCCAGTTTATTCTTCATTTATTCATTAAATTGTGGATTTCTCTGCCATGGAAGGTCCTGATACCTATTAACCCCAATGGCCTTAATAGGGGATTAGGCCCACTCTTGGAGCTCTGTCAATGGCTGCTAGCCTTGGATGTCTTGCCTTGTCTATTTGCCCTGTAGCTGTTTGAGTCCATGAATCTCTGGTCTGATGAAACCAGAAGATTTCTATGATCCTAAGGAATCTGGCATCCAGTATCAAATCCTAAAATTCTATATTTTTAAGCAGAAATGTGACTAGTCCAGACAGGGAAAGGCTGACAGACTCATAGATACCAGATGCCACTTTAGCTTGGTCACTGATGGGGGTTGTGCAGGAGAGCAAAAGGAGAAAAGAGGCAGAACAGTCTTTGTGCTTCATTGTGCTTTGTGCTTCTTCCATTGAAGAAAAGGTCACTTAAGATTAGGTATCTGCAGAAGGATTTGGAACACTAAGCATCTTTAGCTCTCTCTCTCTCTCTCACTCTCTCTTTTTAAAGCAACTGTTCCTTCCTCATCAAAAATAGAGCCCAATAGCAACTTTAAGACCAACAAAGATTTATTCAAGCCCCGAGCTTTCTCTTCCTCAGAATATGAACTACCATCAGTTTGGTGTGGTGGTTAGGAGTGCGGACTTCTAATCTGGTGAGCCAAGTTCGATTCTGCACTCCCCCACATGCAACCAGCTGGGTGACCTTGGGCTCGCCATGGCACTGATAAAACTGTTCTGACCGAGCAGGAATATCAGGGCTCTCTCAGCCTCACCCACCTCACAGGGTGTCTGTTGTGGGGAGAGGAAAGGGAAGGCGACTGTAAGCTGCTTTGAGACTCCTTCGGGTAGGGAAAAGCGGCATGTAAGAACCAACTCTTCTTCTTCTTCAGTAATATCAGGGCTCTCTCAGCCTCCCCTCCCTCATAGGGCATCTGTTGTGGGGAGAGGAAAGGGAAGGAGATTGTAAGCTTCTTCTTCTTCTTCTTCTTCTTCTTCTTCTTCTTCTTCTTCTTCTTCTTCTTCTTCTTCTTCTTCTTCTTCTTCTTCTTCTTCATGACAGTGGGAATATAAAGCTAAAGTTAATTCTGTTAAATTAGCAAACTGTGTCACAACATCCAGATTCTGCCATAAGATAATTCTTGGCCAAAACAGCTAATCAGTCCTTTTGAGTTCAGCTGCAGTTCACAAAAACATTGGATAAATAAAACTGTCCACGTTCGTAATTAATGGCAGACACTTCCTCGTGATCTACCGAAATTCACAGTTCAGAGAGTGCCACTTCAGTCACATCTGCCAAATGACGGAGTAGTCTAGTTAGACACATAATTGGATAGGTGATGTCTTCCATTGAACCATACATGCAACTGAATACTGTGTGCAGTTCTGGAGGCCTCACTTGAAGAAGGACGTAGATAAAATTAAAGGGTACAGAGGAGAGCAACGAGGATGATCTGGGGCCAAGGGACCAAGCCCTATGAAGATAGGTTGAGGGACTTGGGAATGTTCAGCCTGGAGAAAAGGAGGTTGAGAGGGGACATGATAGCCCTCTTTAAGTATTTGAAAGGTTGTCACTTGGAGGAGGGCAGGATGCTGTTCCCGTTGGCTGCAGAGGAAAGGACACGCAGTAATGTGTTTAAACTTCAAGTACAACGATATAGGCTAGATATCAGGAAAAAGTTTTTCACAGTCAGAGTAGTTCAGCAGTGGAATAGGCTGCCTAAGGAGGTGGTGAGCTCCCCCTCACTGGCAGTCTTCAAGCAGAGGTTGGATGCACACTTTTCTTGGATGCTTTAGGATGGTTAGGGCTGATCCTGCGTTGAGCAGGGGGTTGGACTAAGTGGCCTGTATGGCCCCTTCCAACTCTATGGTTCTATGATTCTTTGAATGAAGTCGTAAGCTTTCACGTTTCACAAAGCTCTCCCTTTCTCAAGAAAAAGAAACCTCCAAAGAAGCAAAAGGTCAAACACTTTTTCTCAGTTCTGTGATGAAGCTGGATCCATCATGCCTCTCTGGGCTTGAGTGCCTCTGGCCACAGTCCTTTGGGCATGAAAGGAAAACTTGGAAAGCCAAGGAGGAAATGTGGGGAGCTTTATATACCAACCTGCTAGACCAGGAGCTTCAACCGGGAAAGAGTCACCAAGAGAACACAAAACACATCTAGCAGCAGTGAACAAGGTGAGCAAGACCCCTCTGTTCTTCTTCTGCTGCAATTCCTGTCTCGTCCCTCACTGGAAGAAAAAAAAAACACACTGCTTTCAGCTTTAGTGCTGAACTTGCAGCCTGTGAAGTTGTGAGGTGTCCAGTAAGACCATCTTCTCGCCTTAATTTTCAGTCCAGCAACTTGCTTCCCTGATATAACTCTGCATCTTTCTCCTCCAGGTCATTTTGGAGTCACTTTTAAATATCTCTTCAAGAATGTTTGGTAATGTATTTGGCAGTACAAGTAACAACATATTCTTAACTTCTATAGAGAATTTAAATTTTAATACGTGCTGCATTTTCCCATGTATGTTCCCCCCAATATTTTTCGCTTTTTTACAAGTCCACCACATAGGAAGATAAGTTCCAGCTGTATTTTGCCAGTATTTTCCTTTGTCGTTTTTATCTTCTTTCTCAATGTCCCTTGGGGCTAAATGCCATCTGATAAACATTTTGTACCAATTTATTCCTAATGCCTGACTGACTGTAAACCTGATTCCTTTTCATCCTAAGCATTCCCATTGATCCATAGATATCTGCTCTCTAAAAGTCTGCATCCATTTGATCATACATTTTCAATCTTCTGTTAATTGTGCATGTTTGCAAATGATCATTTTGTTTTGTAATCAGATGTCTGAACTTGTTTGCCTCTCTCAGAAATCCAACTACCCTGTTTAATCATGACACTGATTGATAATATAGCAACCATTTAATATTTATAACTTCATCCTAAAAAATAATTCTTCAAGAAAGGTTTTCTGGAACACCATAAAGCATAAGATCAATTCTGTTAATGGAGCATATGTCATATGATGTTCCAGAACTGAACTGGAGAGACCATTTAAGCATTATGAACTCATAATTCCAGCCTTGAAAACCTTTTTGTAGAAATTATTTTTGAAAATCAGAGTCATGTGAAAACCCTCCTACTTCCCCAGTCCTTTGATTCCTGTTTTCTGTCAGTGCCACCTGGCATTCCATTGAAACTCCCCACCAGCTAGTGTTATGCTTATGTAACCTATAGCGTTGGAAGGTATGAATAAGAAGAAGAAGAAGAGTTGGTTCTTATATGCCGCTTTTTTCTACCCGAAGGAGGCTCAAAGCGTCTTACAGTCGCCTTCCCTTTCCTCTACCCACAACAGACACCCTGTGAGGTGGGTGAGGCTGAGAGAGCCCTGATATTCCTGCTCGATCAGAACAGTTTTCTCAGTGCCGTGGCGAGCCCAAGGTCACCCAGCTGGCTGCATGTGGGGGAAGTGCAGAATCGAACCTGGCATGCCAGATTAGAAGTCCGCACTCCTAACCACTACACCAAACTGGCTCTCAGCTGTGTAAGAACCTGGGAACTAGACATCTAGTCTCTGGGTTTCATTTCCTCATAGATCAAAGGGGTAGCTTGCGAGAACTAGTTTTCCGGTGTTTCGTTAGGGGCGGCCCCCCAAGTAGATATTAGCCCTGTTCCCCTACTGTTCCCTGTCTTCGCCAATATCTCTGTACTGTGTGTTTCCTGAATATGTCTGTTGTAATCCTCAATAAATTTTGGACCTCATGGTGTGGTCTCAGATCTGTCCCAGAAGGGGAGTCTTCAGCAAGTCGCTTTCCTAGGATCCTGGCTTTAAGCCGTTCTCCTGTGATCCTGATGAAAGATCTTTAAAAAATTTTCTTCAAAAACATCAGAAGGCATAAGAGCAATTGTGTTAATTGAGCATATCCCTTGTGATGTTCTAGATCTGAACTGGGGAGACCATTTAAACACAAGGAGCTCATGATTCCAGTCTTGAAAACCATTCTGAAGATTTTGTTTTGTTGTAATTATCGAAAATAAGCCACAATCCATTAGGTATTCTGCTATGACTCACAGTGGAGAGACCAGTATTTTGGAATATTGATGTGCTGAAGATTTTGCCAGAATAAAGATTCTGATTATATACGACAACCTCGGGTAGCAATCTTTTGCTAATTGCTAGTCGCACAAAACTTCTATTGGCGACAAGCGGAGAGTTTGAGGGGCTCAGTAATTTCTGGTGTGTGAAGCATATTCTTAAAAGTCCATCTTGGATTAAATGGCTTCTTTCTTGTGTGATGGGGATTTGGTTTGATTTCTTCATCCATCAATCATAGAGTAAGCCTTCTTCCAGATCTACTGATTCGTGTTACTGTTCTTTGTGTGGATTGTTTAATCTAATCTGTATCCAGAGCAGGCTTGCTGCTTGATAATGTGAACTTGTATTTGGAAGTGCTGATCCTCTTCTCCTCATCTTGCAATATTTTCACTCTTATTCTTGGTTTCTTAACATTCCTCATAGATTTGTTTGTCTCTGCCGCTTTATGTATTTGAAGTCTTAAAAAATTAGTTTTGGCAGTGCATAGATTTTGATTGGCGGGCTTCCTCCTAGCCATATATTTTTTAAAAAAAAATTCAATCTAGACTAGTCCGCATGTATCACTTTCCAAATTTTCAGATAATTCAAATAAACCTTGCATCCAGTTCCAGAATTCAGGGTCATAGTTCAAATTTTGAATTACAGTCAATACGCGGCCTGGGTCCTGCTTACCTGCGGGACCGCTTGGTTGCTTATGCCCTCCGCAGGGCCCTTCGCTCTGTGGGTATGAATCTACTGGTTGTCCTGGGCCCCCTGGGATGTTCGCCTGGCCTCGACCAGGGCCAGGGCCTTTTCAGTCCAGGCCACAACCTGGTGGAATGAGCTCCTGGAGGAGCTAAAGGCCCTGCCGGAATTACCAGCTTTCCGCAGGGCCTGCAAGACAGAGCTCTTCCGCCAGGCGTATGGTTGAGGCCAGGACAGAGCCCGGGTTCCATCTTGGATCCCTTAGATCCATCGGCCAGCTTCCTCTCTCGTGAGACCAATGTTATGACCTCTGACTGAACAGGTGGGGGTTATAGGATCATTGTCGTTATTGCGTAACATATAATGGGAACTTAGGGGGTTTTATTGTGATTTTAATGTTTTATTGTGAACCACCGTGAGACCTCCTGGCAAATGGTGGTATACAAGTTTAAATAATAAACAAACAAACAAACAAATAAATAGGCCATATGAAATTGTCAGGCACTTTCTCTGCATCCCAGAATAAAAACAGTAGTTTTTCTCTTGCGTTCACAGATTCAATGGCATCTATTATAAATTGTATATTATTTTTTATATGCCTCTTTGATACAAAGCCTAATTGATCAGTATAGATTTCATCGTCTTTCTGCTAGTACGGTGGCATTGGATTCATTGCCTCCCTCATATATCAATGTTATCTATGCCTCTTGCCATTTCAGACGTCTTTCCTTCTTTTATCCCATCCATAACTTTTTGTTATAGTTTCATTAGGACTTCTTCAAAGTGTTTATAATATATTGCTGATAACCCACCCAGGCCTGGGGGTTTGTCCTTTTTCATATTTTTCATTGCCTGGGACTAGCCCTATCCTGCTGTGATATCAGAATCATGTGCAAATTTTCTACTAATTTCTCTGATTAATGATGGTTCTAAGGTATTAACGGCCATTCTTGCTGCTAGATTATTATTTTTATTTTATTTTATTTTATTTTATTTTATTTTATTTTATTTTATTTTATTTTATTTTATTTTATTTTATTTTATTTTATTTTATTTTATTTTATTTTATTTTATTTAACTCTCTGCCCCTTCTCCAAATAGGTCTCAGGGCGGTTTACAACATAAACAGTTAAAACACAATAAAATCCCCATAAAAACTCCAATTTACATCAACAAGTCACATATAACATATAAGCGGCGGTGGTCACAATTCTGATCGTATTTACCTGACTTCCCCCCAAGTTCAACCTGGTGGGGAGAATAATATTCAGAAGAGGGTGGCGCCAATGAAATAGATCTAATAACGATCTCGATGTTAGAGATCTCAGTATTGGATGCTAAAAGATTCTTACAACCACGGTACAGGTAGACCAAGTAGGATGTGTATTAATGTTCTGGATGCTGATTTGGTCGATTGATTTGTTTAACCTGACCAACTTGATAAATATGCAGTAATGGCAAAATTTGAGAAACAGGTCTATATGACATTTGAGGACAAAGTGAGAGAATATCATGTACAAATACATGGTAATAAAATAGCAGTAGAATGAAATCTGTTCCAAATGTAATATCCCAAGTATAAATGAGTTCTCTGTGTAAGATACATAATAACCTCTCTTTTATACTGTGATCTACTCTTTAACTATTAAAGGTCTTAATGAATATGTAGAAGTGGTGAAACTATGCTGTGTTGAATACATCGTGTTGATGATTCCAGTGTAGTCGAAGGTTACGAAGTTTGAAACTCAAAACTTAAAGGATGGATACAATTGTACCCCAACAGAAATAAGAATTTGGGGCATTTATAACTTATACCTTATAATGAAGAAGATGAAAGCAACATTATTCTCTGCATTATGTACTATATGGATATGTTTGAGAAATGTAATTATGTTATACAATCCATTTCCCCCTTTATCCCTTATCTATATCCTCATGTTTTTTCTAAAATGAATAATTTTCAATTAAAAAAAAAACAATCTGCACATGCCTTATCTCCCTCCCTACTATTCCTGGGCTGTGAGAGCCTAGGAATTTCTTAAATTGATGACATGCCCAAGTTGCTACCAGGAGGAGGATCCTGTGGTCCTCTCCATGGTTTAGGATGCTCTGGGCTGATCCTATGTTGAGCAGGGGGTTGGACTAGATGGCCTGTCTGGCCTCTTCCAACTCTATGATTCTATGATTCTATGATTCTATGATTCCCATCTTCCTTCGATCTTGCCATTCTCCTCATTTCACAGGTTTCAGACAGATTAGATATGACCTCATCCTCGTGTCCACTGGAAATCCTCCCCTAGTCCACAGCTTCCTTCTTCATGCCCAGCAAGTTCTTCAGAGCCTGCTTCTTGAAAAGTCCTCCCAAGGCATCTCATTGTCACTCTGCCTTCCAGGTCACGCCTGAGACTCTTCCCTCCTCCTGTTCTCTGGTGAAAATGGGCTTGGCTAAAATGTGTGGAATCCTCGCAACAGGTGTCCTCCTCCTCCTCCTGCCGCGGGATACTTACGCTGAAGGCTGTGCTGATTATACAAAACAGCAAGAATACGTAGGGAAGTACTGTAAATTTGACATTGGTGAGTCTCTTCTCCCACCTTCAGTCAATGGATTGTCCTCTCTCGTCAACCCCTAATGATCTTGCGGGAAGTCCCCATCAGCGAATTTGCTTACCTCAAACCTCCTTATCAATTCCATCTCAGAAGTGACAAACAGATCTCGCCATTCCCCGTACTGTCTTCCTTTGTAGCCATAAACTCTCCCCCCAGGCTGAAGGAACCATAGTGAAGGAAATAGATCTGTCAAAATCAGGGATAAATGGGCAGAAACAGTCAGATGAGACTCTGTTGCCACCTCCAACCCTTCATGCATGGAGGTATCTTTGAAGTGGGGCCATTCGCGATGTAGAGGTGTCTCCCCTGATCATACATAATATCATAGACCAGGGGTAGTCAAACTGCGGCCCTCCAGATGTCCATGGACTACAATTCCCTTGTGGGAATTGTAGTCCATGGACATCTGGAGGGCCGCAGTTTTGACTACCCCTATAATAGACAGTAGAATGTAAAGAACACGATGGTTAGACATGATCAAAATGAACACTGGCCAAAGTCCTCTGCTGGGTCCATTGGTTGGAAAGGGTGTAGTTGGGTTTAACTTTGAATTAAGCTGCCATCTTTTGTTGCCGTCGTTGTAGTTGTTGTATATCCTGTTGTTTGGGGTTTTATGGGGGTTTTATCTGATAATTTTAATGCTTGTTTTGTGAACCGCCATGAGATGACCAGTTGTGAGTGGTGGTACATCAATAGAAACATAAATAAATATTATAGAACTACAAGAAGTGGTGAAAAACTGACAGCTGAGCCATAATACTGCCAAGGGTTGGGCATGACTGAGTGGCCAACATTATCCACAAGGTCACTAATTGAGGGGAAGATTTATTTCCTTCACTAGGGTTTTGCCCCAGTATTGAACCCAAACCAACAGCTACCTTGTATGCTAAGCTTCTTATTCCTGTTTGGTCCCTGGATCTGTTCAATATCTGCATTATGCTGTTCACCAATTTCCTGCTAATTTACTCTCTGCCTATAAGTATGGACCAGTAATGACCATTTCAGTGTGTCCGGACACGAAAGCTTAGAAAAAGAAGAGTTGGTTCTTATATGCCGCTTTTCTCTACACAAAGGAGTCTCAAAGTGGCTTCCAGTCGCCTGCCCTTTCCTCTCCCCACAACAGACACCCTGTGAGGGAGGCGAGGCTGAAAGAGCTTTGATATTCCTGCTCGGTCAGAACAGCTTTATCAGTGCTGTGGCCAGCCCACGGTCACCCATCTGGCTGCATGCGGAGGAGCACGGATTCAAACCCGGCTCACCAGATTAGAAGTCTGTACTCCTAACCACGACACCAAGCTGGCTTACACCTGGAATAAATATTTGTGGGTCTTAAAGGTGCTCCGAGATCATTAACTGCTTGTCCTTAGTGTGAAACAATATGATGTGACTTATTTACTCTTTTGCGCAGTCAGCAGGGGCACCTTTGAGAGATCTGGTGGAACTGTGTTATTCTTCGAAATCTCCCTTGTAAGTATCTCCTCTTCTTCCTGCATTACCTGGAGAGCTTCCCTTACCCCATGGTCATTCACGGCATCCTTGTCAATGCTGATGGTTGGCATAAATAAAGTCAGGTGTCCTCTTAAGAGGGTTGTATTGTCTGAATCAGGGCTAGTCAACCTGTGGTCCTCCAGATGTTCATGGACTACAATTCCCATGAGCCTCTGCCAGCATTTGCTGGCAGGGGCTCATGGGAATTGTAGTCCATGAACATCTGGAGGACTACAGGTTGACTACCCCTGGTCTGAATGCTGCAGCTCAGGGCCTAGGATTCAGAGTACCTTTACTGGAATAAAATTGCAAAGCATAAAACGAAAATTTCAAACAGTTCCAGATGTAGAACCTATCCTAAAAGATTTTCATTTAAAATTGCCCGCCAATTTATAAACAATTTATAATCAATTGATATACAACCATGAACCATGGATCTTCGTGCCATTGGTCAGTTTCGGTTTAATTTCTGGGAAAGAACACTGGCATAATTTTATGGTTGGGGGTCACCACAACATGAGGAACTGGATTAAAGGGTCGCTTATTAGGAAGGTCGAGAGCCACTGGGTTAAGGGAACATGGATATTTTCCTGTAGCCATTCTGGGGGCCAACCGGGCCTCTCCGGTGGCAGGCCCATGTGGATGGAGGGTGGCAGGCCTAGTGGACTGGAGGGGCCAGGACATGCCCATCCGGCTCTGCTGAGTTTTGCAGTGCTGCAGGGCATTTTTTAAATTTTTTACAGGAAGGTCGGACTGCGTTCTCATGCAGTCCCACCTTCTTGCAACCCCCCTACACCTCCCACATCAGAACCTTTCTTATTAAGGTGTATGGGAATGCGGTGAAAGCGGCAAAAAGAGACTTCTACTCTGTGGAAATCGTGTCTTGCCCAGCACAATTGTTTAGAGTAATTAGGTCACTTACTGCCCTTGGGGAGGGGCATCAAAAGTCAAGGGAATTGGATTTGAACTGTGTGGCATTATTTAGCTACTAGTAATCAAGCCCGCTGTAATTTAAATACAGCGGGCGCTAGGCCAGGGAGCCCCCGGCAGTTGCGCGGAGCTTCGCGCCTGCCGATTGACCCAGCCGATGGTCTGTCCAGAGGAAGGGGCCAATCAGGCCCCTTCCTCATCACGGACAAAGCCCGCCCTAACTCCTCCCACCAAGCTGTTACCGAATTATTTAGTCCGTGGCGCCCGTGGCGCCGTGGGCGTGTTAAGGATTTTGTGGACAAAGTCCAGTCGCTCTGCTGGGACCTTCCTGCCATGGTTGATACAGTTAGTGAACTGGAAGCTCCATGGCCATCGTGGGGGTTAGTGTTTGATGGCTTCAGATGGCTCTCAGTGACCAAAGTGGACAAGTTGTTGGGTTCAGTGAGGGCAACACTTGCCCCTTGGATCTTTGCCCATCCCGGCTGCTTAAGTCAGACATCCAGCGGGTAGGAAGCCCCTTGAGGGAAATTGTTAACCACTTCCTTATCTCAGGAGAGTTACGAGAGGGGCTTAAGGAGGCAGTGTTTCATTCTCTACTGAAGAAGCCATTGCTGGACCTGCGGGAACCCGCCAGTTACTAGCCAGTTTCACATCTTGCACTGCTGGGGAAAGTAGTGGAGCGGGCTGTGGCAGACCAGCTCCTAGCATTCTTGGAGGAAGCTTCAGCCCTGAATCCATGCCAGTCAGGCTTCCATCATGGCCATGGGGTGGAGTCTGCAGTAGTCTCCTTGACGGATGAAATCCGGTGCCAGCTGGACCGGGGCGGGTCGCCCATCCTCATACTTTTTGATCCGTTGGCCATGTTTTACATGGTTGACCATGAGTTCTTGGCCCACCACCTCACCGGAGCCAGGATTAGGGGGACTGTGCTACAATGGCTGGTCTCCTATCTCTGGAACCACACACAGAGGGTTGCTGTGGGGGATGAGTTATCCGAACCTGTGGGCCCCCTCCCCTGTGGAGTTCCACAGGAGGTGGTCCTTTCTCCCACATTGTTCAAATCGACATGTGGGAACTCAAAAGTTGAGCTGAACAATAAAAATAATATAAAACTTGTTAATTATTTATTATAGTGCACAGTTAAAAACAGAATAAAAACATCTTAAAAAACTATACCGAACTAACAACACATAGGACCAAACCTGTTTCGACCCTTCCGGGTCTTCCTCAGTGGTCAAAATTATAATAATACACCAACTAGCACTCTCTATAATGTGTAGCTGAATGGTTGAGTGGGGACTGTAACTTATGGCTCCAACCAATATGTATAAATGATATCCCTTTTTGGAGACCAATTCCTATGTTATGTCCCTAAAGTCACCACTCTTCGCGATCATTAAGTTCTGTACTCAGAGTGTATTCTCATGTGCGTCACAATTTTCTCAACCATGTGCTAGATAGTGTATTATTATAATTTCAACCACTGAGGAAGACCCGGAAGGGTCGAAACACTTTTGGTCCTATGTGTTGTTAGTTCAGTATAGTTTTTAAGATGGTTTTATTCTGTTTTTAACTGTGCACTATAATAAACAATTAACAAGTTTTACATTATTTTTATTGTTCAGCTCAACTTTTGAGTTCCTTCCCGTTCTCTGTAAACCATCCTGAGACGCATGGGAAGTGCAGTAAAGGTAAAGGTATCCCCTGTGCAAGCACTGGGTCATGTCTGACCCTTGGGGTGACGCCCTCTACTGTTTTCATGGCAGACTCAATACGGGGTGGTTTGCCAGTGCCTTCCCCAGTCATTACCGTTTACCCCCAGCAAGCTGGGTCCTCATTTTACCGACCTTGGGAGGATGGAAGGCTGAGTCAACCCTGAGGGGGCTGCTGGGATCGAACTCCCAGACTCATGGGCAGACAGCTTCAGACAGCACAGAATAAGCTATATCATTGTATTAGGAAGGAAACTATTTATGCCCGGGCAAGGTTGGGTTTTGTTAAGGTTGGGTTTTGTTCCTTTTTTGGTTGAGCATCAAATCTACATGTGCCCACTAGCCCAGAGCATCTGGAGTTAGGGGATGGGTTGTCCCCAATATGCTGATGACACCCAGCTCTATCTCCTAATGGACGGCCGGCCGGCCGGACTCCCCCCCATAAACATTTGCCAGATGTTTGGAAACAGTGGCTCGATGGCTCAGGCAGAGCCATCTGAAACTCAGCCCGTCCAAGACGGAGGTCCTGTGGCTGGGGAGATAAGGGCAGGATCAGGAAGAGTGACTTCCATGCCTGGATGGGGTGCAATTGACACCTGCACCAACCACCAGGAATTTGGGGGTGATCTTCGATGCCTCCCTCTCCATGGAGGCTCAGGTCAAAAAGGTAGCCCTAATTTTTTCATCTGTGCCAAGCGCAGCTACCAGCGCCCTACCTGTCCTCTGAACATCTGGCCACAGTGATCCATGCAAAGGTCACTTCC